>NC_047040.1:28921766-29227016 GCF_011762595.2 Tursiops truncatus
TTTGCTTTAATCTCCGGCACTGTCATTGCTCGGTGCATATAAGAACCAACAAGTAATGTTGGTTGAATCTAGGTTGTCACACTGAAGAGGCTGATGGTATTTTCACCATCAGTGAGTTAGACCAGAAGTCTTGGTATCTGACTTCGCCTGCTCACTTGTGGACAGAGATGAGGTGTGTCGGAAACAATTGCATGTTAGGGTTTGTGAATCTGGAAGGCAGGATGTTACTGTTGATTTCTGATTGATCACTGACCTGTTCATTAGTAAGTGTCATTCTGAGTGAACTATATGCACTGAGAATGCCTGAGCTGGTACTCAACAGTGGGTGATGACAAAGAGGCAAGCGAGAAAGCATCTAGCTCTGTTCCTAGACACATTGGATACTCAGACAGGGCAAAAGATCAAGGCATAAAAAGATAAATATCTATAGGAAATAGCAAACACGTGGCCAAAGAGTGAAAACTCGGACAAAACTATAGTTTTCTGAGAAGGAGCAATACTTTGGGCTGACACGTAGAAGACAGACACATCTTGAGTTAAGGACATCCCCGTACGCAGGAAGGGCTGGGGCGGGCTGCTTGGGAATGTTGGAGAGTGAGGGGTTTATGGAAGGAGTAGTGGATAGATAAGGGTAGGGAAAAAAGTGAGATGGTTTTGTGGACATCTTTTCCAAAGTACATAGGCAGTGGTATTTGAAGAGCATCTTGCATAAGTTATCATTGTCAAAATAAGAGACTAATATTTTCCTTTTGAGTTTTATTTCCTTAAACTTCATACTTGGGCAGGTACGCATGTGGGATGGTTTAGCTAATGGGGAAATTTGGTCTCTGGGAAAAAAGGGGGTTAACCTTGGGAGAGTTAAGTTATATAGACAAATTGATGCTTTAAATCTTGACTCGAAATCTCTAGGGAATTGGATCCATATCTATTCAGCTTGAATGGTAGCTGGTCCAGGTGAGGGCCCATATCTCCATCGTCTGTATGTAAATGATACAATTTGGGCTTTTTGAGGATTGATAAAGTTACCTTTTTGTTTTTTAATTTAAGACAAATTACCTTATCCAGTATTGATTTGCTTAGACCACTTCTCTACCATCTGCATTTGTATAATCAGGGAATAACAATTAATGATTGCGTTAGCTGAATCAGAACAAATTCAGGATGCTAACACTAGTCATTTGATAATTTCCAAAATCAGATCTAACGTGGTTTTTGGATTATCCAGTTTTATGGTTTTCTATACCACCGGTCCATCTCTTTCCATATATATCACATATGTAGCAGAAAATTAACTCTGTACCCTAATATATGTGTTGCAAGCTTATATTATCCAATTTTTAGTTAGCAAAAAAGGAAAATTCAGTGTATCTAAGACAATAAATTAGGCATCATCTACTAATGTGATATGTGCCAGTTGGTGACTACCATGTGTCCTGGATCCAGTGAGATTTGTTTTAGCCTACCCTCCCGACACATTGGTACTGGACCTCCATGCCCCTCTTTTTTTCATAAATCCCAGCTACACAATCCTCTCCCGCTGCCGTCGGGTTCTCCCAGATCCTCACCAGTAGGTATAAGGCCTACTCTCATTCAAAGCTCTGTGCTACCCATTATTCTTTTTCTTACTACCTCCCTTCATGCTAGAAGAATAAATTCCTGCCAGTACTCACTTGAAGTTGTACACCTGAGTTACCAGCCTCTGAAATTCGTTGGACCTTTGGGGGGAAGGGTTCCTGTTCTATGTTGGTTTGCTTCTGAAGGGCATGGCACACTGCTGCATTAGAGATATTACTACTTTCACAGTGGCTTGGTGATACTTTTTTCATATCAACTAAGCTTGGAACATGTTGATTGGGGCTAAAGTTACATTTTTAAAATTAAATTTTTTTAAATGATTCAAAAATTAATAGTTTGGTCATGGTTGTAATAGTAATACACTGTTCCTGCATGTATCCTTTGCAATCATGCTATATTTACATTTGAATACAAAAATCAAAGATTTTGGCCATGAGTTTGAAATTCATAGTTCTTAATCAAATTCTTACCTAAATACATCACATTGAATTGTGGAGACCTGGCTTACAGAGTAATATCTTTATTGCTAAATGGAGGAAATGCCCTACAAATTAGTTTCAAATAAATTCACATGGTGTAGTTATTGTGACGGGAAAAGAGACAAATGTTTTAACAAATTTTTTCTTCAAATTTAATTTCTATCTAGCTTTTAACTTTTATTGTAACTTCGGTAATCACCAAAATGTACTTAAATTTCCAAATTGATATTAAACTTTCCTTGAATTTATCTTTAAAAAGCTGATAAAAATAATTTTTAAAATTAATATTGGACAACAGCAACAAAAAGAAGCCAGTAAGAATCAAAGCAAAATAAGAAAAAATTAACCATGGTGCCAGAAAGACATTTAGTTCCCCGAATGGTCATACTTACCTGTTTTACAGCTTGAGATCATATAACTTCAGGTATGAGTGTTGAATTTTTAAGTGAGTTTACAGTCTTTTGAGAATTACTCTCTTAAGAGTTGTGGGATTTTGTTTTTGTTTTGCTGGGGGAAGGGAATTAATTGTAACTTACTGAAAATATTAGAATGCTGTATACATTTTGATAAAATAAGAAATCAGTTTGACTTTGAGAATATTATGATACCCCTAGCCTTATGGGACACATGCTGTGGTATCTAAAAACAAATGTATTGGACTCACAGGTTGCACATTTGCAAAAATTCTATAATTGCTGAGAGATATACTTGTTCCAGCATCTGTGATCGTTGCCTGTTTTCATGACCAATCCAGTCTTCCTTCAGCATTTCAGACAAATTCACTAAGAATCTAACAATTCACCTCCAAAGGAACGTTTAGAAAAAGTTAACAGTCATTAAAAATGGAATATGTCCCCAAAGACTTGCTTAATCCTGTGTATTTCCAGGCCGTGTTTTACAAAGCTAGGTGGGTCTGAGAAGTGATTCAGTGTGATGCTTGGGCTCCAGTTTAAGTTTCATGGAGAAGCCCTTGTGCCCTTGCCCTGCATACAGAGGTGACAGAGGTCTCTGTTCCCATAGTCTTCTCTGGCCTCCTGCACACCTGCAAACTCCATTTTGGTATCACCATCATTGTCAATACACCCTTTATCCATTTGGGACTTCGTAATTGACCACTTTTATGTACTAGATTCCATTGAATCTTCATAACTACAAGAGAAGAGGGAAGATGTTTTAAAATTTCTTTTCTACGCGGTTAAGAACAGTACATCCAGAAGAAGTTAACTGACTCTGCAAGGCTGTATTGCTAGTATGTGGCAAAGCCAGAGCTAAAAGAATCTGGTTTTGGATGACTAGTCCTTTATCTCTCCACCAGACCAATGATTCAAGTTTCATCAGGGCATTGAGGGAAGCCTACCCTGAGGGTCCTACAGAGTCTAGGGATGGCCTCCTCCACACATCCATGCACACACATTGATCAGTTGCATTGGGCTTGTGTTGTTTGTGTTCACGCGTGGGGCTTCCCCACCTGGGAACTCCTTTAGTGCCAAGACCATTTGCTTTTGCTTTAAGCTCTAGCACTGTCATTGCTCGGTGCATATTAGAACCAACAATTAATGTTGGCTGAACCCAGGTTGTCACACTGAAGAGGCTGATGGTATTTTCACTATCAGTGAGTTAGACCAGAAGTATCAGTATTTGACTTTGCCTCCTTACCTGCAGACAGAGATGAGTTGTTTTGGATGATGTGTGTTAGGGTTTGTGAATCTGGATAGCAGGGTGGTAACATAGCTTTTTGTGCTGGGCATTGGTAAGAGTTTAGAAAGGACGAGGCCTTACACTTGAATTAATGGTGGGAATTCTACGTAGAAGCTATATTTTAAACTAGTGCTGTCTAAAATAGAAATATATGCAAGCCATATATGTGATTTAAAATTTTCTAGTAACCACATTTTGTAAAAAGTAAATAGAAATAGGTAATAGTAATTTTAATAATATATTTTATCTAAACCAATATATCCAAAATATTCTTTCAACATAAATCAATATGAAAAATGATTGAGCTATATTTTACATATTCTTTTTATTAATAAGTCCTCCATATCCGGTGTATTCTATACTTATTGCATGCCTAAATCCATATGCTAAATTTTCAATGGTTAAAGTTAAATACAGTCCTACCAAAAGAAGAGTATAAAATATTCTTTATATTGCTTCAGTTTTCAAATTTTAATTTACATTAAATTAAATTGGAAGTTCAGTTTTTTGTTTTTGTTTTTGTTTTTTTTGCGGTACGCGGGCCTGTCACTGTTGTGGCCTCTCCCGTTGCGGAGCACAGGCTCCGGACGCGCAGGCTCAGCGGCCATGGCTCACGGGCCCAGCCGCTCCGTGGCCTGTGGGATCTTCCCTGACCGGGGCACAAACCCGTGTTCCCTGCATCGGCAGGTGGACTCTCAACCACTGCGCCACCAGGGAAGCCCGGAAGTTCAGTTCTTTAGTTGTCTTAGCCACATTTCAAGTGCTCACAGCCACATGTGGTTTCTGACTACTGTATTGGACACTGCAGTTGTTGACAGCTGTGGGATTAAGTCAAAATCCTTTCTCACCTCTCTCCATATTCTGAAGTAGGAGCTATACCTCATTAAGGATATAAGGTTTAAATTTTAATTTATAAATTTTTAAACAACCATTTTAAGGTGGTGATCCAGGCAATGAGGAGTTAACCTAATCTAGGCCAGTTATTATTTTATTAGTTGTTTTAAAAATAAAAAAAAAATAGAGTAAATGTTTGTATGGTCTGTAAAGTGTCTGGTGCTTTGCATAAATTCAGTAACTCAGGCCCTAGCACCCAGTTGGCTTTTGAGCGAGCAAGTAAATGGATGAATGAAAACAATCAACATGGAGCATAAATAAATGAGTACATATTTTATTTTATGTAATAGTTATAAATGCTTTTGAAATTCAGGAAAATAAAGCCCTTGTCTCATTTTTCCATCACTCCCCTAATCTAAAAACCTTGGGAAAAAAATATTTAAAATTCAGCTGGAACAATGATTATTAATAATATTTAACAATGTTAGTAATAATAATTGGAAGCCATTTCCACCTTAAAAGTGGCAATCTGGAAAACGGGGCCATGGTCCTTTTCTTTGAGTTTGAGAATTTACAAACCTGTCACAGCATCATGACCTGTATATTGCATTGCTCACTACAATTTTCCATTAAATGTTTAATTTATTGAATTCATGTAGATCAATCTCAAAGTGATTTAGTAAATAAATGTTTCAAACATTATCATTAAAAAAAAAAAAATTTAGCTGGAATCTAAGAGGAACTCTGAGACAGTTTTCCAAAGCAGCGTTAATAACGTGGAGTGTTTTTTAGTTGTAGCACATACACCCTGAGAAGGGATTGCCAAGCTATGGAGTGATGTTTACTGGTTACTCTTTTTCCAATTTTTTTTAATGTTTATTTATTTATTTTCTTATTAGTCATCCATTTTATACACATGAGTGTATACATGTCAATCCCAGTCTCCAAATTCATCCCAGCACCACCCCCCACCCCCCGCCGCTTTCCCCCCTTGGTGTCTATACGTTTGTTCTCTACTTCTGTATACCAATTTCTGTTCTGCAAACCAGTTCATCTGTGCCATTTTCTAGGTTTCACATATATGCGTAAATATACGATATTTGTTTTTCTCTTTCTGACTTACTTCACTCTGGATGACAGTCTCTAGATGCATCCACATCTCTACAAATGACCCAATTTTGTTCCTTTTTATGGCTGAGTAATATTCCATTGTATATATGTACCACATCTTCTTTATCCATTCGTCTGTTGATGGGCATTTAGGTTGCTTCCATGACCTGGCTATTGTAAATAGTGCTGCAGTGAACATTGGGGTGCATGTGTCTTTTTGAATTATGGTTTTTTCTGGGTATATGCCCAGTAGTGGGATTGCTGGGTCATATAGTAATTCTATTTTTAGTTCTTTAAGGAACCTCCATACTGTTCTCCATAGTGGCTGTATCAATTTACATTCCCACCAACAGTGCAAGAGGGTTCCCTTTTCTCCACACCCTCTCCAGCATTTGTTGTTTGTAGGTTTTCTTATGGTGCCCATTCTAACTGGTGTGAGGTGATACCTCGTAGTTTTGATTTGCATTTCTCTAATAATTAGTAATGTTGAGCAGCTTTATGTGTGCTTCTTGGCCATCTGTATGTCTTCTATGGAGAAATGTCTGTTTAGGTCTTCTGCCCAGTTTTTGATTGGCTTGTTTGTTTTTTTAATATTGAGCTGCATGAGCTGTTTATATATTTTGGAGATTAATCCTTTGTCCGATGATTCATTTGCAAATATTTTCTCCCATTTTGAGGGTTGTCTTTTCGTCTTGTTTATGGTTTCCTTTGCTGTGAAAAAGCTTTTAAGTTTCATTAGGTCCCATTTGTTTATTTTTGTTTTTATTTCCATTTCTCTAAGAGATGGGTCAAAAAAGATCTTGCTGTGATTTATGTCAAAGAGTGTTCTTCCTATGTTTTCCTCTAAGAGTTTTATAGTGCCTGGTCTTACATTTAGGTCTCTAATCCATTTTGAGTTTATTTTTGTGTATGGTGTTAGGGAGTGTTCTAATTTCATTCTTTTACATGTAACTGTCCAGTTTGCCCAGCACTACTTATAGAAGAGGCTCTCTTTTCTCCATTGAATATTCTCGCCTCCTTTATCAAAAAGTAGGTGACCATATGTGTGTGGGTTTATCTCTGGGCTTTCTATCCTGTTCCATTGATCTCTATTTCCGTTTCTGTGCCACTACCATACTGTCTTGATTATTGTAGCTTTGTAATATAGTCTGAAATCCAGGACCCTGATTCCACCAGCTCCATTTTCCTTTCTCAAGATAGCTTTGGCTATTCGGGGTCTTTTGTGTTTCCATACGAATTGTGAAGTTTTTTACTCTAGTTCTGTGAAAAATGCCATTGGTAGTTTGATAGGGATTGCATTGAATCTATAGATTGCTTTGGGTAGTATAGTCATTTTCACAATATTGATTCTTCCAATCCAAGAACACGGTATATCTCTCCATCTGTTTGTATCATCTTTAATTTCTTTCATCAGTGTCTTACAGTTTTCTGCATACAGGTCTTTTGTCTCCCTAGGTAGGTTTATTCCTAGGTATTTTATTCTTTTTGTTGCAATGGTAAACGGGAGATTACCATTCCTTAATTTAAATTCCTTAATTTCTCTTTCAGATTTTTCATCATTTGTGTATACGAATGCAAAAGATTTCTGTGCATTAATTTTGTATCCTGCAACTTTACCAAATTCATTGATTAGCCCTAGTAGTTTTCTGGTGGCATCTTTAGGATTCTCTATGTATAGTATCATGTCATCTGCAAACAGTGACAGTTTTACTTCTTTTCCAATTTGTATTACTTTTATTTATTTTTCTTCTCTGATTGCCGTGACTAGGACTTCCAAAACTATGTTGAATAATAGTGGTGAGAGTGGACATCCTTGTCTTGTTCCTGATCTTAGAGGAAATGCTTTCAGCTTTTCACCATTAAGAATGACATTGACTGTGGGTTTGTCGTATCTGGCCTTTATTATGTTGAGGTAGGTTCCCTCTATGCCCACTTTCTGGAGAGTTTTTATCATAAATGGTGTTGAATTTTGTCAAAAGCTTTTTCTGCATTTATTGAGATAATCATATGGTTTTTATTCTTCGGTTTGTTAATATGGCGTATCAGATTGATTGATTTGCGTATAGTGAAGAATCCTTTCATCTCTGGGATAAATCCCACTTGATCATGGCGTATGATCCTTTTAATGTGTTGTTGGATTCTGTTTGCTAGTATTTTGTTGAGGATTTTTGCATCTCTATTCATCAGTGATATTGGTCTGTAATTTTCTTTTTTTGTGGTATCTTTGTCTGGTTTTGGTATCAGGGTGATGGTGGCCTCATAGAATGAGTTTAGGAGTTTTACTTCCTCTGCAATTTTTTGGAAGAGTTTGAGAAGGATGGGTGTTAGCTCTTCTCTAAATGTTTGATAGACTTCACCTGTGAAGCTATGTGGTCCTGGACTTTTGTTTGTTGGAAGATTTTTAATCACAGTTTCAATTTCATTACTTGTGATTGGTCTGTTCATATTTTCTGTTTCTTCCTGGTTCAGTCTTGGAAGGTTATACCTTTCTAAGAATTTGTCCATTTCTTCCAGGTTGTCCATTTTATTGGCTAGAGTTGCTTATAGTAGTCTCTTAGGATGCTTTGTATTTCTGCAGTGTCTGTTGTAACTTCTCCTTTTTCATTTCTAATTTTATTGATTTGAGTCCTCTCCCTCTTTTTCTTGATGAGTCTGGCTAATGGTTTACCAATTTTGTTTATCTTCTCAAAGGACCAGCTTTTAATTTTATTAATCTTTGCTATTATTTTCTTTGTTTCTATTTCATTTATTTCTGCTCTGATCTTTATGATTTCTTTCCTTCTGGTAACTTTGCATTTTGTTTGTTCTTCTTTCTCTAGTTCCTTTAGGTGTAGGGTTAGATTGTTTACCTGAGATTTTTCTAGTTTTTTGAGGTAGGCTTGTATAGCTATAAACTTCCTTCTTAGAACTGCTTTTGCTGCATCCCATAGGTTTTGGATTGTCATGTTTTCATTGTCATTTGTCTCTAGGTATTTTTTGATTTCCTCTTTGATTTCTTCAGTGATCTCTTGGTTATTCAGTAACATATTGTTTAGCCTCCATGTGTTTTGTGTTTTTTACGTTCTTTTCCTCTGTAATTGATTTCTAATCTCATAGCATTGTGGTCAGAAAAGATGCTTGATATGATTTCAATTTTCTAAATTTACTGAGGCTTGATTTGTGACCCAGGATGTGATCTGTCCTGGAGAATGTTTCGTACGCACTTGAGAAGAAAGTGTAATCTTCTGTTTTTGGATGGAATGTCCTATAAATCTCAATTAAATCTATCTGGTCTATTGTGTCATTTAAAGCTTGTGTTTCCTTATTAATTTTCTGTTTGGATGATCTGTCCATTGGTGTAAGTGAGGTGTTAAAGTCCCCCACTATTATTGTGTTACTGTTGATTTCCTCTTTTCGAGCTGTTAGCAGTTGCCTTATGTATTGAGGTGCTCCTATGTTGGGTGCATATATATTTATAATTGTTATTCTTCTTGGATTGACCCCTTGATCATTACATAGTGTCCTTCCTTGTCTCTTGTAACATTCTTTAGTTTAAAGTCTATTTTATCTGTTATGAGTATTGCTACTCCAGCTTTCTTTTGATTTCCATTTGCATGGAATATCTTTTTCCATCCCCTCACTTTCAGTCTGTATGTGTCCCTAGGTCTGAAGTGAGTCTCTTGTAGACAGCATATACATGGGTCTTGTTTTTGTATCCATTAAGCAAGCCTGTGTCTTTTGGTTGGAACATTTAATCCATTCACGTTTAAGGTAATTATCGATATGTATGTTCCTATTATCATTTTCTTAATGGTTTTGGGTTTGTTTTTGTAGGTCCTTTTCTTCTCTTGTGTTTCCCACTTAGGGAAGTTCCTTTAGCATTTGTTGTAGAGCTGGTTTGGTGGTGCTGAATTCTCTTAGCTTTTGCTTGTCTGTAAAGCTTTTGATTTCTTCATCGAATCTGAATGAATCCTTGCTGGGTAGAGTAATCTGTGTTGTAGGTTCTTCCCTTTCATCACTTTAAGTATATCATGCCACTCCCTTCTGGCTTGTAGAGTTTCTGCTGAGAAATCAGCTGTTAACATTATGGGAGTTCCCTTGTATGTTATTTGTCGTTTTTCCCTTGCTGCTTTCAATACTTTTTCTTTGTCTTTAATTTTTGCCAGTTTGATTACTATTTGTCTCAGCATGTTTCTCCTTGGTTTTATCCTGTATGGGACTCTCTGCACTTCCTGGACTTGGCTGGTTATTTCCTTTCCCATGTTAGGGAAGTTTTCGACTATAATCTCTTCAAATATTTTCTCGGGTCCTTTCTCTCTTCTCCTTCTGGGACCCCTATAATGCGAATGTTGTTGCGTTTAATGCTGTCCCAGAGGTCTCTTAGGCTGTCTTCATTTATTTTCATTCTTTTTCTTTATTCTGTTCTGCAGCAGTGAATTCTACTATTTTGTCTTTCAGGTCACTTGCCCGTTCTTCTGCCTCAGGTATTCTGCTATTGATTCCTTCTAGTGTGGTTTTCATTTCAGTTATTGTATTGTTCATCTCTGTTTGTTTGTTCTTTAATTCTGCTAGATCTTTTAAAAACATTTCTTGCATCTTCTCCATCTTTGCCTCCATTCTTTTTCTGAGGTCCTGGATCATCTTCACTATCATTATTCTGAATTCTTTTTCTGGAAGATTGCCTATCTCCATTTCATTTAGTTGTTTTCCTGGGGTTTTATCTTGTTCCGTCATCCAGTACATAGCCCTCTGCTTTTTCATCTTGTCTGTCTTTCTGTGAATGTGTTTTTTGTTCCACAGGCTGCAGGATTGTAGTTCGTCTTGCTTCTGCTGTCTGCCCTCTGGTGGATGAGCCTCTTTGTCCAGTGTTAAGAAAGCTTTGTGACATTTTCTCTCTCAGTATCTGTATTCCCCAGGTGTTTAAATTCTCTAGTGTTGCTGAGTGTGATGTGAAAGCAATTGATGGGTCTTTGCTGGTTTCCTCTAGATGTGCTAGGTGACAATATAAACCCATTACAGAGTACCCTTTCTCCTTTCCATTTTGCTTTTCCATTTCCTGATCTACAGAATTTCAAATTCCTAATCCAAGTCCTAAGGAGACTAGGACCCTAACATGCCCAGATAACAGAAATCTAGTAGCTACATTTTTTAAACAAATAAAATGAAATAGAATTAGTTTTAACAGAAACATAGGTACATCAACATCCTAGTCTCCTTAGGAAATGGATTAGGAACTTGAAACTTTGCAGATCAGGAAATGAATGCAGAAAATTTGCATTAGCAATGTTTATTTTCAAGAGACTTTTAATGCAAGATTCTGACACCTGTTCGTACTTCATGCTACAATCTATATCTTAAAGGCAAACGTATAGTGCAATATGTTTGACGTATCACTTATGCTCTCCCAAACCCATCTTCAGTGAGAACCTCTACAATGAGTTCTGTAAAAGGATGCACTTGGTTTCCCAGAGGGGATGTTTCTCAGGAGACTGATCCCAGGGTTGAGATGAAGATTTACAGGAAGGTTTTCAGGATACTCCTTTTCTAGGCTCGGGCAGATAGGGAAGAAGTGGGAAGTGATCTTTGATGGTGAAGGAATAGTTAATCCATTGTAGAGTTTCACATTGTAGTCCCTGTTACAGAGGCGTGGCCAGATTTAAACAAGCAAGCAAACATTTTCTACTCTTATGCCAGTTCAGTACATGGAGAGGGACTGAAATCACTCAGGCTGTCCTGCCCCTCTGCTGTACCTGGGTCTTTGTTGCAAATGAGGATGCTTTATTCATGCAGTTTCTTTTACAGGATTGAGCCAGGCCCTGCTTTAGTGTTGTTGGTATCACAATGAACAAAAGAGATGCCCACATGAAGCTTATACTCTCCTAGGGGAAGCAGACAGTAGTACACACAAACAATATGCAATCTAATGTCAGAGTGACTAAGTAGTATATAGATGACAGAATCTGCTGTTCAGCAGATGATGGGGAGGGTAGGTCTCTCTGAGGTGGAGACATTTGAACATTGACCTGAATGAAGTGAGGCAACAGGAGTGTTCCAGGTAGCAAGTGCAAAGGCTCTGAGGTGGGAGCAGCCAGATAGGGCGTGGGGAATCAGGTTGGCGGTGGCAGATCATGTAGACTCTATACTAGAGGACCTTATAGGCTTTTGACTTTTATTCTAAAAGCAATAGGAAACCATTGGAGCATTTACACTTTAATATCTTCTTAACCATTTTTGGGTCATGAACTTCTTTGGCAGTCTGGTGAAGCCTGTGGAACCCTCTGCAGAATAATATTTTTAAATGCATAAAATAAAATCCAGGGGATTTTAAAGAAAACAATTATATGGAAATATAAAGATTGAAGTCCCCTTTAAGGGACACACATGCTCTGATTTACATTTTCAAAGGGTTGTTCTGACTGCTGCAGCGAGAATAGACCGTAGGGGCCAAGGATAGAAGCACAGAGACCAGTGAGCTTGGAGCCAAGCTGTTTTCATCTACCCTGTAGGGCAACGGTCTCGAAATAGGGTTGTGCAACACAGTCTTTTTGAGTGCAGGAAGAAAAATTTATAACTTCTATTTATATTTAATTGACCCTAATTCTTTTAAATTTCTATATTGAGTGTATGTTTTATAATATCCTAATATATTAGGACGTTAGTACGTTTATATAATTCATGAATAAATCTGCATGTATTGGAGGTACATGTTCAAAAGGTAATGGTAACAATATATTTTGATCAATCAAATGTGATGTTTGTGATGTAGGAAGAGTTACTCTATAAGAAACTAAAAAAAAAAAATGCCACACTGCTTTAGACCACATTCCATTTCAGAGGCCATTTTGTGGGGAAGCATGAATTTGTGCCATGATTCAGCCTTGCTAAATGTCAGTCCTGTTTCTCAAGCATCCTTAACTCTCCTTAAGAGCCCTCATATGGCTATAAATCTATTTACACCTGATTAGACCTACTGTCACGTCTGACGTGACACATACTCCCCCAGGGAAATGAGTTTCCTGGGGTTAATAATTTCCAGAAAGGTAAAGCAGTTCTTGATGTTCCCCCTAAAATTCTGAAGAGCGGCTTCAACTGCGGGCCCTGTGAACCGTGCAGGCATTGTCATGCTCTCCTGTACATCCTCTTTGTCACGTGCTTGCCTTCATTCACGCACTCCTTCGGGACTTGAGTCCTGATGTTTGAAGCCTGTGTCCCATTTGCCTGTCTCACAGAGCCCTCTCTTGAACATTTTTGTTCACTCTTGAGATGCAGTGAGCCAAATGCTGGGCATTCTAGGTGCCGCAAGTGTAGCGTGGGGCAGGGCTATGACATTTTCTGTTTTATACCCAGGAATAGGACCTGGAGTGGAGCAAGGACAGAAGGGAGGGTGAGGCAGATGAGCTGATTTTGCATGAATCTGTTCAGTTATTACTGAACTGCCTTTTTCTTTTCTTTCTTTCTCCCTCCCTCCCTCCCTTCCTTCCTTCCTTCCTTCCTTCTTTTCTCCTACACCCCTTTCACCCCCCGTCTTTTTTTTCTAAAAGACTTTGTTTTCTTTTATAAAGAAAGCCGTTCTTTTCTAAAGAAGAAAACCCAAGCCATTCATAAAATGAGCAGAAACCCTCAGGTACGGTGTTAGGATAAAAACTAACGCATTGTGGGTGTAGGTTGTTCTGCCCCCAAGATCCAGCAGTCGGGTGTTGGTGTCTGGGGGATGTAATCTTGGCCATGCAAAGTGCTGACGGAAGAATTTCACTGACTTGAGAGTAGATATTAGTTTGTGGAAGTGGGTACAGAACCCAGAAACTAGGCCAGCCTAACCACACTATTTGTGAGCTTTAGTTAGGAAATTGTATTCCCAATTCTTTGTATTTTTCCTGTCCCTCTGATTTCTGAACTCTCCCTGTTTCAGGCACTACTCCTTCATTTGGCTCTGTTCTTTCTTGGTTATTTTAAATTTCTTATTAGTGAGTATTTGCGGAAATGGCAACTTGTAGGTCAATTACTCAGGAGCTAGAAAAATAACCTGATGCATCACTGTAGCATAACTTGGCTAAACTAGCAGGGCACAGAGGGTCTTGTCCGTAGTGTTATTCTGTATAGCACCTGCTGCAAGCAGGAAACAATGTTAGGTGACACGATTCAGAGCTAAGTCAAGCTGTTTTTAGTTTCTGTCTGTGCAGTGGCAAAAGGGACGCAGCCACTGGAAGGACACTGAAATAGCTACTGGGAAGAGGATGGTTGGTTTGTGCCAGGAGTTAACAGAGCATCTACATTATTTTCTGGGAAATAACTAAATCCTTGATATTATTTGTCAGAATAGAACAGAACAAAACTGGTTAAAAAAAATTCAGCAAGGGGAAAAGCAAACTCTTTGAACTTTTTAAAAAATATACCCAAAGACATCTACTTTAATCTCCCTCATTTTCTGTGTCCTTCCTGTGTCCTTCAGAATGTGGTTGCCTGTGATGGACGGGTCTGTTCGATTGTGGGATTGATTTTGGGGACTGGATGTCTCTGCTTGTTGCTGTAGAATGTCATGGGATTTCCAGATGCCTTGTTGCATTTGGGGTACGCTTGGTACCCAAGGTTCCAGGACCCTCCAATTTTACTCATTTGAAGGCCTTTGAGGGTGGAAGGTATTTTGAATTTCTGAAGTCTTTGGTGCCTCATTCTCTGTTTCTTGTTGTTGTTTGTGTCAGATTTGTTTGAAGTAACAGAGCCTCGTGGGTGATCAATAACATTAAGTAAATGATGCCAACAGGCCTCTCTGAGAGGGCACTTCTGTCTCCTACTTGGGTCTCTTATTTCCCCTTCAGCAACCCACTCATTCAGAGCAGATCTAAAGAGCACAGTTTTTCTGGTCCATTCTCCATCAGTATACTGAGAAAATACTTAAAACTTTAAAAGACTCTCTGGTTTCCAATATTTAGTTTGCCCAGAGTGACTCCAGACCCAGCTGTCTGGAGCCTGAGCCCTGGAAGTTCGTACTGACGGCCAGTTAGACCTGTCTCCTCAGCAGCCTCTGAGAATATAGACGAACAGGGAGGAAAGGGGGTTCAGATTAATTGAACATTTACCTTGTGCCAGGCTTTGGAAATGCCTTATACACAACAACTTATGTAAGCCTCACGATAAACACAGGCATCTCACCCCCACTTGACAGATAAGGACCCTGAGGCCTGGTGTCTGCAAAGAATGAATAAGATCCCAGGTGTGCTAACTCCAAAGCTGGCTTGACCCCTCCACTCTTCACCTTCTCTGCAGCAAGCGCACTTTTCCAAAATTGTGGCTTTACGTATCCAGAAAGTGAACTTTTAACACCGCTCAGTGATTCTTTTTTTTTTTTTTTTTCTGGTTTCCAAAACTGAATGGGTTTCCTCCTGCGCTTCTGGCCCTCCTTCATGTCCTCTTGGTTCGATTGAAAAGAAATGCCTGTGTTTCTCATTCCTCTTCTCCGTGGGTTTTACAGAGCAGCAGCCCACTAGGGCACCAATTTAATGAAATGAAATTTTTCAATCATGTTTGGTTCAATTCTAGGTGATACAAATAAAGAATTGTGAATGCTTTGTAGTTAGGTTCAAAGGGAAGGAAAAAGGTGGAAAGAAGAAACTGGGTCAAGTATAGTACCTGGGCAATGTCTCCTTAAGTGCTGCCTAGTGAACGTTGAGCTATTAAAAATGGAGAATAATGGGGCAGCCGTACTACTTTGGCACTTGTGTATCTGGAAATTTCAGGTTTAGCAGTTTATAATACTTACCTATGCCAGGCGTTGTTCTAATTTATATATAGTACATATGTATATTAATTTATCCTCTCCAAACCCTTTAAGGTACATATCTCTAAGAAAACAGAGGCACAGAGATGTTGATTAACTTGCCCAAGGATAGACAGTTAAGGGCGGAACCAAAAGTTGAGCCTAGGAAGGTTGGCTTCAGAGCTGTTGACTGCTATGCTAACCAGCCTCTCAGTTACAGGGCTCAGTAACTCTCATGATTTCAAAGATCATTTTTCTTCTTATTAGAACCAGCCCACCATACAGTTGGAAGGGTAAGTATTTGTCATGTTTGATGACAGACGTTGATGGGTTAAAAAAAGGTCTTAGGAAAATCATGTACTTTCTCTTCCATATTCCTCCATCTGTATTTACTGTGCGAAAAGGTCACTTGAGCACAGAGCTCGAATTTCGTGCTTCTAAGCAGCTTCACCGTGGCTGAAACCTTGCTCTACAAATTGACTTTAAAAATATTTTGTAATAATGTGTATCACGCTCAAATATGAACGCTCTGGAGTCATTAAGTGATGAGCTTCTTAAATAGGACTTTTGAAACTGTATTTTACATAAATGCCGGGAATCGTTAAGTGATTTTTGTTTTACTCTCAGATTGTAGCCTTTTCTCGTGACTGTCCATCCACTCACATTTACTGGAAGGAGCTGGGGTTCTGGGAGACCTGAGCTCTTTGCCTTGTCAGTCAGCTGCCTGGCTACAGTTTGTGGTAGGAGGGAAGAGAGGGGAGAAGACTAAATAGGCTGAAATGGTAAATTACTGTAGGTTCTGGAGAAAAATAGAATTAGAAACATTTGTGGTTCAGATGAAAATAGCACATTTCCTTTCTGCTTGGAGTCGGGGGGAGGGGGTCAAAGTGCTCCAGGGAATAGAAAATAAATAAAAATTGATCCCTCACCAGTTGAAGTAAATGCTCTGACTCTGGGAACTGAAATGACAGCTCCAGATTTGAAGATCTTGTGAAACCACTTTTGAAGGTTAAAAAATAAAATAAAATAAAATAACAACAAGAAAAACACCAGGAGACTTAAAAAAAAAAAAAACAAATGTGACATACTGTGTTAGGAAATGCAGTCTTTCAAGAATGATTTCACAGCCCTTTTCCAAGACTGTAGAATAGGTAGCAGACCCTGATCAGGTGTGTGCCCGTTTTGTTCCTGTTGCTGACCATGGTCATTCCATCTCTTCTTGCAGGTGAGAAGCCTTATAAGTGCTCATGGGAAGGGTGTGAGTGGCGTTTTGCACGAAGCGATGAGCTCACAAGGCACTACAGGAAACACACAGGTGCAAAGCCCTTTAAATGCAACCACTGCGACAGGTAAAGAAACTTAGAAGCTGCTGGGATGGGGAAGGGAGTTGCTGAAATGGGTGGGGGGGTGCTGGTCGTGTGCTCTTGGGTTTATCACAAGCCTCTCTTGCAGAGACTCAGGCCTGGGAATGCCTTTTACTTCTCCATGGAGAAAACCAATTAGATAAGGGTGCCTCCTTGCATGTAACCAAGAGATGATATGAATTCTTGGATCAGTTACATAAGTATTTAATGAGCACCAGAACTGTGATAGTCACTGGGTATCAATAAGACATAGCTCCTACCCTCAAGGGGATGATGTGACAGATAATTTTAGTATAATAGGAAAAGTGATAGGATAGAGAATGGTCACCTGTAGCTTCTGATCTTTTTATTAACATCAACACTATTTTTCCTCATCCTTAATAACGTGAAAGAATAGAAAGCCTGCTTAATGGAGGGAAGGTGAATTATAAGGCTTTTCTTCGAAGCACTGTTAGAAATGAATTTGCTGAAGAGAGTTCCCATTCTTTGGGGGGCCTGGACCATCCTTTCTTCTTTGAAAATAGGTACAAAGTTCTAAAAGTTGGTGAGGCTTTGAGAACTTATCCTATAATTCAATTTCAAACCTTCAGCATTTGATAGTGGAAGAAAGAGCACGTAGCAGCAGATTCTACGCAAGTAATAGTATCTGACAGCCCTGGCATTATCAACCAATAAACCCCAAAATGGAGACTCTGCAGGCCAAGGTGAAGGCAGGATTAGGTTTAGACATAATCAAATAATGGGCTTGCATCTGAGCATGTTAGCCTTCTAATCCTATTTCTGTGTTTAAAAGGAAGCTTAAGAAAATTAACCATCTTTTTAATGCACTACTAAAGGTCTCGGTTATGATGAGAAAAATGCTTCTAATACGATAAAAGCCCTGAAAGCCTCAGGGTTCCCCGGCTCAGCCAGCAGTTCACAGGCTGGCAGGAGGGGTGAGCAGGATGTCTGCAGAGGCCTGGCTCTCTGTCGGAGGAAATGCAATGGTTTTCCCATCCTGCCCCCCTCATCACTGTGCCGGCACCTCCCTCACCAGACCTTCCTCTGGAGTAGTGCCTGTTTGTTTGGAGAGCAGGGCAAGAGTGGCCAAATCTCATGGGTGGCCACTTGGCTTGGAGCTCCTTTAAGATGCTTATAAAGGAGTATTCAGGTTTTTCCTCCTTTTTTTTTTTTTTTCCTTTTTCCTGAAGAGGCTATTTTCCTCTTATCTTCATTCTTGAAGAACTAAATAAAGCCCCCCATGCCTCCTGGAGCCCAAAGATAACCTCCCACCCCAGGGCTGAGGAAGTACATTCCATGAAGCTATTGTCTCTCATTCCCTTGGAGCTCTCTTCTGCTACCTAAAAACACAACCTGTTTTTTCATTTCTATCCCATTACCTCAAAGTCCCCCTAAATTTATGTGAATCAGCAGCTGTTCTTCTACAGATTATATTTCAGTGATGTTTCTCCTTATTTGATATCATCTCTCGACTCCCATCTCAAGTTCATTCCTCTCTAACCCTGGCTACTAATAAAGAAGTTATAGAGATGGTGACTCTTTGACCACAGCCCTTTGAGGAAGAGCCTTATATCAGTGGGGATGAAGAGGATCCTTTGTGAGTTGTCGAAGTGTGGTGGTAGTAGGTACACACGAGTCGCCTTGCCCTGAAGGGTGGTGAGGCTATTACTTGGAGGTGGTGCATCTGGGGAAATCTGGGGAAATTGCCAGAGTTAGTATTCCTCTCTTTAGGTCCACCGAGTTACTAAGCAGTATGCAACTGTCCAGCACTTGACACATTAGGATTAAACCTGACCATTTGTGTGATTTATATGGAGAAATATTTCACACCGACTGGATATTTCAGTGAAGGAGATGTCAGGGATGGGTAATTTGGTTAGTCTTTTGCTTTATTTTCCTCACTGAAATATACTCTGGTTTCTGGAGTTAGAAATTTGAGGAACAGGTGGTACAAATTCTGTGACGTGGTATTTGGGGGAGCTGGTGAGTAGCTCAGAGTCCTGTGACATGGACCAAGAGTCAGTGCATTTCAACAGTGTCAGAAATCAGGGGGAGGAGTCTCATTCATGTGTCCTGACAGGCAGCACCTTGTACTTCAGTTGCAGGAATTATACTAAGAATAGAGCAGGTCTGGGAGGTGACGTGGGGAATTGGAGTGGTCCCAAAGCCGATGGAAGGAAAGCCTGGAGCGACCGGGGACTTGGCATTCCTTAGAAGACTTTACCTTCAGAAACAGAGGGCATCTGTAGCCCTTAGCAGGACACTGAAGCCTATTGGGCCCAAAGGGTGTATGAGCCCAAGAAACCTATCTCTTGCCTCGTTTAATTTAGCAATCAGACCGCCTAGAGGCCAAACTAGGATTAGGGTTTCTTGTCCTTAAAGCAGGTACCTCCTGGAGCCCAAATTATTTGATTCTGCATTTCTAGATGCAAAAAAGTATAAGTCTAACTTATACTTTTATTTTGCCTGAAGGATAGATTAAACATACATGAGTTTCTCTTTGTCTTGCTAACATTTAAAATTGCTAAGTGCCACAAAGATCTCTATTCCTGGCTTTGTCTGAAAAACGCGGAAGATCTGGTCACAGTGGGCTCACATTCCCACGTGGCCGTGATTTTCTGGCGCTGAAGAGTCATCACTACCTTTCAGTGATGGCCCTGTGGTCACTCATTTCTCACTGTCCCTCCTCCCCCACCACAGTCTCCCCAGTGAGAAGGCAGAGCATCCTTCGCCGTATATCATCACACTTCTCGTTATGTCCTCTTAATCCATGCCTTATCAGAAGTGGAATCACATAGCTTAACAGTGCTGTGTGTTTCTTACACTTCACCCATTGCACCCATTTACTTTATCTGCCTGGCCCCTGAAGACATTGGGTTTTGCGACCTCTGGCTTCAGGTTTGGGTTAGAGGAGAAAGCAGTGAGGTGACTCTGCCATTTTCTTACCGTCAAACTCAACAGTGCAGCCCACTCAGTGATCAGCTGCTTACAGCGCTGAATCTTCTTTCTCAGCCCACAGAGCATGAGGCTGCTGATGGTGGTTGTCAGGGCTGTTTCCACAAGTGGTCATATGCAGATATAATCCAGGGAGACTGCTCCCGGGGTAGTACCTCCAAGATCCTGGGAAGTTTAGAGGAGGCATTTTGATCTTTGATCTCTAAGTCAGCTCAGTAAGAGGTGGTGACAAATACCAACCCCTATCTGGCCCTTCAGTGCCCTAGAGGACTGCTATCAGCTTAATGCCCATGTGACTTTAGTGGGCCTTTTTCATAAGCAGCAGAAACTACAATAGGGGTTTGACTAGTTCTCTGTAATGAACAAATTTCAATCATTAAGGACCTTCTTATTCAAGGTCATCTGACTGCTGTAGAGTCACAAATACCCTCTGGGGGTGTATTACCCTTACAGTTATTTGATTCTGCATTTCTAGATGCTGAGTTTATTACTTTTTACTTTACTATTCCTATGTGGAACTCAGTAAGTATAAATTAATAAATATAAATTAATCATGGCTAAGTATCTTGCTGGTGTACTGGATTTAAATAAAACCTCAGTGGTGAGGGACCTAGTCTAATTTTTCTTTTTTAACATCTTTTTTGGAGTATGATTGCTTTACAATGGTTTGTTAGTTTCTGCTTCATAACAAAGTGAATCAGCTATACATATACATATATCCCCATATCTCCTCACTTTGCGTCTCCCTCCCACCCTCCGTATCCACCCCTCTAAGTGGTCACAAAGCACCGAGCTGATCTCCCTGTGCTATGTGGCTGCTTCCCACTAGCTATCTGTTTTACATTTGGTAGTGTATATATGTCCATGCCAATCTCTCACATCGTCCCAGCTTATCCTTCCCATTCCCCGTGTCCTCAAGTCCATTCTCTACGTCTGCATCTTTATTCCTGTCCTGCCCCTAGGTTCTTCAGAACCTTTTTTTTTTTTTTAGATTCCATATATATATGCTGGCATATGGTATTTTTCTCTTTCTGACTTACTTCACTCTGTATGGCACACTCTAGGTCCATCCACCTCACTACAAATAACTCAATTTTGTTTCTTTTATGGCTGAGTAATATTTCATTGTATTTATGTACCACATCTTCTTTATCCATTCATCTCTCGAGGGACACTTAGGTTGCTTTCGTGTCCTGGCTATTGTAAATAGAGCTGCAATGAACATTGTGGTACATGACTCTTTTTGAATTATGGTTTTCCCAGGGTAAATGCCCAGTAGTGGGATTGCTGGATCATATGGTAGTTCTGTTTTTAGTTTTTTAATGAACCTCCATACTGTTCTCCATAGTGGCTGTATCAATGTACATTCCCACCAACAGTGCAACAGGGTTCCCTTTTCTTCACACCTTCTCCAGCATTTATTGTTTATAGATTTTTTGATGGTGGCCATTCTGACCAGTGTGAGGTGATACCTCATTGTAGTTTTGATTTGCATTTCTGTAATGATTAGTGATGTTGAGCATCCTTTCATGTGTTTGTTGGCAATCTGTATATCTTCTTTGGAGAATGTCTATTTAGGTCTTCTGCCCATTTTTGGATTGGGTTGTTTGTTTCTTTGATATTGACCGCATGAGCTGCTTGTATATTTTGGAGATTAATCCTTTGTTAGTTGCTTCATTTGAAAATATTTTCTCCCATTCTGAGGGTTGTCTTTTCGTCTTGTTTATGGTTTCCTTTGCTGTGCAAAAGCTTTTAAGTTTCATTAAGTCCCATTTGTTTATTTTTGTTTTTATTTCCATTTCTCTAGGAGGTGGGCCAAAAAGGATTGCGCTGTGATTTATGTCATAGAGTGTTCTGCCTATGTTTTCCTCTAAGAGTTAGATAGTGTCTGGCCTTACATTTAGGTCTTTCATCCATTTTGAGTTTATTTTTGTGTATGGTGTTAGGGAATGTTCTAATTTCATTCTTTTACATGTAGCTGTCCAGTTTGCCCAGCACTACTTATAGAAGAGGCTGTCTTTTCTCCGTTGTATATTCTCGCCTCCTTTATCAAAAATAAGGTGACCATATGTGTGTGGGTTTATCTCTGGGCTTTCTGTCCTGTTCCATTGATCTCTATTTCTGTTTTTGTGCCAGTACCATACTGTCTTGATTACTGTAGCTTTGTAGTATAGTTTGAAATCCAGGAGCCTGATCCCACCAGCTCCATTTTCCTTTCTCAAGATAGCTTTGGCTATTCGGGGTCTTTTGTGTTTCCATACAAATTGTGAAGTTTTTTACTCTAGTTCTGTGAAAAATGCCATTGGTAGTTTGATAGGGATTGCATTGACTCTATAGATTGCTTTGGGTAGTATAGTCATTTTCACAATATTGATTCTTCCAATCCAAGAACATGGTATATCTCTCCATCTGTTTGTATCATCTTTAATTTCTTTCATCAGTGTCTTATAGTTTTCTGCATACAGGTCTTTTGTCTCCTTAGGTAGGTTTATTCCTAGATATTTTATTCTTTTTGTTGCAATGGTAAATGGGAGTGTTTTCTTAATTTCTCTTTCATATTTTTCATCATTAGTGTATAGGAATGCAAGAGATTTCTGTTCATTAATTTTGTATCCTGCTGCTTTACCAAATTCATTGATTAGCACTAGTAGTTTTCTGGTAGCATCTTGAGGATTCTCTATGTATAGTATCATGTCATCTGCAAATAGTGACAGCTTTACCTCTTTTCTATGTTGGATTCCTTTTATTTCTTTTTCTTCTCTGATTGCTGTGGCTAAAACTTCCAAAACTATGTTGAATAATAGTGGTGAGAGTGGACAACCTTGTCTTGTTCCTCCTTGATCTTAGAGGAAATGGTTTCAGTTTTCACCATTGAGAACGATGTTGGCTATGGGTTTGTCCTATATGGCCTTTATTATGTTGAGGTAAGTTCCCTCTATGCCTACTGGAGGGTTTTTATCATTAATGGGTGTTGAATTTTGTTGAAAGCTTTCTCTGCATCTATTGAGATGATCATATGGTTTTTCTCCTTCAATTTGTTAATATAGTTTATCACATTGGTTGGTTTGCGTATATTGAAGAATCCTTGCATTCCTGGGATAAATCCCACTTGATCGTGGTGTATGATTCTCTTAATGTGCTGTTGGATGCTGTTTGCTATTATTTTGTTGAGGATTTTTACATCTATGTTCATCAGAGATATTGGCCTGTAGTTTTCTTTCTTTGTGACATCTTTGTCTGGTTTTGGTATCAGGGTGATGGTGTCCTCGTAGAATGTGTTTGGGAGTGTTTCTCCCTCTGCTACATTTTGGAAGCGTTTGAGAAGGATAGGTGTTAGCTCTTCTCTAAATATTTGATAGACTTCACCTGTGAAACCATCTGGTCCTGGGCTTTTGTTTGTTGGAAGATTTTCAATCAGAGTCTCAATTTCAGTGCTTGTGATTGGTCTGTTTATATTTTCTACTTCTTCCTGGTTCAGTATTGGAAGGTTGTGCTTTTCTAAGAATTTGTCCATTTCTTCCAGGTTGTCCATTTTATTGGCATAGAGTTGCTTGTAGTAATCTCTCATGATCCTTTGTATTTCTGCAGTGTAAGTTGTTACTTCTCCTTTTTCATTTCTAATTCTATTGAACTGAGTCTTCTTCCTTTTTTTCTTGATGAGTCTGGCTAATGTTTTATCAATTTTATCTTCTCAAAGAACCAGTTTTTAGTTTTATTGATCTTTGCTATTATTTTCTTTGTTTATTTTTCATTTATTTCTCATCTCATATTTATGATTTCTTTCCTTCTGCTAACTTTGGGGATTTTTTTGTTCTTCTCTCTCTAATTGTTTTAGGTTTAAGGTTAGGTTGTTTATTTGAGATGTTTCTTGTTTCTTGAGGTAGGATTGTATCCTGTAAACTTCCCTCTTAGAACTGCTTTTGCTGCATCCCATAGGTTTTGGGTCATCGTATTTTCATTGTCATCTGTTTCTACATATTTTTTGATTTCCTCTTTGATTTCTTCAGTGATCTCTTGGGTTTTTAGTAGTGTATTGTTTAGCCTCCATGTGTTTCTATTTTTTACAGATTTTTTCCTGTAATTGATATCTGGTCTCATGACGGTGTAGTCGGAAATGATACTTGATACGGTTTCAATTTTCTTAAATTTACCAAGGCTTGATTTGTGACCCAAGGTATGATCTATCCTGGAGAATGTTCCTTGAGCACTTGAAAAGAAAGTGTATCCTGTTGTTTTCAGTTGGAATGTCCTATAAATATCAATTAAGTCCATCGTGTTTAATGTATCATTTAAAGCTTGTGTTTCCTTATTTATTTTCATTTTGGATGATCTGTCCATTGGTGAAAGTGAGGTATTAAAGTCCCCTACTCTGATTGTGTTACTGTCGATTTCCCCTTTTATGGCTGTTATTATTTGCCTCATGTATTGAGGTGCTCCTATGTTGGGTGCATAAATATTTACAATTGTTATATCTTCTTCTTGGATTGATCCCTTGATCATTATGTAGTGTCCTTCTTTGTCTCTTTTAATAGTCTTTATTTTACAGTCTATTTTGTCTGATATGAGAATTGCTACTCCAGCTTTCTTTTGATTTCCATTTGCATGGAATATGTTTTTCCATCCCCTCACTTTCAGTCTGTATGTGTCCCTAGGTCTGAAGTGGGTCTCTTGTAGACAGCATATACATGGGTCTTGTTTTTGTATCCATTCAGCCAGTCTATGTCTTTTGGTTGGAGCATTTAATCCATTTACATTTAAACTAATTATCAATATGTATGTTCCTATTACCATTTTCTCAATTGTTTTGGGTTTGTTATTGTAGATCTTTTCCTTCTCTGTGTTTCCTGCCTAGAGAAGTTCCTTTAGCATTTGTTGTAAAGCTGGTTTGGTGGTGCTGAATTCTCTTAGCTTTTGCTTGTCTGAAAAGCTTTTGATTTCTCTGTCAAATCTGAATGAGATCCTTGCTGGGTAGAGTAATCTTGGTTGTCGGTTTTTCTCTTTTATCACTTTAAATGTGTCCTGCCACTCCCTTCTGGCTTGCAGAGTTTCTGCTGGAAGATCAGCTGTTAACCTATGGGGATTCCCTTGTGTGTTATTTGTTGTTTTTCACTTGTGGCTTTTAATATTTTTTCTTTGTATTTAATTTTTGACCGTTTGATTAATACGTGTCTTGGCGTGTCTCTCCTTGGTTTTATCCTGTATGGGACTCTCTGTTCTTCCTGGACTTGATTGACTATTTCCTTTCCCATATTAGGGAAGTTTTCAACTATAATCTCTTCAAATATTTTCTCAGCCCCTTTCTTTTTCTCTTCTTCTTCTGGGACCCCTATAATTCAAATGTTGGTGCATTTAATGTTGTCCCAGAGGTCTCTGAGACTGTCCTCAATTCTTTTCATTCTTTTTTTTTTTATACTGCTCTGTGGTAGTTATTTCCACTCTTTTATCTTCTAGGTCACTTATCCGTTCTTCTGCCTCATTTATTCTGCTATTGATTCCTTCTAGAGAATTTTTAATTTCATTTATTGTATTGTTCATCATTGTTTGTTTGCTCTTTAGTTCTTCTAGGTCCTTCTTAAACATTTCTTGTATTTTCTGCATTCTATTTCTAAGATTTTGGATCATCTTTACTATCATTTCTCTGAATTCTTTTTCAGGTAGACTGCCTATTTCCTCTTCATTTGTTTGGTCTGATGGGTTTTTACCTTGCTCCTTCATCTGCTGTGTGTTTCTCTCTCTTCTGATTTTGCTTAACTTACTGTGTTTGGGGTCACCTTTTCACAGGCTTCAGGTTCATAGTTCCCGTTGTTTTTGGTGTCTGCCCCCAGTGGCTAAGGTTGGTTCAGTGGGTTGTGTAGGCTTCCTGGTGGAGGGGACTGGTGCCTGTGTTCTAGTGGATGAGGCTAGATCTTGTCTTTCTGGTGGGCAGGACCATGTCCGGGGGTGTGTTTTGGCGTGTCTGTGACCTTATTATGATTTTAGGCAGCCTCTCTGCTGATGGCTGGGGTTGTGTTCCTGTCTTGCTAGTTGTTTGGCATAGGGTGTCTAGCACTGTAGCTTTCTGGTCGTTGAGTGGAGCTGGGTCTTAGCGTTGAGATGGAGATCTCTGGGAGAGCTTTCGCCGTTTTATATTATGTGGACCCAGGAGGTCTCTGGTGGGCCAGTGTCCTAAACTCGGCTCTCCCAACTCAGAGGCACAGGCCTGGCACCTGGCCAGAGCACCAAGACCCTATCAGCCATACAGCAGGGAAAATCTGCAATCTGTTCCTCTAAGATCAGGAACAAGACAAGGATGCCTCCTCTTAACTACTTCTATTCATATAGTACGGAAGTCCTTTTTGGACAGAAAGATCTTATTCCTGGATTGTCATAATGACTTGATGATGATCAGTTAACCACAATTTGACTTATTCAGGAAGTCTGGAGGGCAGTCCTGTAACAGTTATATCCTAGGGCAAGTTATTGAACTTCTCTGTATATCAATTCCTCATCTTCTTCAACTGTTTTATAAAAATGTTAGCCACCCCTCTTTAGATTTATGGTTTTCAGTAACACTGTCTTGATCTCTCAAGAATGATGGTGCTGATAAAGAATTCAAAGACGTAATCACAAGAATGCTTGCCAGGCTTGGGAGAAGAAAGGAGGAACTCAGTGAGAACTTCAACGAAGACCTCTGAATGCAAAGGCCATACTGCCTGTGGTTTATCTTCCCATATTTCTGTAGGTCAGAAATCCAGCTTGGCCTGGCTAGGTTCTCTCCTCAGAGTATCATAAGACTTCTTGCTATGGTAGGCCTGAAGTCCTATTTCCTTGTTTGCTATCAGCCAGAACCACTCTTAGCTCCTAGAGGCTGCCCACATTCCTTGCCCTGCAGTCTTCTTTATCTCCAGTTCAGAAACCACCTAGTCTAATTCTAAACATCATGTACTTCCTAGAATTTAAAAAAATAATGATGCTAGTTTGATTCAAGAGGGGTGCAGTTACATTTCATACCATGTCAAAGATTCGGTTTACTTTTTTCTGAAAGAACTTGAAGGGTAAAGATAGTTGCTTGTACATATATTGCTAGATACCCAGCACAGGCTAGGCAAGTGGTAAATGCAGAATAAAAGGATGGAACACATACATTACGGAGTGGTAATTTCAAATGAAGTCCTATCTCAAGAATACTGTTGTCCTGTATGTTCTCAGGATATGGAAAGGAAAAGAAAGAGGTTTTGTACTGCCATGACTTATACTTTGCTTCTTACTGTCTCAAATCCCCATGTGCCTCTTTTGGACAGGCAGGATTCTTAGTACCTGCTCTGTTGCTTTCTTACAGGTCCTTACTGCTCAGGTCTGACCAGATTAACTTCTGGATTAGTTTTCTAGCTGCTGCCATTACCAATTGCCACAAGTTTATATCACCCTTATTTATCTTTATAAATTATTATCTTACAGCTCTGTAGGTTAGAAGTCCAACACAGGTCTCACTGGGGCCAAAATCAAGATGGGGGCTGTGCTCTGTTGCTTTCTGGAGGCTCAAGGGGAGAATCCATTTCCTTGTCTTTTCCAGCTTTCAGCTTTGCCCACATTCCTTGCCTCCTGACCCCATTCCTTCATCATCAGAGCTGTTGAGTCCTTCACCTGCTGCCATCTCTCTGGTTTTCTCTTTTAATTCCCTCTTCCACTTTTGAAGACCCTTGTGGTGACATTGGGCCTACCCAGATAAATCAGAGTAATCTCCCTATCTTTAGATCAGTCGATCAGCAAATTAATTCCATCCACAACCTTAACTCCCCTTTGTCTTTGAACCTAACATATTCACAAGTCCTGGGGATGAGGTGTAGATATCTGGGGAGGGCCATCCATTATTCTGCCTACTAGAGACTCTTTAAATTGACAGCTCAGCTTGACCTTCTTTTCAGCCTAAAAAGCAGATATGGCGAAGAGCCTGGGCTCTGGAGTCAGGCTACTTGGGTTCAGATTTTGGCTTTGCCTCTTTTTGATGAGTATCTCATCTGGTAGTGGGGATAAGAATGGTACTGTCTTTATATAGAGTTCTCGTGAGGATGTTAACTTTAAAAAGGAAATACCTACAAAAAGAACTTCCTGGCTTAGATCTTCTTCCTCAAAGCTGTTGAGATGAAGGACGGAGAAAAGAAAGAAGGGAGGAAGGGAGGGAGGGAGGGAGGGAAAGAAAGAGAGGAGGCAGTGGGCAGTACTAAGTGTGCCTTCAGGACAGGACAGAGTCGTGCAAGTCAAATACTAAATTCCCTGCAGGCTGTATTGCTTTTTCTTGTACCAGTGACATCAAGTACTTGCTTTTAAGGAAAATTTATCACTGTTTTATAGTAAATCAAATCCCCTTTCAATGGAACTCTAAGGGATTATCCAAGTATCTTTCTCATACCAAATCAGAGCCTAAAATAAGTGGTTATAGTTAGAATTACTATTATTCAACACATTATTGGATTAGATCATTTTCTACTGTACTTTTCCCTTTTTTTTTTCATTTTACCTTTGTTGTGTTTTGCTTCATTTCCTTGAGGTTCTATCCTGCATGTGTACCTGTTTATGAAATGAACACAAAAGGTGTGTGGAGAAATGTTGGGATCAGGGGATAGGGCTGGTTTTTGTTTGTTTGTTGTTTGTTTGTTTGTTTGGGGAATGAACAAATACAGGGAAATTCTGCACTGAACAGGAAACCTTGCTAACCCGAGCAGGACAGCTTGCTAATATCCCAACAAGAGTTTTGGACTGTGAGGGTTATCTCAGGCCTCAGGGGATCCTGGGAACATTCTCCCAGGTAGGAGGGTGGCCAGTTTCTAGAAGAGGATCTGAGGGAGGATGTACACCCAGAGCTAAGAATGACTGCTGTCTGAGGTGCTGACTTCACTGGGACTCCAGCCAGAACCTGAGATTGTATGTAGGCTTTGGGGATATGGAAATGGCCACTCTATTAGTTATAAGTACAGAACTCTAATTCAGACTGATGTTAGCTTCCAAAGGTATTTATTAGCTCTAATAACTAAGAAGAATAGAAATGGATTTGCCTTTTGGCTTGGCTGGGTCCAGGTTCTCAGATGTATTTCAACAGGACTAGAAACTCTCTCTTCCTTTCTACCCCCTGGCCCCATTTTTCTCTGTTGACTTCGTTCTCAAGCAGGCTCTTTCCCACATGGCCATATGGACACCAGCAGCTCCGGGCTTCAGTATTAGTATCTTAGCCCCAGTGGAAAGAGAGCTTCTCTCTTCCAATAGTTTCAGCAAATGTCCCAGAGCTGGCTGTCATTGACTTTTGTGGGTCACATGACTGTCAGTAAAGCAGATCACTGTGGCCATAAAACTTCAGCCTTAGGAGGAGGGTCAGGCCCATACAATTGAGAACGCAGAAGAGTTGCTGTCCTGGGCAAGATCAAGTTGGTGGTGTCAGAAGAAGGGGGAAGGAGTGAAAACAACCACTGCATCAGCTCTGAGGCTGACAAAGGCACTCAGCGGTGGACGTCGGGTACCAAGAAACAGTTCAAAAGAGTGGGCTTATAGATCTGCCTGGGTTCTCACCCCATGGCTGCCACTCACTGGCTGTGTGACCCAAGCCTCAGTGTCCTTATTTAGCACATGCATACAAAAGGGGTGCAAAGATTTACCATGGAAGGCAGCTGAGGATATTATTGGGGTGAGATTGGGGAAATAGCTAGCACATGCCTGCATATGATACCATCCTTAATAAACATGAGCTTTTTCTCGACTTGAATATAGAGTGTCTATATAGACCTGCAGGTATCACAGGCAGCATTTCTGGGCTTCCACTGTAAAGCTTAGGACTGAAATCTGGGTGTTGAAATGTTAGAGTTTCATCATTCAATGGTACAGGCTAATCATTCTTTATTTACCCTATACGGGCATGACACGTCATTTCCAACACACTTTTACATTCATTTCTTCTTTAATAATGACAATTTCGATAATAATAGTTAATAGTCATCGAGATCTTACCATGTGCCAGAGAATTTTCTAAGCACTTTACATAGATCATCTCATTTAATCCTCACAACCAATCTATGAAGTAAGTGCTGTAATTATCCCCATTTTATTGAGGAGGAATTAAGGTACAGAGAGGTTAAGGTGCTCAGAGTCATACAGCTATTGGAAGAGCTGGGATTTGAACCCAAGCAGTCTGACTCCTGAGCTCACCTTCTCTACACACCTTATTTCTCAACACACATGCACTGCTTCTCTTTAAGGTAGGGCTAATTGTTTTCTAAGGGGTGATGGAAGTTAAGTTATTTACCCAAATCTCTCTAATATCCGTGTTATTTTTATGTTTCCTAGGTGTTTTTCCAGGTCTGACCATCTTGCCCTCCATATGAAGAGACATATCTAAAAAACCTAAAGGCCACAGTTGCCATGGCGCAGGCCATTGTCCGAAGGAAATGCCATGAGGCAGGGGGCTGGACTTCAGGCGGGGACCCATTGCCTCGCAGAAGAAAGTTCTCACTTATTAAACCTCTGTGTACACACACGCACAGACACACACAGACACGCATACACGCACTCACACATAGACACACAACACACGCGCACACACACACTGTCATGCACTCAGCTATATTTAAAATATATACGTCTATTCTTTATGCCTTGCCCTAGCCAGATGGTAGAAGACGAAGAAGAAGGAAACCAGGTGAACTCAGCAAGGCAGTCTGGCTGCTTACTTCAGCACTATTGGAATTATTTCCCGCTGTTGCCAATGGAAATCAAAGAAAATGGATATGACTTCTCTGCAGGTGGACGGCAGTAAGAGGGGCTTATTTAACTTGCTTCTCAGTGCAACTTGATAGGAGAATACAACGTCTTAAAGTTGCATATGTGTAGCACTAATGTTTCTTTTTAAATAGTTGGGGGAAAATGACCTAGAAAACCAAATTGCAGTTTGGTAGCCAAAATTAACTCTTGGTTTATTTGTCCTTTGTGTGTGAAAAGTCCTACTATTCCGTGCGTCCGACTTCCTCACAGAACTGTTGATCAGTTTTGGTTCTTCTTAGTACTATTGAGATCTATCCAGTTGATACCAACGGCCTTAGTGGCGGCAGACTCTGGAATAACTCCTTACACCTTTCTGGCCTGCATTTCTCTAGACTTCACTCTCCAGGGAGGAGTTTTCTTTTCTTACTTTTTGACTCTCTTGCACACCATATGCACTAGGGATTCTGGAAACTTCTAGCATGACTGCAAAGTGGCCAAGAGAATAAAGTCCTTGATGATAAATCACAGTATATCCCTTGAGCCTCACCTTATTGCCAGTGCTAGATTTTTTCTTTTTAATCTCTGTTTTTTGCTAACGAAAACTTGAAAAGCTTATTTGGAAGCTTAAATGTTTTATCTTTTCTCCATGGACTAAAACTCTCCAGGACTCTCTCTCGGCACCTGGATGTCCAGCTCTCGAAGCAGCCAATCAGATGGGACATCACACTTTTCTCATCCCCCTTGAGGCATCCTGACCTCAGCTTACAGTGATCAACCCTGTGCTGTATGTCATTGCTAACCTATAACCAGTTTCAGCATAGATGTTGCTAGTCTCAAAGGGCAGCTGCATATTTAACCTAACTCTGGGTTACGACCTGACAAAAAGCCAAAAATATCACTCTTTCCAGGAGTGGGGAGAACAGAGGATGCCTCCCAAGTCTAGTGACTTCAAAAACCATCACCCTTTCTTCCTCTCTCATACCCACTGAGTCGTATCACCCCACTTGTTAAAACACACAGTTCGAAATGCCATTGTGGGAATGAAGGGTGGACATTTAAAGAAAGGGTTGAGATATTTCTCTCATGCTCTGTCTAAAAAGAGAGACATATTTCTGATTTTTTTTTTTTTTTTTGGCTAGGCCCACCATGACTTGTGACCTAGAGCACCCGGGATCAACAGAGGCCTCACTCTTACTCTGCAAGCTGACGCCGAGGGGGTTACATGCCTCACTTTCCATCCCACACACACAATCCAATATCGGCCTCCATCTACCCGCATTCTTAGCTAGCTGGCACTGGCCTCAACTCCAAAGACTGCCTTTAGGACCATTAAATGGCCTATGCAAGCAAGCGGGGTGGTTTTAGGGCAGATTGTATATTTTGTATATTCTGGGACCATCCCTTCAAGACACGTCTAAAAAAACAAAAATGGCATTTGGTCCACCCATGGTTGCTGCTCCTTCATCCAGCTGGCTCCCCTCCTGCCCTCCTTGACTGTTTGACTCATTGACTGTTAAAATGCCACCCCATACCTATTTGGGATGCAAAAGTGAAGTCTTTGAAGGAAATAATAATGTAAGAAACACAGATACATTTATGACAGCAACCTTCAAGATCCTTGGCATTTGGTTTCTCAGCTTTCTGCAAACTTTGATTTCACTGACATGTTGAAACTACTCGTCTGAGGGCAAAGGAGCCTCCTTATCACAAATGCTGTAGCTGCCAATTGGACACTTGGGGCATTCTGAGGTCCGGCCCTTAAAGTTTTCTTTCCCTTTTTCCTTTTTTCAATTTAGACCAAAAAAAAGAAAAAAAAAGAAAAAAAAAAAAGAAAAATGAAACAAAAAAAAAAAAACAGCAAAAAAAAAAGAAAATCCACCCTAAACACACATACACACAAAATCTGCCCATTTGCCAGAGGCAATTATGTATATGTTAGTAGGAGGGTATTTTAAAAAATCAGTTTTATTCCAAAGATTTAAAACTAGACATGACTTAGAAACCGTTTCTGGAGCACTGCTTGCTGACAATCTCATAGTTCTCGACTGCATTCGAGTGCATTTGTAGCCAGTCCATCAGGGCGGACCATGGGATTATATTTGAATGTGTGGTGCATCCTTTCTCAATGAAGGATGTGTGAGGGACCTTGTCCCTCAGCTGTATTAGACTGTAGCGCCTCCAGTCAGTGCACTAGATGAAACTTTAGACACCCCAGGTTTTGTTGGTTCGTTGATTTCCCTTTCTAGAGCAGCCTCCAGCATGACTGCACGCACACACCAGTGATGGCGTTAGCCATGGCTGCCACGATTTACAAACGTTCTCTGCCCAGCTGGAGTTGCTCTTGCCTCTCGAAATGCTATTATTATTAAGGGTTTATAATACTTAATTTAATTTTTGAACTGACCAATGCAAGGCTCTATTAAAAAAAAAGTTTAAAAAAAATGCAAAAGAGTAATCATTGCTTGCTCGCTTCCCGTTGTCATCTGTGGTCTTGAAAAGATCTCATTTGAACGTGGCAGAACGAAGGGCATTTGGTCTTCATCAGCGTCTGAAATGTTCGGCAGTTTCTCTCTCTTCTGTATCAGTGAGGTCCTTTGTAATCTGCTCCTGACCTTTCTCTGAGCAGGGTGCACTGAACCTCGATGGTGGGGCTGGCTTGCTTGCTTCAGGTATTTGTTGACTGTGAGAACTGGCCTGAGAATTTGGTGGGCGCTAAGTGTATGGCTTTGAAACTGTTCTTCTCTAGCCCGATTGACACCTCTGAATGATAACCAGTCCTGTCCGTGGTGGGTGGGGTGGGGGGCAAGTAGCCCCAATCATTTTGGAAATGGATTTGTGATCAAGTGTCCATCATCTCTGAAACGGCAGAGATGGTTGCAAAGAGCCTGCTGGCGTGAACAGGCTTTCCAAGAAATAACCTGAAGCTGGTTTGCTTCCAAGAGGACAGGTTATTTAGAACAGTGCTTTAACGGACCTTTGAAATACAGTAAACCGCTTTCTCATTTAAATTGTTACCGCCCAACATTCCAGGGGATCTCAAATTTGAAAGGAAAAACCTGGCACGGTGTTTCTTGAGGTTGTCCTCTCAAGCTCGGTTTATCCAGGGTTCAGAGTTTGACGTATAGGAAAAGAGTGTTTCGAAGCCATTGACAGTTTTCTTTATTTCAGTTTGTGCTTCTTTCTCCTACCACACGGCTGTAAGTCAAAGATGTGGAAACCTGAAATTATAATGCTGCTCCTGGCTACTGGCCTCCTGCCCCATTGATGGTTCATTGCCCAGCTTAATGCCTGGTGGTGATGAGTATTATGTCCCGAAAAAGAGATGTTTGGATTCCATGACAGAGCTGCATTTTATAAAAATATCGGAGACCCCCAGAATGAACTTCATGCTGACCATTTCCCTCTCCTCTCTGTGCTCTCCCTTGCAAAGCCCTTCAAGTATCCCCTGTCCTCCTCCCCTCCTGCACCTCTTGTGCCCTTTTCACATCTTTGATTGCCTGATGATAACAGGGTAAAAAAAGACGGCCAACCTCACGCATGATTAGCAGAACTGATACCTATGTTTTAAAAACTCTTCTTTGAATCTAGAAGCCAGAGAAGATTTTCTTTTTAAGGATCTCAGTTTGAGATAAGCTTCCAGATTAGCCATGTCTATTTGCATCAAAGGGGAAATAAATGGGACTTTCAGGGTGGCTCAGCCAGTGCGTTCAGAACATTCTGCCTATAGCTCCAACTCCTGAATTCTACGGCAAAGTCAAAAGAAATGAACTCAAATGGCAAGAAGAACAAATCTTAGTGATTAGTTTTATTGGTTCAAAATGGTTTCCTCTATGGAAGTCACTTCATAAAATCTAAAATATAGTGCAAAGTGCTTTTGGCTTTTCTTTTGCATGAGTTGGTTTTAGGAGAAGGAAGAAGGTTGGGAAAGTCAGAGATGCAACATATTTAACTACAGAAATCAGGTTCATTGTTTCTTTTTGAAAAAAATCTTATGAGGGCCAGCATTTCTGGCCGCAGTTTTGCACCCAGATCTTTGCCAAAGTGAAAATTCGTTAAGTAGAACCTGGTTGAAATCTACTTGCGGAAGCGTCCTCTGGCATCTTCCGGAAGTGGCCACTGCCAAGTGTGGGGTGGAGGGAGGAGGAGAGAATTTGCATTCCGGGTCTGGATTACATTTCGGTAAACATGGTGATATCTCAGTTTGAAAAGGGGCTGGCCTGAGTATACATCGATGCCTCTTTGATGGCCTACTTTCCTCAATGAGGATCTTTGGGAAGACTTGAGACGGAACAACGAAAATGTGTCAAAGGAAGCAAAAACTGCTTGTAAATGCGAGATCCCATGACGAACTGCCTGAGGCTTCAGGGTTTTCTCTTGCTTTTAACACTGGCTTAAATCTCCTCTGTTGATTCCTAATAGATCCTGGAAAAGGGAAAAATAAAGCTGCAATTAACTTTCTTCCGTGCACCCTTCTAGTATAGTACTGTCTTCTTCAGGTGTTTTGCATTTACGTATAAGTCCTCGGGAAACAGGTATCAAAAACGGAGAGAGAAATCCTAGGCCGTCACTTCACAAATATCCCAAACGAGATACTCTTTTCGAACAGGGCTCCCTCTCAGCAGTCACGAGGGAAGGTTGATGCGTTCTTTGTTGGGGACTGTTTATACAATTTTTTTCAACTGTGAGCTTTGGAATCGTAAACTGCTTTGACTCCAGCTTCTGTCTACTGCCATAAAATGCACCCCACGTCAGAATAATGAGGGTGGTATGCGTGCACGCAGCTAGACACGTGTGCACGTGTACCTAATGTACCTTCGCAGAAGGAAAACAGTTAGGCTACTGACGTTTACGAGGAGTAGCCACCAGTGCCTAATATCTTTTGGGGGGGATGGATGCTTATAATTGCCAGTATATTGAAAACACACTGGGAGTTCCACGTAGAGGGGAGGGGCTGAGGGTGGGGAGAGGGGACATTTTAATCCTAGGCCTTTGGACCTGAGGCAGAATGATTTCTGCAAATCTAGGTCCCGAAAGGCTTTGGGGCTCACTGGCTGGTCCTCAACCTTTTTGTTTTTGTTTTTCTCCGCATGCATTTTCTATCTAAACCCAGATTTAGTTGAGTTTCTTGATCTTTCACTTCTGCTTCATTCCAGGGAGGAAAAATACACCTGTTACGGCCAAGATCTCCTTGCTAACACAGAGGCAAAAATAAATGTTTAATGTTTTTGAATCCTCCCCCTTCCTTTCCATAAATGCCCCCCAAACTCCTTCTCTCCTGTCACCCTCTCCCTCCTCCTACCATGCAACCTCCCAGCCACTGCCACTTTTCTTTCAACTCTCTATCATGCTCGTAACAGTTGCTTGAAGAACTTTATTTTTGCACTGTACGTTTTCTTTTTGCCAGACGTGTCTAACAAGTGTGTTTGGAGAGACCTACTCCCAGCCCTACCCCTCCCACACCTCCCTCGGTCACATGCTCTCTCTCAGGCCTTCTCTGGTATTTATAATATATCACAGAAGTACCCAGTCTTATAGCCCTCGGTTATGCCTTTTTTTGACATTTTATTTTTTTTAAGCTTTTTATATATATATATAAATATATTACTTTGTCAAGTTTTTTTGCTGTACAAAAGTCTTAAGATTTAAAACTATTATTTGTATTATATGATGGTGGTATGTTAATGTTACAAAATTATTAATGAAGAAAAAATTTATTTTTGTTACTGGTCTGTTTCATAATTCTTTTTTAAATTGGTATATTGTAAGATATCTATGCAAAAAATGTTATGTGACGCATTTTTATTTAAGAATGTAATATGTGTAATAAACAGTAGAATGTGTTTGGCCTTGGAATGCCTTACTGTATTTCTCCTTAGCTTATCTCACCAGGGAGAAAAAAAAGTCCTCAGAGAGATCCAAACGGGTCCTTATATACCTCAGGAGAACTTTCTTTCTCAGAGAGAAAAAGGGGAGGCAGGAGATTGTATTAGGTATTTTTCTTCATTTGGGAGGCTGTTGGGGGTGTGTGTGTGTGTGTGTGTGTGTGTGTGTGTGTGTGTGTGTATTTTATGGTTTCAGTGAGGTAGCTCAGAGCCCAGATAAGAAGGAACACTAAAGACAGTTTATTTCTTTAAGGGGGGGTAGAGAGCAAATGGTTGGACGTTATGAAAAGCAATATTTTCGAACGAGGTGGGTTGTGGGATGTCATTTGTTCAGGGGGTTAGGAGCAGCTTATTGAAAGCAGTTTATTTGGTGAGAGAAGGGGAAGGTTTGTTCTGGGATAGCAGCTTTGGAAAGGGCAACTTGAAGCGCTTGGTGCAGGAGAGAAGAAGGCAAATGTGAGAAGGAATAATGGAGGTGAGGTGTTGAGGAATCAATTTATAGGAGTTTGGTGACAAGGTGGGGAAGAGAAGGCTAACCAGAGGCAGAGCCATGTGGGTGGCTAGGCGTAAGTACGAGAAGGTAGATGCAGATCTAAGCAGCCGCAAACACTGACAAGAGGGAGGTGGAAGGCCTAGGGAGAATTCTCAGAACTGAAAAGAACACTTACTAAAATCTTCTCTTCCCCACACGACTTCCAGGAAAGAACATCCAAGTAAGCAGAAAGGTAGAGAACCTAACTGCTGTTACAATCCCAGCACCCCTTGCAGGGCGAATCTCCGAGAAAAGTGCTATCATTAACTGGGAGCAACAAACGAACACATTTGTCACCTACACTGGACACAGTGCTACTCAAGCTTTCTTTTCACGCTTTGGACTTAGGGAAACGGATGCAGTGGTGAATCACTTCTATCCCTCCTCAGACAAATGTGACGAGAAACTTTTCGATCAATTTTCACATTAAAGATCGTGACTATGGTGACCAAACTTGCTGCCTGGGCACATGCATATCTCTGAACAGGAAAACGGGTGTGAGGAGTGTTGCAGGGGACTGGGAAGGGAGGCTGAATGCTTGTGGCCTCACCCTAATAAAACTTAAGGGAAAGAGAACAGTAGATGCGTCAGGGGCCAGGAAAATGGTTTTGAAAGTTGTAAAGATCTGCGGCCACATCTTTCAAGTAAGCAAGTGAGCTGGGCAAAAGGGCAACCTAAAGCCAGCTGACAAGAAGCTACAGGCTCCAGTGGGAAGAGAACCAGCCCTGGAGTCCACAGCCCCACCTCCTGGTCCCTGGTCATTTAGTAGGTCCATGCCTAGCGGAGTAATTTAACCATCTCATAACCAAAGTCATTGGCTTAGAAATTTCTTTGTGCGAGGAAGGATAAGATAGTTTTGCAGTGTTACTTAGAGCATGGCTTATTTTTCCGTAAGAATAAGCCTGACATGTCAAAGCATATCAAATTGAACATTTTAGGTGGGGGACAACCTACACCCTGCTGAGATGATAAGAGGGGAAGCTGGTAAGTCTAATATTTTTGCCATAAGAAAAGGAGATGGTTTACATAAGTGAATATTCTAGATGACTGAAGCTTCCACATTTAGAGACATAACTTTTGTTTAAAATATGTCTAAAAATACATTACCCACTTCACAATTTTTCTAGCATCCGTTTTTGCCGTGTAACATAATTCAGGGATGATTCCAGACTGTCAGGTTGTCTGACCCCCAAACTAAATGACTCCAGTCTTTACCCCGAGTGACTCTACTTCCTCTGCTGTGTCCTCCCTGTTTGCGAGTTGCAAGTTCTTTGTGTTGCCTTCTAGCAATATTTATCTCCTCGTCAACTCACAGATCAGAGAAGCAAGCTTGGCCACTTAGTAAGTGCAAAATGTAAGTATAATTCTAGTTCAACAGGCAGTAGTCAGAAAGTGTAACCTGGGTAAACCTAGGGGAGTAAAGTGCATAGGCTTTGTGACAGCTCTAATCTGAGGTTATGTATCCGACTGGAAATTCTGTGCTAATGGAAAGGAACCTTGTAAAAAGCAGAGCTCGGTGGAATTGATAAATAATTTATTATAGCTAGATCATCTTCCACTTAGGATTATAGGTTTAGAAGGGAAGATCATTAAAACTTTTAACTGAAATGAGATTTTGAGGTGACTGGTGAATGATGATAGTTTTTTGGGTTACCCTTGATAAGCCAATTTGTGATTCCTTCTTCAACATTAAACATTTTATCCCAGCTGTTCAAAACTATCAGTACTGACTGGCTTGAACGTCAATTCAACCTATTGTTTTCTTAAAATTCTGCCTGATCTTAAAATTAACATAAGTATACATACCACCCCACTACATTTAAAAATACTGAAATGACAAAAGAGCCACAAGGGGGCTTCCCTGGTGGCGCAGTGGTTGAGAGTCCGCCTGCCGATGCAGGGGACATGGGTTTGTGCGCCGGTCGGGGAAGATCTCACATGCCGCGGAGCGGCTGGGCCCGTGAGCCATGGCCACTGAGCCTGCGCGTCCGGAGCCTGTGCTCCGCAACGGGAGAGGCCACAACAGTGAGAGGCCCGAGTACCGCAAAAAAAAAAAAGAGCTACAAGGTTGGGGAAGAACAAGATTTGTTTGATTAGAATTTTCCCTTCGTGTACACTGCAGTTGAGCCATCCAGCAAGACTGCATAGTAATAGAATAGGTATCGTTCACAACCATGACGCTTTGCCTTCACAAATAGAGAAACTAGGACTGAAAGAGGGCATGTGACTTTGTGAAGGCCCAGGGGACACAGTGACAGCACTGGCTCGTAGGTCCCCTGACTCGACTTTCCTCTGCCCCTCACTGTTCCTCAGTGACCCAGGAGCCAACTTGATGCTTATGTGTGTCTATCAATAACATCACCATTGACAACACTGACTTTATTTCCCAATTTCCTTACCGTTAGTCACAGACGGTAACCTATAATAGAGATAAAGCATCACTTGCTAGAATTGGAAGGGATCTTGGAGATCTCCTTCAATGCACCATTGTACTTGAGTATACCGGGGCTCAGAGAGGTGGCAACCTGCCCAATGTCATACAGCAGGTCCTTTGCAGAACAGGAGTCAACCCAGGGTTGTGCATACGCAGTAATGCTCAACCAGTCTTGATGTTGTTTCTTAAACTTTAGTCACTTGAGTATGGCCCTCAAGATTCTTGTGATATCTTTGCTGTAATACTTCCTTAATATTTTTCTTTAAATCGACCCACTTTTTAAAATCTTAAATACCTGTTTTAGCTTTGTCCTAAGCAAAAATTTCCTGAAACCACTGATTTGCTTGTTTCCTCTTTAAATATAAATGAAAATAAATGTATAATTCAAAATAAACACACACATAATTGTGTTACATTGAAAGACTCAGTTACTCTTGGTGGTATTGGAGAGGCATCATTCTGTGCCATTCTGTAAAATCTTTTCTGTACCATTTCTCTTTAGCTAATTATTTAGTCCATATGATGCTCCTTGGAGCACATTTCAAATTGAATCTAAAACTAAGTGCATGTGAAAATTTAATAAAGACTGATTTGATGACTGGGAAGTTACTTAAGGACCCAGAGGTCTCTTAGGAGGAAGATAATGCAGCCGTGAGTGGAGTGAGCATGCATTCTCTGCCTTGCTTTCCCATCCTTGGAACACCCATCTTCCCTCAGGGCAAGGCACTCTCAGTGGATGGGCTCATGGCCAGGTCATGCCATTATTCTGGGAATGGAGCTCTGAACACTGGGCGTTGACTGCAGCAAGGAAATCACCCTTTCCTTGTGTCCTCCCCCAATCAACAATCAATGCCTAGAAACAAATGCATGCTATGAAACATGGCATCAAAAGATGTGTTCACCTTCACAGCATGTTTCCTGGGATCCGCAGCCCACCACCTGTACATGCACACATACACACAACTCAGCCCCCAAAATATTCTTCCAACCAGCTTCCAGGCACCTGATATTCTACTAGTAAAAATTTTTTTTTTTGCCTAAACACTTCCCTATTTTAAAACTTCAACTAGCCAGGAAGAGGTAACTCTATACTTTATCCATGATGTGTACCTTAATGTGAATGAGTGTATTACAACCTTTCACAAGAAAAGACTTTAAGTGCAAGGAAGATGAGAGACATGGGGACTATGGATAGGAAAGTAGGTGGCTAACTTCAGGCCTCAGGAAGGGGGAGGGGTAAGGAGTCAGGCAGGCAGTTCTTTGCCCATCACTGCGGAGCCACAGTGTAGGCAAATGACTTCATAAAGGGACCGAAGCAAAGAAAAGCCCCATCTGAGTGACTTCCAAGGAGGTAGCTGATCAGGTTAAGTCCCAGGAACCTTCTCCTGAAAATGTGCTGAGATGGACCTTCTCTGGGTCTTTTCTTAGATAAGACCTCTGGTGGTAACTCTTTGGGGACAGTGCATTTTGATTTTGTTGCTTTTGACTCAATCCTCTCAGTTGGCCTTGGCAGTTCATGCCCTGTGCTAAGATGGTCCCTGGCAGAGGTCCTAACCAGGGCATAGGAATGCCAGCCTGTTACTAGGACCTAACAACTTACCTAACACTTTGGGCTTAAGACTGGGCCCTGACCTTGGCTTCTGAGACACCAATGACACCCTCTCTGGGTCAAGTCCTATTTGTTTCTTAAACCTTTGCCGCCTTTATGCCATTGAAGTGCATCCTTCAAGCACAAGTCCCCTGGGACTGAGAGCTTGGAGGGGCCCATGTGAGTCTGCTGTCTGTCAGCAAAGCCCCTTGAGCTAAGCTCAGTTTTACATCCATATTTTATCAACTGAAGGAGAGGAAAGAATTCATGTCACAGTTGGAGAATATGGGCTTTTATATATTCTGAGGAAGCTGTTCTAAAAATAGGCCTGTGGAAGACCTAGCAGGGAAATATAGCAGCAAAGAAGGAATTTTAAAAATGATTGTGAAAGCTCTTCCTGAAAATGTACAGATACAGATTCCTGCTTATCTCCTTCCTCTGACCCACAGCACCCCAGGGATGAGGCAGGTAGCTCAGGGAACAGGAAGAGAATTGCCATAAATCTGAGCTAATTTGGAAAGGGAAGGAAGAAGCAGATACTCAGCAATCAATAGAGCGACGATTTGTTTTGTGGTAAATGTTTACGGCTCTGTTGCTGGAATGAAATCCTGCTGCATCAGAACGTGGACCATTAGAGGTGAAATGAGTTCACCTAATGCCCTCGGTGTGTAATTGGTATGCATCCCTCCTCCACGGACAGCAGCCCAGAGTCCCTGGCTTCCAACTAGAGCAAAGATTTTAGATGATTCTTGACATCCTCTTTACCTTTTTATTACTTCAGGATTCCCAAGAAGGAGATAAAAAATGACCCGTGTCTCGTTCCTTAGCCCATGCTTGCAGAACGGGATGTACGAATGGCGCTTAATGTTTCCTTCCACTCCTGAAAGTGCTGTCGGGGAGCAAACGAGGAAATGAAAACAATGAGAACAGGGGCTAGTTTGTTCCTCCACTGACTAAACTCAAGAAGTGATGCCTTGCTCAGCCGCAGAGGGGAAGAGAAGCAACGCTTGTGTTCCCTTGTCATGCAAACGGGAGGGTGTGAAAAATGCTTGACTGAAAGCGGAGTGCACTAATTGATTGTTAATGACTACGCAACCCTCAATGTCTGGAATTTGGTTTAGATTCAATGTAATTTGACATTTGCCAACCATTATTAAATCCCTTTGATGCTCTCCCTGTGCAGCAGTGATGAGCAGCTGATTGGCTCTTGGGGTTGAAAATGAGGCTGGCTGGGCACGGAGTCAATGGGGTATCTGGAAGGCAGCCACCTTCACCCAACTCCCCTCAGCTTCACCAGCCTCACAAGCGCTGGCACTCCCAGTGCCTTGTCTTCTCCATCCCCTTCCTCTCTCTGCAGGCTCTCTTCTCTTCCGTTTCCCTTCATTCTCCAGGTCATATTCCCTTTCCAGCTCCTTTAAAAGCAAACCTGCCCCTTTAAAAGCAAACCATCCTCTGCTCAACTTTTCTTTCTCTAACTCAAAAGCCACCCTCTCTTTGAAAAGCACAAAAACTTACTACAATTGCATCATGATGAAAGGATTAATAAAAAAGTTGCAGGAGGATTTCATGAAAACCCATTGTGGGAAAAATAGTCCGTGAGAGAATCTGAGAGTCCTTGCCTCCCTCATGTTTCATTTCTGTTTTCCTTTGCCTGTTTGCTCGTCCTTCCACAAACGAGCTTCTCTGCTTCCTTACCCGTTGTATACTGTCCAACGTACCTTTCACCAGAGCCACCCCCGAGTAACTCCCTTAGTTCCAGCCTCTGCAGAACCCATCTCCTGGCTCCCCACAGGAACTGACATAGTCTCAGGGTCCCAATTCTAATTTCCCATGAGAAAGAATTTCATTGGCCAGGCTCCGGTCTAGGGCTTATCACTGGCTGAATCAGCTGTTGCTTGGGGGTGGGGGTGGGGGGCGGGGAAGTGGGGAGCAAGGGGTAAGGCAAGTAAAGTTCATTTTTCCAGAGCTGAGAGGGGGAAGGAGGAAAAGATGGCAGCCCCGGTGCAATGTCCAAGAGCCAACCTCTTCATATTGGGGTCAATTATCTTGGAACATCCAACATGGCCTTGCCAATAGTTCTATCTCTATGTTCATAATTTTTAATAGACTCCAACACTTGCACTGACCCACTTACTTTACCAGAACCAATTCCCCATCCACACTTCTGCTACATCTCCTTTCAAAAGATTTAGGAGGAGGGAAAAAAATCAGAAAACATTTTAAGGCAGATCCATGAGAATCAAGAGAAGAGCTGCAGCAATAAGAGAAAAAAAACATAATTCCATTACAGTAAGGACAAAGTGGAATTTCCTTATCCATCCATCTCTGAAGCAGCATGAAAGGGGTTCAGGCGGAAAGGACAGTGGAGGAGGGAGTCAGGAAACATTTTCCTAGTTCTAACTATGCCTCCTGAGGGCTGTGTGACCTGAGGCAAATCAGTTAAATTTTCTGGGCGTCTCTTTTCCTTTCTTGAAAATTAAAAAGAATAAATTAGATGAATCTTAAGTCCTTTCCTCTTCTTCAATTCTGTGATAATATAACTTAAAGAAATATTTGATACAGAAATCATAGAACAGCAAAAGAATTTGAATGGTTTCAAAGAACTATTCGTCTTTCTGTTCATTCTTGGTTTGTGGTTTTTTTTGCTGTACGCGGGCCTCTCACTGCTGTGGCCTCTCCCGTTGTGGAGCACAGGCTCCGGACGCGCAGGCTCAGCGGCCACGGCTCACGGGCCCAGCCGCTCTGCGGCATGTGGGATCCTCCCGGACTGGAGCACGAACCTGTGTCCCCTGCATCGGCAGGTGGACTCTCAACCACTGCGCCACCAGGGAAGCCCTCTGTTCATTCTTTTAATTCATCAAGCAAAAATTAATGTTTTAATTCACTTAATTAATTAATGTTTTAATGCTAGCTAATATCTGGGCTAGGCTCTGGTTATGCAAATGGCAATATGCAGATATGATCCCTACACTCACAAAAGGCACAATTTAGCACATTAAGGAAAATCTTTATCATCTACATTGCAGTATTTCTGAGATAAACCTTCTTTTATGTATAATGCTGTTTTCTCCTGTAGAACTCTTCATACACTGATGATCTATGGCTTCTTTCTCTTCACCTAACTGGAATGGGAGCCTTCCCTCTCTCGGGGAGACACTTCGAAACCCCAACACTTAGCTGCTACAGAAAAACATGGCCATGACCGGATAGAGAAATTGGCCTGCTTTTCCATCTCCTTCTGTGTCAGGTCTGTGTGTGTGTGTGTGTGTGTGTGTGTGTGTGTGTGTGTCTGTCAGGTCTTTCTAATAGGACTTCCTCTTCAGGTTCAGAATAAGTTGCAAAAACATCGGAAGACTTTATATTCAAAGATAAATATAAAAGCATCATGAAACACAAGCAGACACTAATTATGAATTATGCCCCACGTTGACTGTCCCGTTCTCTCTGAGCCACTGGAAGATCGTTTCAAGAATGACACAAGTGGACCCATGGCAATGAGAGTTGGGCCTGGCACGTGTTACTTGCCCACTAGGTGCTGGCTGTCACTGTTGGTGCTAATAGAAAGCTGGCACATTTCAGGGCAGAGTTTCTTAGATCTGAATCTCATCCTAGTCCTTGAGAAAGCGGACCAGGTGCTCACACTTACCACAAGTCTTGGACTGGGGACCTCAGCTTTGGGCTCAGGGAAGGAGAGACAGCACAGTAGCTACAGCCTCCCTCTTCCCTCCTCTCCTGCAGCCACCCCAAGTGCGTGCCCCCACCCCCGGTCCTTGCCAGCCCAGATTCTCCTTAACTGATGACTCACCAGACAGGCCCAGGGGAAGGGGGGTGGTGCGTCACAGGTTCAATCCTTCTCTTCATCCCCCCAGAGCAAATCAATGTGTTCTCAGAAAACACAACCCCGGTGGAAATGTTTGCCATTTTCTTGGCTAAGTGTTATTTTTTCCATATTAGAGGTCTGATTTCCTGCCATTCTTGGAGAGTACCGGGAGGAAGAAGGGTCAGGAAGCTGGGCCCAGAGGGGAACAGTGATTAAGCGCCCACTCATTTCCGTCCTTTTCCTTCACATCGGCGGGCAAGGGCTCTGAGGTGTTTCCGCATCTGTTATTTTTGCACAGAAAAGAACAGTGTCTTTGTTAAGGGGTCCTAGATGATATGCATGGGAGAGTCAGCGTTTTCCCCTCGCTTCTGTCCCTCACAAGCGGTGTGGTTTTCCGGAGCACTGGCTCACTGGGCCGGTTTCCTCAGCCCTTAAAACGAGACAATACTTGCTTGTGAAATGACTTGGATTTCCTCCCAAATAAAATGCCAGGCAAGTCTAACGTACTACTATTATTGTAAAAGGTCTCTGTCTTGGGAAGTAGCACTCAGTGAGAGGTGAAGAAAGGAGAGGGCAATCTTGAGGAGGGAAAGGGCCCAGACAGGGTCACAAAAGAATATTCCTAGACATTCTCCCCTCCACCCCTCCCCTCTCTCTAAGAGGAACTTTAGAGTGGTTTTCACCAACCAATAACAGGTTGCAGTACTTAGAAGAGTAAAGCTGTTATGGGCTAATGGAACTGATTGACTTGATTTGACTATATGTATGTTTATATATATTCTGTTTGTTTGTTTGTTTATTTGACCACACTTCACGGCATGTGGGATCCTAGTTCCGCAACCAGGGATTGAACTTGCACCCCTTGCATTGGAAGCACAGAGCCCTAACCACTGGTCTGCCAGGGAGGTCCCTATGTATAGTTTTAGTAAAAGCTCTCCACAGGTACAAAATAGAGAACAGGATTTATCCAAGTGTTCACTAGTGATATAGTGGGATAATGGAGAACGTATACTCCTTCTGATGATTGTTTTAATAGCTTGTCAATAGCTTTATTACCTCATTTAACATTCATGATAAACTTGTGCGGTCAGGAGGATAGACTTACGTAAGCCCAAATCCCTACCTCTTCTTTGTCTTTTGAATGAGGAAACTCAAACCCAGGGAGGTCAAGTGGTTGGCCCAATGTCACAAAAGTGCTAAGCAACAGCGCTGAGGTGAAAACATCTCTCTTCTAGTAATGCGCTTTCCCATCTACCATGTGCTGACCAGCACCTTCATGAAGCAAATTCGGCCCTACTGTGAAGAGATGCCTGAATATTTGGTTCACTTAATAGTTGTTTATGTTTATACTGGAGCTATTATGTTAATAGTATTCCAAAAGTTTGTTCAGAAGATGAGTTTTACTATATTTTTATTAAAGTAACTAGTCCATGTTTAAAGGTTAAAAACACAACTTCATTGTTATATTTGGTCCTTTATAGGATCAGGATGTTTTATTCAGTACTATGAAAACTGTATGGCACAAGAATTGGGGTAAGGCTTATTGAATTTACTAACTTATCTAATGAGTACGGTAAGCTAAGACTGTGTTCAACATTGGGAAGCAAAAATGCCCGAGGCAATATATATGAGTTAGAACTGTATGTTTATGTTCGCTTATTCATTTTAGGTGGTGACAGAAATTCATCCTGTGGTCTGTGCACAAAGGGGAATTCATTATAAGGATTGCAGTATAATTTATTGTAGGAATACTAAAGTATCCTTGTGGAAACCCTAGAAGTGGAACATGACTTCTAGAACCACTAGAAATAGGGATTCAAGAGCTCAGAGCCCTGCATCTCAGCTCTCTTCCTCTCAGCTCATTTATTTCATTCTTCTCTTTCTCAAGACACCCATTTTGTTTGCTCTGACATCTAAAAACATGGCTGTTGGTAACACATGGCTTCAAAACCAAAAGAGATTGAGTTCCTTTTCTCAGTTCCAATTCCCACATTGGACGAGGAGCTCACCCTAAACCAAACGACTCTGCCCTTCAGGATGGTATGCTCTGCTTCGGTCAGGTGCTCACTCCCAACCAATCCATCCGTGCAGGTAAGGAGAGGGATTACATTGGACTAACACGGAGGGTTCTCTGATAACCACATGGGTGTAGGGGAAATGAGCTGCCGCTAGAAGAGGGATGTGGAAAAGACAATCCCGTGAAGAAAGGACAGTCCCTTCCCTCACGAAGCTCCCAATCTCATCATCTATACACAGATAACGACACTACAGTTACATGAACTGTTAGAGAAATATATCAGATGTCTCTAAGAACAGAAGGAACAATGACTCTGCCTAAAAGAAATCAGGAAGTTTGTACAGAGAAAGTCAGGTTCAAGTTAAGTCTCAAAAAGATCATCAGTGAGGAAAGGGCATTCCAGACAGAGGGAACAACTTATCCAAAGGCTCGGGGGGGTGGGGTGGGGGCCTTCCCTGGTGGCGCAGTGGTTGAGAGTCTGCCTGTCGACGCAGGGGACACGGGTTCGTGCCCCGGTCTGGGAAGATCCCACATGCCGCGGAGCGGCTGGGCCCGTGAGCCATGGCCGCTGAGTCTGGGCGTCCGGAGTCTGTGCTCTGCACCGGGAGAGGCCACAACAGTGAGAGGCCCACGTACTGCAAAAAAAAAAAGACAAAAAAAACCAAAGTCTCCGGGGCAGGAAACCATGACACAAAGGAGCGAAAAGATGAGGCTGGAAAGGGGAAGAGCCCCCTGTGCGCCTTCGTACCTATGACCCATTTGCCTTCCCCATCCTCTAAGGAACAAATGAGGTCCTGAAATGCTAGAGGCGCATTATACGGAACTTCTGGGTTTTAATTTACATAATAGAACATTTTTATATAAATTCTTTCATTGGGTTCACACAATTTTGCCATGATGTAGGTAAGACTCACATTTCCCCCCCAATTTTGTTGATGAGAAAAGAAATTTTTAAAGGACTGTGACTTGGCTAAGGTTAGTTTAGGGATAGAACCAGAACTGGATCCCAGGTTTTCAATTCCCAACTCAGTGTTCTTTCTGCCTCTTCTTGGGGTTTTCCTTTAATGTCAACTTAAGGAATCACACCTGTGTCACTAATAATTCAGTCTACTGTGACCAACCACTCAGATGCTCCCAAATGAATTATGTATATTTTATTTTGGTCAGTTATTAGCTTGTAAAATCTCCATTCCAGAAATTATCTGAAAGAGAAGATCCTTGTCACCTGCAATGGGAGGGGAGGAGGACAAAGAAGTGACTTTTCAATAACTAGTTTATTCTTATGATTCTTCGGTTATAATCAGTACATGAAGATTTACACAAATCTCATAAGTACATAAAATGAACTGATGATCTATTTTCACCATCCAAAAGGCCTGCTAGATTTTAAGCTACCTGAAGACAGGGAATGTATCACATTTTTCAAAAGCCAGAATTTGCCCAGCGTTGCTGTTGTGCCTGGCCCTTACGTTGTAAATTCTCAATAAATGTTTGATAAATGAATGCATAAATAAACACATGAACGCAGGGAATTTTTAAAAATAAGAACACAACATAGATCTATGATGAAGAGCAGGCCTTCAGGTGTCAGATATATTTGGGATCAAATTTTGACTGTGATGTGAAGTAAGCGGCAAGTTATTATCTAAGCCTCCACCTACTAAATGTGAAGTAAGCGGCAAGTTATTATCTAAGCCTCCACCTCCTTAGTTGTGAAATGAAAATATAATGGAACTTACTTCTGAGGTTGTTTTTTTATTGAATAAAAATTTATTGAGCATCTACTATACGCCAGGCACTGTTCAAGGTTCAGGAAGCTAGCTCAGAAAACACAGGTGACAAGGGCAGTAGACAAACAAGGCAATAAATCAGTGAATGCGTTAATTTTAATTGTGATGCAGTGCCGTGAAGGAAGAAAACAGGGTAGTGCAGACTCGATCATGGACATGTGGACTGCTTTAGAAAGAATGGTAAGAAAAGGCTTCTCTACGGAGGTGACATTTGGACAAAGACCCAGGGAGAAGAGAGTGAGCATGCAAAGGGAGATCCAAGGAAGAGCTTTCTGGGCAAAGGAAGCAAGAGGCAAGCAGAGGGAGGGGCAGGATTGCAGAGCTGGAAGAAAAGCAAGGAGGTCCCTGGGGCCAGGGGTACGAGGTAGGAGAGAGGCTGGAAATTGGCCAGGTCCCGAAGTGTCTTGTAGGGCAAAGTCAGGGATTGGGGCTTTGCTCTCAGAGCAATGGGGGTCCACTGAGGAATTTAAACAGAAGGGTACCCTTACCCGATTCACATTTTTAGAAAAGCACTCTGCCTCAGTATCAGCATCCAACTAACAGCTTATATGAAAAACCCGAGTCCTTTCTGGCTCCTCAATTTCCCTTTCCCTCCCCATCAACAAATCCAGTGAACTGGGCCTCTAAAACGTATCCCCAGAATCTTAATTTCTCTCCGCTTCGACTAAAACTACCTTCATCTAAGTTGCCTTCCCTGGTCTAGGCTATTGCAAGGCTAAATTAGACACTGTGAGTGTGAGAACTGACCAGACTTTCAAGGGGAGAGATGAAGTAGGTAGGTGAACATTTAAAACTAAACCTCAAGTTGGGAGTCACATGACATAACACATATAAACACTTGACACAGCACCTGGCTTCAAGAAGGTCCTTAATGCACATTTTAAAACATTATTACTCATCCTCCTGGTGCTTTTCAACATGATGGAAAGATCAAGGGATTTGGAGCAGGAGACTTGGGTTGATGTCTTAGTTTAAAAGAATTGTGGCTTTGGACAAATCCTAATTCTCTGAGCTGCTTTTCTTTCCTCTGAGGAATAAAGATGTAAACACCTGTTCTTTCTATTATGCAGGGCTGTTATGAGCGTCAAATATGGTGACGGATATGAAAGCGCTTTGTAATCTGAAAAGCATCTTTTCATGAGTGATCAACTATATGAAATTACATTTAATTCAGTTTCCCTTTGTGTGTGACCTCGCAGGTTCCTATACTGTAAGACAATATTACAAAAGAAATTTTATTATAGGACACTGGGGTCTTCAGCTTACAGGAAGACGGAGTCCCAGATTTGTGAACCTCTGCCTTGTATAGTCAAAATCAGTGCTATCCAATAGACATCTCTGCTGAAATGGAAATGTGTATCTCTTCTCTCCAACATGGTAGTCACTAGCCATTGTGGTTACTGAGCGCTTGAAACATGGCCAGTGTGACAAAGGAACGCTACATTTAATTTTTTAGTTTTTTAATTTAAATTTAAATAGCCACATGTGGTTAGTGGCTACTGTATTGCACAGTACAAGTCCAAAAGCTCTACTTTCTCAGGGTCCTCATCTATAAAATGAGGACCCACTAAGGTCCTTTCTAGTTCTATCAATGCTTCTACGTACATAATTCAGAAATAGGTAAGCCAATTTGGATAAAATAAAAGCTGAATCCAGAGTCACTTTTCTTATTCTTGACTCAAAGATAATCCTAGATTTTTTTTTAAACGTTCATAGCTGCTTTATTTATCAACAGGAGGAAAGACTTTGAAACAATGACAACACAGTCTCAAGTAAAAGGCAATCCTAGAAGATGAACTATTATACTCAAGGAATACATTCTCCTGGGAGCTATATTTTGGTATCAAGTAGAATGCTTGTTCCAAAGTTAACATTCTCCATTTCTCATTAAGAAAAATTGCCAGGGAAAAATGTTTGGAATTGAATAAATAAACGGATGGCTGCTGCGGGGACTGTTTATACGATGATGACAGTTGCCAGGTCATAAGGGGTTTCCATGATGAAGCTGGCACCAATTTTGTCTCTTTGTATGAGAACTGTCTTCCTATTAGGTGGAGACAGAACATAAGGTGAAATACAGAGAGAAACAGACAGAAAAGGAAGGTAACATGACTGAATTGCTTGGGGGGGAAAATGAGAGCTCCACAGAAAAGAAACCCAAGACAACTGAAAGGACGAGCGATGAAAGATGGCAAGAAGTGAGAAAAGCATTTGAAGGGGAGAAATGAATATGGAACTGAAATCAAGAAGACAGAGAAGGAACAGATTGGGGTAGGCGGAGTGAGGATCAGAGAAGAAATTCCAGATCCATTTGTGAACGACACCAGGAGCTAAGCCTGCCTGTGGGGAAAAAAATAAGAAAGACCAGGAAAAAAAAATTACTTTGGAAAGAAAGAGAGTGACAAGGTAGTGAGGAAAAGGAGGGACAGCTGTCATCTCATTTAATTAAGAAATTATTAATGGAACAGACGGGCCAGCCACAATGAGCCTTCACTGATGAGATGCTACTAAAACTCCAGATAATAGCAGCTGAAAAGTTATTGAGAGCAAAGTGGTAAGAATGCTAATTTAATTGGTAATAACATTATACTTAGCACAGTGCTTCGGAATTTAAAAATCACACATTAAATAAATTTCAATGACTCTGGTTATCATGATTGTTTAAATAATATAATACAATAAAATGTAAAAAAGAAGTCTTAATAATTTTAAGTGATCACCCTCATGTTCTGAATTCTCCTTTTAAGCATTTACCGTTCAAGCCTGCGGTCCTGGTGGAGGTAATAATACCCTGCTGGCTGCATCTTTACCAAACAGAGATAGTTGTTGGATCAGAAGAAGATAAATGGCAAACTTAGCTTCTAAATGCCTTATTTTTTTCTTCTCCATCCTTTGTTTTTCCATTATCAGAATAGGTGGCTTCTTTCTTCAAACAACTACCTTGTTTCCTTCTCCTTCCTCCTCTCACCCAGCAGGTCCTCGGACAACACCTCCCTGCCTTCATTACAAGAAAATATGGCATCAATCCTGTTAGACTAAACGTATTACAGTTCATGTAGGAGCTCAGCCATACAAGGTCCCTTCACAAAATGTTGTCGAGATTGCAGCACTGAGAACCAAGAACCATAGCCCTGTGGCCATGACTATGTTGCTGACGGTTGCTGGAGAAGAGAAAGATATTTTGCTCACCTGACTCCTTCATGGGCAATCCATCCAGAAGTTCTTCTCATAGTGGGTGGAAAGAAAAAGGCAAAGCAACCGATTTATTTGAAAATATCTTTATTTTTCTAATGGTACATGAATGCTGTAAATTGTTCCCTCAATACAGAGAAAGTTAAAGGTCGTATAACCCTACCCAGACCATCACTATCAAGAATTTGATGCATGTTTCTAGAAGTCCACATACATATGAACATAAATGAGATCTTATTTAGGTAGTGTTCTGTAGGAGTCTTTTTAAACTTTATGTATGGTGGCCTTCCTTCCATGTCAATATGCCATACTTCATTGAGTGAAAGATGCTTGTGATTATAAGATTATGTACATGTAAGAAGGAAAAAAAACGCTACAGATATAATTAGCGGCTTCTGTAGACTCTGAGACACATCCTAATTTCAAAGATATTGAGGTATTAAAGAGGCATCTTATAAATAATGAAATACAGTATTAAAATTTTCACTTAATCTTTGTGAGAGCAGCATAATATTGCATTGTATGACGATATCATAAATTACCTGACAAATTCCCCATTAGTAGACATCTGTGTTCCTTCCAGTATTTTCAAATTTTCATGACTTTCCTTAATGTCTGGCTTTGCATACTTGTCCTATTACCTCCTCAGGTTGAATTCCTAGAAGTGCAATTGATGGATTAAATAAGGCTGTTAATCTTGTCTGCATCGGGTGATACTGATTCACACTCTTACCAGCTGTGTTTCAGGGTGCTTACTTCCTCAGGTCCTCAGCGACTGATATATCTGGCCTGGACCTCAAGTAAGAAAAGTCCAAAGTCTAACACCTCAATTGCTATCCATTATCATGCTTATCTTTCTTCTTGGTGTTTCCAGTATTCAAGAAACTTCAGGAACTTGAAATGGTGATGTCCATAGATGATTCCTCCGTCATGAACAAAGCCCTGATCTACTTATTGGCAAAGACCCACCCTTAGCAGCAGGGCTATGTTCAATGATCTACGTTACTGCTCTTCATCTTTCTGCCAGAGACAAGGCCTAAGGGTCACACCTTTGGATGTGACTTAATATTATTAGCACCAGTAATTAAGAATTAAATTGGGACTACTTTCCTGAACTCTTTTGTTCATTTGATGTGAAATCAGTGAACCCAAACTGTGCACTAAGCTGTGGGGAGACAAAGATGAACAGCTTACAGTTCCTGCCCGAGGAGCCTACAATCGAACGAGGGAGATGAGATTCACTCATATAAAGTTATAGAACAACAGAAGACAAGAGCATTGATTTCATGAGACAGGACATGATTTAGTGTCAAATATGCAGACATTAAGCCCAGAATTTGAATGAAATCTGGTGACAGAATGCCCTGTCCCTTTGAGAAGCACCAGGACCAATGCTAATGTGCCGTGACCCTCTGAACGCACAAGGATGACACATGGTCGATCTTTTCTAGGCAGCATCTGCGTCCTGTACTGTCCCCCAGGAGTCTAAGGCACAGCAACAAATGCTCTGTCTTTTCCTGGAGCACCAGAGGCCAGCTGTCCCAGCTCCCTGTGTGTCCTGGAGGGGAGAAACCAGACCTTTTGACTTCAGCCCCTCTTCTGGAGGAGTGCCCTGAGGGCAACACACAGAGTTCCAGGATGGGGGTGCAGGGGAGGGTTGAAGCGCTAAGAAAGTGGAAATTTCTCTCACAGCTCTTTGCCCAGTGGCATAGGAACTAAAGTCTGTTTGTAAAGCAAGCTTCCCAGTTCATCAGCAACTCAAGTTTGGGCACATTTGCCTCCCAAACCAAATTTCAAGACAGAGAAGGAGAGAGGGAGAGAGATGGCCCTTTTCTTTGATTGTTTCTGAAATCAGATACACATGGCTTTTAGGAGGCCCCAGCTCCTGTCCTGCTTCCGGGCTCTGATTTAATAAGGGTGGCAAGAAACAAACGACTTGCTTGCTCATATTGGAAAAGCGCAAACACACCTGCCCCAGGCCCTCCAGGTCAGGGCATGTGTTTGTAACTGACGCTCGGGTTGTGAGCCGGTGGGAGGAGATCTGGACAGAGACTCAGCAGAGCCAACTGGACCCCATCGGTGGATCTTAATCAAAACTGGGGGTCAGAATCCCGAAACTCTTTCAGAATAGATGCAGGTTTGGACACACCCAGACCTCCTGATTCAGACTCTTGGGGTGGGTGGGGCACTGTTTTCCCAGAAATTCCACCAGAGACTCAGATGTGCTCCTCTTGTTAAAAAATTACTAAACTAGGTAATCTCTAGCCAGGTACTCTCAGAATCATTTCTGACATTTTGGGGCATTTATGTAATTTTAAAAAAATGAAGGAAAGTCAAAATGGAGCTTTAAAATCATTTAAAAAGTTAGCACATCTTGAATCCCACAACTTGTGTTTATATTTAACCCAATAACACTTAAGTAGGATTATAATGCAATTTAATCTCACAAGATAAACATTTATGAAAAATATTCATTCTTGGGGAACCATAGGGAGTCTGATCTGAAAATAGAGCACAAGCTTAAGGTTGTTTGATGAATGGCTTCTTTTGGTCCTGTCAGGGTGACTCTGAGCCTGACGATACCACCTCATTTGATGAAATGATTGAAGTATCAGTTTGAGCCTCTTCGTTAGTGGGAAGCCCAGGCCCATGGTCATCCTGCCTCTCTCCCCCCATCCCTGCCCCCCATAGAAAGTCCTGGGCTTCAGCTGTAATGATCAATGACCCTGAGGTCTAATATTAGTCATGATGTTTCTAGGCTGAAGACTTTATCCCCGTGGGGGAAAGTTGTTAATGATAATATTAATAAGAACAGCTAACATCTGCTGAACTCTTACAAAGTTTCAGGCGCTATGCTCGGGGCAGAAAATAGATTTTCCTTTCTATGCCATGAATCCGTGTCCCTGAGAGTTGACTATTCAAGAGAAGCAGTCTGTTTTCCAGAACAGGCTCCATATTAATCGTATTACAAGAGTGAAATACCGTTCTTTTCTACTCTTTCAGCCAGTGTATTGGCTTTCACATGATTCTCATCCCTTTTTAGGATATTCAAACACCATTCAGGCCCCGAGACCTTGACATTGGACACAATCTTATGATTTGGTGACCAAGAAATACATGGAGCTGGTGGGGCAAGACTACATAAGTGAACATGAGAATCCAAATGAAATGAGAATAAGAGGGAGATGGGATAGCTCCCAAGTATGCAGCCTCAAGGGCGACTGTGATCCTTGTGGGGTTAGATCTATGCCACCTGCTCCTAGAGTGGCACCCTTCCCCTCTTCTCACATCCTCTACCTCTCTTGGAGTCAGAGTTATGTTTCCCTTCACTGAAGTCTCATAGGAAGAATCCCTCAGCCCCAAGCTGTGTCCTTCACACCAGCCCCTCCCAAATTCTCCTCCAGACATTTTCACATTCCTCATTCCTTCTCTGTCTTACAGCCCCAGTAGGGTCCTCCTCAAAACATCCACATACCCTCAAGACTCCAGGTGAGGACTGACTTCTCTTTCTTCTATGAAGCTCTCTACCCTCTCATGTAGCTTTCAACTTTTCACCTTAGCATTTTTTTGTGGGGCTAGAAAAGGATTCTGCAGTTACTGATTCCACACACTTGTCATGTCACCAGTGTGAAATCTGGTTTCTACTCCTACTGGGCTCCAAAGTGCCACATACCTCAGCTCTGTCAGGTTCCCTGACCCAAGGCCCCTCTTCTTGGGCCTCTTCTCAGGATTTGGAACACTCGGTTCCTGGTTCCACACCACCTGCCATTTTGGTTCTCACAGACGACTCCTCTGTCCCTTTTGGACTCTATTCTTCCTCCTGATCTCTAAAACTGTAGTGATTTCAAAAGATTCTGCCCATTTGTTCCCTCTCTATCCCCTCTCTTATCAATTTTATCTCCTCTCACGACTTCATTGTAAACAAGTCATCCCCAATCTGGTCCTAAGCTCTGGGGTAGCTTTTCCAACTTCCTTTGAGACACCTTCAACTGAATACATCTCTGAAACTTCACACTCTACTCTCTAATACCAAACTTATCAGTGTTCTCCATACCCAAACCTAAACATTTTTTCTCCTACCTTCCCTATTTCTGTTCATTTCTTGATCGAGAAACATTTCTTAATCTAGCAACAGCTCAAGGTAGAAACAACAGCCATGACCCCCACCCCACCCCGCCCCTGGCAGGACAGAGGTGGAGTAAGGGTGGGCTCTGCTCTAACTGCCATTCAGGGGCCAGATAGACAGTGGTCCTGCCATCTTCAATGCATGCATGCCTTCCAAGGAGGGGTCTCAGATGCTGACATCCAGATGCCAAGAGAAGAAACGGCACTGAGACTCTTGTGCGGGAGGTTTGTACAGACCAGGTCCAGAAGTGGCACACATCATTCTGCTCACATTCCATTGGCTAGAACTTGGCCACATGACCTAGTTGCAAAGGAGGCTGGGTAATGTTGTCTATCTGTGTGTCCAGAGGGAGATGGGTTTAAGTGAGTATTCTCCCTGTAACCTGTATTCAAAACCTCAAAGGAGGTAACCCCTACTTCTTCTGATCTCCTTCCTTTTTTCCGTTAGTCACAGGTCCTGTTGATATTTCCTCCACAATGCCATTCATCACATCCAGTACCACCATCTTAGCTAGGCCCTCATAAGCTCTAACTGGGGGGCTATAATGGCCTTCTAATGAAAATCTTTCTCCTTCTAATCTCTCATTTATTCAACAAATATTTATTAAGGACGATAGTCCATGCATGATGTTAAGTGGCTAGGGGGAAATGAGAAAATGGATAGACCTTGTCCCTGCATTTATAACCTCGTGGGGAATATAGATGAATAAATGGCTCTTACCACATTGGATTGTTATTACCTGTGATGGGGAAGTGTAGGGTACAAAAGAAATATGTGGGAGGGGGGCTTCCCTGGTGGCGCAGTGGTTAAGAATCCACCTACCAATGCAGGGGACACGGGTTCGAGAAGATCCCACATGCCGCGGAGCAACTATACCCGTGCACCACAACTACTGAGCCTGCGCTCTACAGCCCACGAGCCACAACTACTGAGCCCATGCACCTAGAGCCCGTGCTCTGCAACAAGAGAAGTCACCACAATGAGAAGCCCATGCACCACAACAAAGAGTAGCCCCCGCTCACCTCAACTAGAGAAAGCCCGCGTGCAGCAACGAAGACCCAACGCAGCCAAAAATAAACAATTAATTAATTAATTAAAAAAAAAAAAAGAGGGGCTTCCCTGGTGGCGCAGTGGTTGAGAGTCTGCCTGCCGATGCAGGGGACACGGGTTCGTGCCCGGGTCCGGGAAGATCCCACATGCCGCGGAGCGGCTGGGCCCGTGAGCCATGGCCGCTGAGCCTGCGCGTCCGGAGCCTGTGTTCCGCAACGGGAGAGGCCACAACGGTGAGAGGCCCGCGTACCGCAAAAAAAAAAAAAAAAAAAAAGAAAGAAATATGTGAAATATGTGGAAGGGGCCCCAAACTCCCCTGAGCACTCTGCTCAAGCCGGGCACAACTCTTCCCTACTCACTGAACCCCTCATTGCCCTCATTGGTCCCTAGCCCACCATCCTGTTTTATTTTCATCACAGTCCTTAATGCCATCTGAAATGATCGTGCATATTTATGTCTTTATTTGCTGGTTTTGTGTTTTGTCTCACCAAAATGGGAGCTCCACGAGGAGCAGGGACCATGACTAATTTGTCAGCAGCATATACACAGGGTCCAGAAAAGTGCTGAAATGTAGTAGGAAAGGACCCAGTCTAGAGGGTCATTAGGTTTCTAGAAGAAATGATCTGGAAGAAATGGTCTGAAGGACACATAGGAGTTAATCAGTCTTCTGGTGGTAGCGGAATGGTGGGGTGGGAGGAGTTATTGTTCTAAATGGGGAGGAGAGAGCATGATTGAAGGTCAGTGTTGAGAAAGGGGAGGGTTGGGGATGGAAGTGTGAGTTTGGATCTGTATGTGTGGGTTTGGATTTTCTCCTAAAACTGTTCATTGTTTTAATGTGTGGAGTTACATTAGGATCCAATTAGAGCTTTAGATCCCTCTGCTTCTCTTTGTGGAAGAGATTGGGGGAGGGCAGGACTTAGGGCAGGACAGCTGGCGAGAACCCAGGGGAGAGATCCTGGTAGCATGAGCCAGAAGAGAACATTTCAGATTAGTGTTTCAAAACTATTAGCTCAGATGATATCATTCCCTCAGAAATGTCTCCAAATGGTGAACATTGCAAAAATTTGGATAATTACTATATTTTTCTACTTCTGTTTTATCTCCCCTTCCAACTCAAGTCTTACCTCCTCCTTGAAGCACTCCATGATTTACCCCTTCCCTGAATTGTTGTAAAATTTCACATTTATCCACTTCATTTTGCACAGATGCACAGTCCTATATTTTTTGTAACCTTTACAGTCATCCCCAGCCTTCCCCCAGTCAATTCCCAGCATCTTCAAAAAGTGACCTTGGTATACTATTTCATACACATGTGCTTACAGAAATGTAATTTGAACAAGTTGATTCACACTCGGGTGTTTGCCACTGATATGACAGCTTCCCCTATAATACTGGGATCTTAAAAGAGGAAAAATAGTTCTTGGGAGAATAAGAAATGTTTAGTCTAAAGAGAAATCCTGTCTCCTTAGGATGTTCTGAAGTGCAAATATGGCCCATTGTTTACCCCAATGCGACAAACCAATCTTCATGGAATTTCTGAAACCCTTGGGGAGAGATCTTAGGTGAAGGTATCCTCTAGACGGTGCCTCGGCCGGGACCCTGAAGCCAGGCACCAGCCATTTCCCAGAGACCAGTACATCCTTCTTGCCTCAGGCACATTTTGATGCGGCCCATCAGGCGCTCCAGCAGGTCTAAATTGGTCCAGGTAACAAGAGGCCTGATGTCTAGGTCTTGTTGACAGGCTCACAGGGCTGGGGAATATGTTTTCATTTCAGGTGATGTTGGAGGGTCGCCCAGTTCTGAAAAGGAGCTTTTTCTCTTAAAGGCATCCTCTCTCTTCCTATTTTCATCCTCCAAACTCTAGCTGCATCAAGGCCAAACTTGCAATTCAGAGAGAGAAGAGCACCAGAGGACCAATAGGATTTTTATTAAGTGCTTGTTCTGTGAGAGGTCGAAGCGGGTAGGGAAGATTGTTTGGAGAAGGCAGAGTAATTGTCACCTGGGAAGCCGGTTATTCATGAACTCCAGGAAGTAAAAATGAAAAAGCCCTTTTACATCAATCCACTTCTCCTCCTGTCAGGGAAGAATGTGCCGGTGATAATCGCTGCTGAGTTGAGCATCTCAAGACATCATTTATTCCACTTTCCTTTGTCTTTCAATCCACATGTATGTTTCTTCAGCTTTCTCCATCTGCTATTTTTCTTTTTAATAATAATTAAAATAGGAGGCATCTATCTTCTGTAGGATTTATCTTTGGATTTTGTTTTTCTTTTGTTTTTGTTTTGTTTTCCTCTTTGCTTTTGTTTTTCATTTTATACCATCCTTATATTTATATGTAGATGCCCTGCTTTCATAAAAACTGCATTCTCCGTAGCTCTTCTGTTTGCAGTGTTAAATCATCGTGGCATTTGTTGGCTTTGGGTGTGAAAAGATGTGGGGCTGCTCAGGCACTAACACACACGTACCATTGACCAATTTGTGCCAGAACGTCAGCAAGATTATCTTTTTACCCCTTTTTCTCCTTCATACAGTCAAAATGAAAATATGGTGTCTGTTAAATGCAGAAATCTAAACAGGAATTTATGGGAAGGGTCACCTATATCTACTGATTTTTTGGTATTCGAAAACAACTTTTTGTGCACTCAAAAAAAACAAGGACAGCTAAACAAGCAACACTGCTGTTGCTTAGAAGCCAGCAAACAATAGTTGGCCAATCTGCTAGTATTTCTCAAGTCTTGCCCATTGCCCGCCTTTCTGGAAGAGGTGTTGACGCAAGCAGCTAGTGGGAGAAACAAAATCAAAAGATTTTCATCTGCCACAGACTGGGTAAGCTGCCCCCCAACAATAGAAACTTGACCGTTCTTATTTCTGGCCACACCCTTGGGCTGAAGGACCAAAACCATTTCGTACACTTCAAAGTAAGCAGGGGCTTGCAGCTTCTCACTTCTCACTCCGGAAGTGCCCACTTCCCGGAGGCCAAGGCAGCATGTTCATTTGCTGCGTGCCCATTCTGGACTTCATACTTAGCAGGTTGTCATGGCTTTTGCTCAAAACCAGACCCTGAGAGGAACATGAACTCGATCCATGCCGTAAATCAAGTTCTAATACAGGGTGAGAACCTTAACCCCTCTCCTCCCAGGTCCCCCTGCACTCCTCCACATGCCTCCAATGCTATTGAAATGATTCAGCCAGCCGGGCTGTTATTTTTATCACTCAGTCCCAAAGGTAAAATGGTTGGCTAATTTGGTTCTTATTCCCAACCCCCGCCATATTTAGACATGGAAGGGGAAAGACTAAGAAAAGAATGCTTAGGCAAATCAGTCTGAAAACAAAGCTTAGGAAAAAATGGAAAGAGAAAAAGGGAAAAAAGCCAGCAGAGAGGAGGCAGCCTGTGTCTAGACAATCCCCCTTTGCTTTCGGAAGCCTCCCCTCCTCCTTTTATGACTGTTTCTTCCTTCACTCTTATTAATTTTTCTCTGCAGCTTATCTCTCAGCCCTGAGGTAGGGAAAGATCAGAGTCTATGCACTGGCTCCAGAGGCGGGCGGCTCTCCGGGCAGCCGGGACCTGCAGGGAGCTCAGGAAACACACTCACTTGGCAGCCATGAGGCCAGCAGGCACCGCAGCTGCCCTCCTGGAGTAGAAGGTGATCTTCTCATCCCTCACAAGCACCCTGAGGGAGATTAATAGTCATCTTCAGCTTTGGACGTTTGTTCTCTTCCCTGTGTCCTTGACACATACAAAAGATCCACTTTAATGCCTCTAAGCAGAAGGAATAACCCCAAAGGGTTAAGGCCGGGAATGGACAGGGTTGTTCAAAGACACGCTGCGTGGAACTCTTAATGAGTGCTATGCCTTCACTATGCAGCGTTGATTGTCATCGAAATGTTCAGAGGGGTTAAAAACTAGGGGCTCGAAATGAACATACTTTCAGATCAATGTTTTGATACTTGTTATCTGCACGACCTTCATCGAGTTACTTAAACTCTCTCAGCCTCAGCCTCTACATCTAGAAAATGGGGAGGATAATAATAATAACACTTAGCTCAGAAGGTTTGGAGAGAATAAGATGAGTTAATGGGAGTGGCGTGCTTAGCATAGTACCGGCTGCACGTAAGCACACCACAAACTAGGGCTGAGTGGTGAGAAATGCTATTATTACTGTTGTGAATGTGTGATTAATTTTAATTATTGGCGAGGCGACCTGAAATATGATTGAGGTGTAATCTGTATCCAAGGAAGGGTCTCAGAAAAGAACAGACTGGACTGCCAAGAAAACGGTAACCATTCGAACCATTTTAAATGGAGGGAATTTAATAGAAGAACTGATTATGCAGGTGGTGGAAGAGAGGAGAAGACAAAACAGAAGATGGGGAAGCAACCCAGAGATGAACAACAGCAGGAAGCTGACGCCACCCTTAGGACGGAAGAAACACAAGAAAAAGGTGATGTGACACCTTCTAGCCCCTGGCCAGAAGCCAGGGGCTACCTGGTGGGAGCTGGGACCTCAGAGTGAGGGGTGGTCGGGACAGCAGCTTAAACCACAGAGGAGTTCAACCACCACTGTAAACTGTCACCTGAAGCAGAAAGACAGACCCACACAGGTCCTCCCTTCCTTCTATCCTCCTGTGCATGGACTGAACCTGGCCAGAAGCCTACTGATGAGGCAGTCTGGGAAATGTAGTTTGCAGACTCATCAACAGCTATAGATTCAACAGAGATATATTCCAAGCATGGAGGAGAAAACTCTTCGTACCTACGAGGTTGAAGGAAAAACTGCTTGATATACTGAGGAGAAACCATCTAGATTCTGGGTTTTAGCTTTTAGCTGGAATGCCTAAAGATCCAAATGTTTAAAGCCAGGTGATGATTTTGTGATGAACGTTACCTGAGATGGAAGATATTAACAACACAGAAAAGGAGGAAAGCTGACAAGCCCACACCTTTGGGGAAGCTCCTTTCATTCCTTTTCTTTCTTTCTTTCTTTCTTTCTTTTTCTTATCTAGAGAGCCCTTATCCACAACGATTTCAATAACTTTCACCAGACAAGCCCCATTATTATTTATTGAGGCTGGTTGTGTAAGTTATTGATCAAACCACTATTGACCACAGTGAGAAAATGACTTTGCCATCGTAGAAGGCCAACAGTGATTCTTCGGCGCATTAAAGAGTGCAAAGGGGAAGGAAAAATTGTCAGTATCTTTGCTTTCTGCAGAGTTGCTTTCAAGCAGAGGGATGCCCCTTTGAAAATGTATCAGTCTTAAAGTATGAGAGAGGGCACTAGATAAAGACTCAATCTGACACGTGCTGGAAATGTTCACCTAGCGCTTTGGCTTCAGCTCTGTGTCCTAGACCATAACACTTGTTTCTTATAAAGAGCTGGGCTCTGGCTGTCTTCCCAGCACAGAATGGCCTCCCTAGCCATTTCATTACCAGAAATTACAATGATCATCTGCCTAACTGGGAATAGCATTATCTGAAACACAATTATAAGTAAACTCACGGAAAGTCTAGGTGGCCTGGTGATGACTAATCAGAAATATTACTGCTTGGCACCTCACACCAGATCGTAACTCATGATCATCACAGGTGCTCATCATTTTCCGAAGCACCTCAATTACCACGAACGTGGCTGGAAGGAATGAAGCAGTTACTAATATGTTCAACTTCGGTGTCTAGGAATTAAAGCACGCAAAGGTCCAGGGACATTAGGATCAAAAGCCCTGGTCAAAACATGTTCTTAACTACATGAACGTGATAATGATTTGATCTGGTGTGATTCCAACTCTGGGATTCTCACTCAGTGGGAGTGGGAGGAAAGTAACCCTGAAAAATGGGACTGCTCAGGACTAGAGCAGCACCCACTAATTTAATGAGGTAGCAGGGCACACACTTCAGGAGATGCAAGCTACAGGGACTTCCCAGAAGACAGAAAGCACTGGACTATGGCTTTATTTGCATCTGGAAATAAATGTAGTTATAAAATCATCTCCATAGGACTTATGGGGACCTAGCCTCAAGGGCACTGATTCTGCCAAGCCCAGGTCTTTCCTTTCTAAGCCAAAACAAACTAACCAAAAAAGCAACTCACGTGTTTGCCACGATGGAAGAGAATATTTCAAAGTAGATTGTATGTGTTTAGCCTTACAATAATGCCTAGCCAACATGACAGCAGAATGATTCCTTGTTGTGTTTTTATTTTATTTTTTTTGCGTTACGCAGGCCTCTCCCGTTGTGGCCTCTCCCGTTGCGGAGCACAGGCTCCGGACGCGCAGGCTCAGTGGCCATGGTTCACGGGCCCAGCCGCTCCGCGGCATGTGGGATCTTCCCGGACCCGGGCACGAACCCGTGTCCCCTGCATCGGCAGGCAGACTCTCAACCACTGAGCCACCAGGGAAGCCCCCCTTGTTGTGTTTTAAGTCTGAACTTTGGGCCAAAGGTTGGCTCAGGTTAACTCTGAAGACAGAGGACCAAGAGGCCAGACAGGAAAGTCAGCTGCTATATCTAAAGCAGTCCAGAGAGTAGGATCGAGAGCCTTGACCATCTGTGGCCCAAGCCACTCTACTTTCCCTCTTTCTAAACTGCAGGGATCATCAGAAGAGGTGGCAATAGCATCAATGGTGGTAGCAGCATCAGTGGAGCCGTTCCGGAGCCGCCTAAGGACAGTCATGGTGGCTGGTAAGTCAAGCCATCCCTGTGATCAAAGCAAGGGTAAAGAATAACAAAATGAAGATTTAGTTTGTATTGGCACTCCCCATGCATTAAATATAAGAGAAGTGTCCCCAAACGAATTTCAGTCTTTTTGAAAATGATGCTCTAGGAGGAAGAGCAAATATTGACACTTCAATAATGTTTGCCCAGAAATCAGCGAGCTGTATACAGCACTCAGGTATCTATGTTACTGGAATCAATTAGGAAAACGGAGAATTGATATCCTCCAATGAGAAATATATGGTAACTGCTGACATTACAGGTAACGTCAGCTCTGCAAATCATCTCTGAAGTCATAGGCCTACCCAACACTGTCATCAATGTTTGGGGAATCTGTCTGAGAACACAGCCCTTACTTCGGTTATGCTGTCCGTTGCTCTTACCAGGCACTGTCTCCCCCAATATGCAGTTTCCATACCCTGAAACTAACTCTTTCCATTAATTCATTCATTCAGTAAGTTTGTTGAGAACCTACCTTGTGGTAGCATTATTTTAGGATGGACAGAATCTCTGGTTCCAGTAGGGGAATAGAAACAATGAAAAAGCACAAAGTTAGATATTTTCACAGGAAAATGAAAATGAACGAGTCATGTGAAGACCTGAGTAAGGAGTATTCCAGCTAGAGGATCAGTGAGTGCAAAGGCCCTGGGGTACATACAACTGCTTTCTCTTTACCCTCCTGGTGTGTTTAGTTGTTCTCCAGTCTCTGGTTGCTTCTGAGGCTTTTTGCTCCTTCCTTCTTTCTTTCCTTTGTCCCCACCTTCTTCCTTCCTTCCTTTCTTTTATTTTATTATTTATACTGTCAGAGGTCTTTTAAGGAGTCTTATGGCCATGAAAATCTTACATCTTAAAGCCTTCTCTTCCCAAACAGAATTTTGTTGTCATTGTTCAGATGCCTCTCTCTCTTCCCACATAGATTTTAAGTTCTTTGAAATGACACACTAAAGTGTCTTAGATCTTTATGGATTTCCCAAAATGCCTAATATAACAAGGGGCATATAGGAGAGGTTCAGAATAATGAATGTTGGCTCAAACTACAATGTTTCTAGCTGGAGAAGGTTGTTGAGATTAATTTGCCCACCCAAGACATTTTTTAACTATACATTCCTGGTCTCTCTCCTTCTCTTATTTATTTGTATTCAGTTTATCTCCAGAGAGCTAAAAAATTTTAAAGCACTGTGGGGAAGAAATGCTTAGATATTGCTAATGGTTTTTCTTTGGGGTATCAATTCTTATCCTGTGAAGTAACTGATAAAGTCTTTATTGATAAAGGCAGTCCAGTAACAAGTAGTTTTTATGCAAGGAATACATGTGTTCAGTGTAATCGGGCTGGCCTAAGGTTGAAAGCTGAAGTTCATTAGCTTCTCTTAATAAGAGATGATTCCAAAGAGCCAACCAGTGATTTATAATGTGTTTGGGAAAAGCCCCAATCCTTAACTTTTAGAACCAGAGAACAGTTTTTTTTTCTCACTTCTCTTCTGAAAGAGGAGAGACGTGACCCTGGTGAGATGGAGGGGTGCGTTAATGTAAATTCTCAGTCTGTGGCTTTCAGGGTCACAGCGTCAGCCTCCTAACTTCAAACTAGCACCAATGAAAAGGGCTTTTAGAGCAGCAGGCTGGTACCATAGTGATGGGATGGTTGCTAAGGATGTCATTATCACTCTGATTGCAGGAATCGGTGAGTTAATTGGCACGACCTCATTCAAGTCCTCAGGGCCTACCTGTTCACAAATTACAAAGGAGACAGAAAGTTGATCTTTTTATAGTGTCAGGAGGAAGCACCTGTTAACATTTAAAATAACATCTGAAACAAGGTATAACACGTACTATTTATCTACCTGTTACCTTTTTCTCACACTGCATCCTCCCTTCTCCTCTTTACTACATAGAATTAAGACTTGCCCTTCTCAAAAAAAATTTTTTTTAATTGTACTATTGTTCCCATTCCCTCTAGCGTAAGGGGGAATTATTTATTTATTTATTTAGGTCTGAGAATCAGCCATTAAACTGAAGAAGAAGGCTCACGGAAATGAACTGAAATGTCTTATAGGAAGAAAAATAGCAGTGTGAAGATGAAAAAAAAATCCAGGATAATGGAGATTGATCGCTTGATCTATCTATGGCCTCAAATAAAACTGATTGAATTTAACATGTTAGGTTACAGTTAAAATGCTTAGTTGTTTCAGTCAGGGTAATATAGTTTCAGATTTTCATAGGGAGCCATTTATTTATTTTTGCATTTGTGAGTCATTTAGTCATTCCCTTGTGAGTGAGAATACATTTATTTTCCAACTCCCTGCTGTTAGGTGTTCTATTAATACCACACTAGTTGAAATAAATGGAGCAGTAGAAACTGTTTGGTGGTGAATTTGTTTTTCAGATTTTTTTTTTGATACTGCTATTTTGGTAAGTTGGTTTCCCAACCTCTCCAGCAGTTTAAATAGAGTCTTAACTTCTCACCCTTTCCCCTCTCTAGCTGCACATTTGATTGTTGCTTTTGCCTCGATATGGACAACTTCAAGGCCACCTGAAGCATTATAACCCAAGAAATGCATAAAAGAGAGGGTGTATGGTAAAATCATTCTAGTCAAGCGATAGACTTGTCAAAAATTATGGACAAAGTGACAGCTTTCTTAAACACAAGTTTTCTCTCCACCCCTTTGTACTCTACCCCGAAAACCCAACCTAATAAAGAGGAAAATTGGCTCTACAGGTTATAAGGAAGGGGCAAGGGTCACATTTCCCAGGATTCTAAAAGGGAATTTTCAACTGTGCTCGAGCCCAGTCAGGTTTGCTCATGCGCCTTTGGAGTAAAGCTGGGCAAAGATAACGTCCTTGTTATTCTGGGCAGCTAATTACTGTCAGTAATTGTTGTCTGTAGTGAACACGATGCGGCTTAAGGGGGGATGGTGGAGAGGAGTGCTGGGAGGCGGGTCCGCTTGGCTTTGAACAACATCCAGCCCTCGGAGGCTGATTCGAACAGGAGGGCTTCTTTGGGGACAAGTTCAGAAAGGCCGCAAAGGGGCATTGGAGGGAAACACGTGGACCTCCCTACGTTCCGGCACTGGCAAAGGTCAGGCAAATAATCGAATCACTCTTCCTCGGCTTTCATTTCATCGGCTGCACTTGTGAGGATGGGGAGGGGGCTGGAGAGGGGAGGTAGTAGGTGGCCCTGCTCCTCCCGGTGAAGGGGAGGGAGGTGGTCAAGGACATTCCATTCCATTCTCTACTCTCACTGAAGCCTGGGGAAAGAACAAAGAAAGAATGACAAGGATACAGACATGCTGGGCACGTGCATTCACAAACACACACACAGGCAGCACTGACAGTAAGGAGTCAATAGGAGCAAAAGGATAATTTATGCCGAGACTGGAAACGCTGAGAGAAAACCAACACAGAAGCGTAACGTGGGGAGGGGAGAGAGGATGAAGACAATCCCTCGCATCTCTTAGGGACCACTCTCCAAGATCTAAAACTACACCCATGCCTGAGATACTTATGAAAGGAGTATCACCTGAAACTGACAAAGGAGGAAACTGAGGCTCAGAGAAAGGAAGTAAATCCTTCAAGGACGCAGATCAAATATTCAAGGAAGTAAGGACTACAGCTCGGGTGTGTGAGCTGGTATCCTGACACCACAGGATCCTGCGCAGGTGGCAGCAGCTAAAAGCAGCACGGTGGAGGAAGCGATGCGAGATGGGGGGCCCACGGGGCAGGCTTCAAGCTGCTTCAGAAAGAGACTTGCATCTTGGTGAGGCTCTGGACTTTCTCCGATTTCTTTCACTTGTTTTATGAAACCAATAAAGTGAAGTCAGTGAAACATTTTACTGGCAGCTCTGGGTGTATTCTAATTGGCCTATAGTTGGAATTCCCGTCATTGCCAGGGAGAAAGCAGCCGCTCGAATTCCCTGAAGATGATTTAGGGGTAGATTTATGAAGGGGAAACAGGAACAGGGGTAGAGACTCAACTTCCTAAAGCCATTTCCTTTGATTGGGGTGGGGAGAGTTTTGCCACCAATCTCCTGCCTACATTCCTAAACATTTTTACCAAGGTCCCTCCTCCATTCCCATTTTCATCAACGGACTTGAAATCTCCAAAGATCAGCTTACAGGGACTCCCTCAGCCAGAGGGGAACCATCACCTGAGACAGATCCCAATCACTTTCCACCTCTGTCCACCAGCCAGGCTGGCTGCTGGCTGGGAGAACTGGGTTCTAGTGTTTTCCCCAGCCCAGCCTCCCCCAGGGTTAGTGAATGAAGCTGGAAAGGAACTCCCTGCCTCTGCTGCCCAGGTCCACAGTGACTTTGCATTATGCTGAGACAATGAGGGTAGTGTTTGCGGCTGGGACTCTCTCAAGCAAATGCTACTGAATACATTTGGAAGCAGCATGCTTAGTTGGACACTGCCATGCTGTAGGAACCAAAACCAACTGGAAAAGGAAGAGTGTAGAAGAGTTTAATTTCTTCAACTTCATCGTACGGGGTCTAAACTTGGACCTAGGTTCAGATTTCAGCTAAAGTCGATTTTGAATCTTGTTCAAGTTATTTCACATCTTTGGTGCCTCAGTTTCCTTATCTGTTAAAAAACAAAGCAAACATAGCATTTGTACCCAATTTACAAGTGTATTCTGAGGATGCAATTATATTATTTGTGTGAAGCAATTAGCACAGAGTTTGAAACACAATTAGTACTTGACAAATGTTAAACAAGCCTCGCTAGCTGGTAAGTGTCCCTCAAATCAGTTACCCTTTCAGCTCTTCAGTTTGTAGAAATTAACTAATACCTTATAGGTAGAGTCATCCTGAGGAAATGAAGAATAGAAAAGGATTTAATTTTTGTTTGTTTGTTTGTTTTTGTTTTTTTGCGGTACGGGGACCTCTCACTGTTGTGGCCTCTCCCGTAGCAGAGCACAGGCTCCGGATGCGCAAGCTCAGCGGCCATGGCTCACGGGCCCAGCCGCTCTGCGGCATGTGGGACCCCACCCCGGACCGGGGCGTGAACCCGTGTCCCCTGCATCAGCAGGCGGACTCTCAACCACTGCGCCACTAGGGAAGCCCAGGATTTAATTTTTTTTTTTTTTTTTGTTTGTTTGTTTGCGGTACGCGGGCCTCTCACTATTGTGGCCTCCCCCGTTGCGGACCACAGGCTCCGGACGCACAGGCTCAGCGGCCATGGCTCACGGGCCCAGCCGCTCCGCGGCATGTGGGATCTTCCCGGACCGGGGCACGAACCCGTGTCCCCTGCATCGGCAGGCGGACTCTCAACCACTGCGCCACCAGGGAAGCCCCTCCAGGATTTAATTTTTGACTTTGGTATTTTGTTGTTGTTGATGTTTTTTCTAAATACCACTTATTGAAGAGTTAGAATAACTGTTGCAAAATGAGAGAAGCTTTTATAAAGCCTGACAAATGTTGACTTTCCAATTCTGCTTAATCTCATGATTTGGTTCAATCAAATGTGATGTCTTGCGTGTGATGGGTTTGTCATCACTAAATAGACATTGTCAAGTGCCTGTGTAGTCACCACATATTTTTAATGTTTAGCAGCTTTGTGGTCAAAATGAGCAGATTCCATTTTGGCAGGGTGTGGAAACATCCGGTCTGTCATTTAGACATGACTCCATTTACTGCAGGAAGTGAGAGCAAACAGGAGGCATCCAGCCTGCTTGTGGGTGTCTGGGCAGATTTTTGAAGGACACTCCAGCTACTGAGACATGGAGCAAGTCCATTCTGGCTGCCAGGTGGCAGGTAACAGCCCAGCCGTTTGCCATCACTGGAAGTGTTAACACAGAGGATCATCATGTGACCCCATGAGAAGGTGGAGCCCAGCGGCAGAGAGTTCAAAGCGTTTGCACAACCTGGCAGGTGGGCAGCATCATGGATGTCTTTGGGGAGATAGCAGGGCCACAGACACTGGCTTCCCTTCCATGACAATGGTTTGAGATTGTAGAGAGTCTGGTATGGGTCTTGGTTTTAAAGAAACTGAATACTAGGCAAGCTAGCAAGGTAAGGGCTTCAGGCTTGAATTAGGAATCAGCTGCCAGGATTGGAGAGCGGGTGGGGACCAATCCATATGCTTTGGCTGTGTTAATTAATCCCCACAATAAGCCTGTGGGTTGGGTACTATTATCATTATGCCCATTTTTCAGAGGAAGAAACTGAGGCTTGGAGAGTAACTTGCCCAAGGATGCACAGCAAGTAGCAGAGATGGGATCAACGCAGGCAGTCTGGCTCCAGTGTTCATAGTCAACCACTTCATCCAACACCCCTCAAAGCAGATGCTCCTTTAAGTGTTACAGAGTTTGAGAAGCTTGACCAGGGCTGACCCTGCAGGTGAGTATCGAAGGCCCTAAGCTATGGGGTGGGTGGAACCCAGGGTGCAGGAGTTAGGCTTGGCCTGATACTATGTCCCAGCACCCCTTGGAGAAAAGCTTCCCAGCTCTTCCCAATAAATGGCAGTTTCTGTCCCAGTCAGGAGTTTCCTGTTTCAGTTCAGACCTAGGAATTTTGGCTACGTTCTCAGTCCTTTCTAACTCAGAAATCCTCCCAGGAAACCAGATAATTTCTGGCACTGATCTGTAGAATTTAAGGCAGCTCTCAGCAGACTCAAATATCCATCTGCCATGTGGTTAGACCATAGTGGAATTCCAGAGAGAAAGGGAGCAGTATTTGTCTGCATTCCAATGTATAAATCCTTTTCTTTGAAGAAGGGGACTTGAATTTATTGAGGTCCTACTATGTACTTTACATAAGTAATTGCTTTTAATATTTACAATGAATTAATCTCCCATGGCTGCTGTACCACCAACTGGGTCACTTAGAACAAGAGAAATTCATTGTCTCACAGTTCTGGAAGTCTGAAATCAAGATTATGGGAGGGCCATACTCCGTCAGACACCTGGAGGGGAAATATCCTTCCTTGCCTCTTCCTAGCATCTGGTGGTTCTCAGCAATCCTTGACATTCCTTGGCTTGCAGATTCATTACTCCAATCCCCCATCTTCACATGGTGTTCCTTCTGTGTCCCTTCACATGTCTTCCCTCTGCACATGTCTCCCTGTGTCCAACTTTCCTCTTTTTATAAGGACATCAGTCATGTTGCATTAGAGCCCATCTTAATGATCTCACGTTAGCTTGACTACATCTGCAAAGACCCGATTTCCAAGGAAAGTCACATTTGGAAGTTCTGGAGGTTAGGAGTTTGGGGGGCACATACAATAACCCCACTGGTACCCCCTCCTCTCTTTTGCAGACAAGGAAAGTGGGGCTGAAGTTCACTCAGCTAGTAAGTGTTGGAGAACAAGAATCAAATCAAGTCTAATTCCAAGGTTGCACTCTTCCTATCCACGTCATGCTGCCTTCTCAGGATAACAAGCAGTTCATTCCTCTCCTTAAGTGACACCTTTTAAGAACCAATGTGTTTGCTTACGACACGTCTCAGTCTTGTTAGTGACCTGGAAGGTCTGGGGCCCACTCAACACTTGTTCTTCGAATGAGCCTCCTCTTCTTGCTGCTGAATAAATATGACGTACACCTGTGTTATCGAGGGGAGCCATAGATGAACACCTGCCGGGTACCCCTACAGGTAGATGTGACATCCCAAGAGGTCTACACTGCTCAGCAGATGCCATACGATGTGTTTTACCCTGGAAAGATTTATTTGTGGTACAAAGAGTCAGAAACTCACAGAGATAATCCCACATTGGCACCTGATGCCTCACAACGAAGTGTGTGTCCTGAGGCGACTCACTTGACCTCTCAGCCTCACCATCTGCGACCTGGAAGTAAAGATGGCCAGCTCTTTGGAGGCATCATTTGGGGCAGCTTCAGAAATGGCCTGGAAGACTGTGGCAGATGGAAATGCTATATTGACAGCAAGAACGTTAACTGAAAATAATCGGTATTTATAGAATGCCATCCTTAAGGATCCTAAATTTCTTGTGGCCGTCATTCCCCAGCCTTGGGAATTGGAAGAATTGACCTGGAATGTGGTGAAAATGTTCACTCCTCCCCCATCTTCCTTGCCGTTCTGTTTTCAGTTAGAATCACGATTTGAGTTCTCGCCGAAAACAGAGCACTGGGTCAAGGGGGAGGTTTGGGATTATTAAGGACCATCCATCTTCTGAGAGTGAATGTGCTTCTGCATCAAAGTCGCCTTTCGATTTCTTTCTTTGATAAAATGTATTCAGCAACCAGGCTCTGAGGCAGACACTCCTCTCCCTTAGTCTTCCTCCCTCAGTCAAGTTATTTAATTATATTGTTTTTACTATCCCTTACTGTCTGGCTTTTGGATACCCATGTAATTATCTGATTAGTTCCTATGTAAAATCCTTGCTTTTGGTTTTCCTTCCAATATGCTAAAGATACTTCTAGTGGCAAAGAGCTGGCGCTGGTACATTAAACAGCCCAGAATAGCGTGGAGCCAGATGAAAAAGGGTCTCATCTTACTTTATATTAGAGCTCCAGAGCTGGAGAGACTCTTTCCTGCCCATGTTGAAGATCTGCTTGGAAGAGATCCGCACCATAGCACTATTCTGCAGCATGGGTCCCATTTACCTTTATTAATAAACAGCACAGTTACAGGTTCCAAATAAAGAGGGCAGTGCAATCCCATTATACTAATTGTTCCCTATGATGAGTAGGAAGTGTCTAATTGAACTTATTTGAGGTGCCACCTTTATGTTCTCTCAGAACTTTCTACTTGCTTGGGGTTCATGCCATTCTCAGTGTCTCTGTTTGTTTAAAAGAAGACTGAGAGAGATTTGGAGCTGCCTAACTTGTGTCGGAACGTTTCTAGCCTGCGCATTTCCTGGTAATCAGCTATTTGGTCAGATACGTAGAGTTATTTGATCAGGTGTTTAGTCCTCAAATGATGGTCACTGCGTGGGAACAAAGCGAAAATGATTTAATTTACACAAATGCCGTTGTTTAATCACTCATTTGCTGTAAACTTGTTTCAAAACGAATGGAATATCTCTCTAGACCAGCACGGTTCCACTGCTGCATATAAATGAATAATTAGCCAAGAGAATCTATAAATGGCATTATTTTCTACCATTCTAGTTTGCTTTCTGCTGCTGGACTTCTTTAAGAACTTGAAAATATACTTTCTGATCATAGCACTTTTCCAAGTAGAGAGAATTGTTAGAGGGACCCAAATGGCTGTTTATTTGTTATCTGAGGTAGACAGAATTGAGATAATTCATGAAACACTATCATTCTTGCAAGACCCCTATTTTATTTTATTATTTTATTTCATCTTCTTTTGTTTCTGCCTTGGTCTCCATCCCTAATACCCCTAGCACTCTCATCAACACCTTTTTAAAAGAGTTGTTATATATAGATTCTTCTAATTCACCTTCCATGTGTTTATTTGAAAGATTTTATTGTGTCATTTTTGTATGCATCTTAAAGTTGTATAAATGGTAATGTGCTATACATCTCATTCTCTCTCTGACTTTTCATCTGAAGGAGTGTTTTGACAACTACACATTTTTCTCTGTATAAATCCAGTTCGTTGCTTCTGAGTCCTATAGATTATTTCAATACCGATGCATACACCATTTCTGACTCTTGCATAGAGCCCATTTTACTTATTCATTTCCCTAGTGGATATCTAACAGGTACTTAGATTCTCTAGAGGGTACTTGATTGCTTTCAACTTTTTGGTACCACAAATAATGCTACAGCAATACTCTATCATCATGTTTCCTTATGGATTTCTGAGCAAGAGGTTCTCTAGAGTTTATTCCCAAGAGTGGAGCTTCTGAGTTGTAAGGGTATACACATACTTTACCTCATTAAGTACTTTCAAATTGCTATACAGAATGTTTGCACTTCACCACCAGTGAGGGTGAAATTTCCCCACATCCTTGCCAGCACTTTATAATTTTTGCCAATTTGGTAGGTAGAAAATAATATCTCATTTTTAAAATTTTGCATGTCTCTGATTACTAATGAGGCTGTATATCTTCCATATACTATAGTAGCTGTTTCCACTTCCCCAATTGCCTGTCAATTGCCTGTACATGTCCATTGCCCATTTTTTTCTTTTAAATTTGCTCTCTTTTTCTTATTTGTTTGTGAAGTTTCTTATATATTCTAGATACCAATTCCACGTCTCTTTTGTAAATACCTTTTTCACAATATTTTGCTGATTTGTCAGTAATGGAAGTCTTTAATTTAGATGTGGTCATATCTACCAAATTCTTTTCCATTAACAGATTTTCATGAGCAGCCTCTGTGTAAAATCTTTGTTTGTTTTTCATTCTGATATGCTAAATGTATATGTAATAGCAAAGAGCTGGCTTTGGTACCTTAAGCAGCCCAGAATAGAGTGGTGTCAGAACAGGTCTCATCTCACTTTATCTTGGAGGTCCAAAGCTTTAGACACTCTCCCCGCTGTTGCTGCATTGCTTAGAACAAAGCCACATCATAGCTTATTTAGCAGTGTGGATTCCACTTATTTTTGTAAATAAACAGCACATTTACATGTTCCAAATAAGGATGATAGTACATTCTCTTTGTACTATTGTTCTCTATAATGAGTATGGAGATGACTAATTAGAATATTTTGCAGTGCCACCCTTGATGTCCAGTCTGAACTTTCTACTCACGTATTGTTCCGTTTTGCGTTGTTTGTTTTGGTTTTGCTTTGGTTTAGTTTTTTGGAACTTAGGTGTACACTGTTGATCAATCATACTCCTCAGCTTATGGATTAGTATCATTACTTGTCCATACAAAACTCCTCTTCATTTCTTTGTTTTTTTAAGAATATGTGTACTTATGTATCTATGTATAGACATACGCACACACATAACAGCTATCTACCTATCACAGTAAATGGAATTATTGATTCCAAGAATTAAAATTTCCTACACTGGTATTATATGTCTACATCCTCGCCGTAGCCTCCTGGTGGGTGGGGCATTTTTCTTGATACTTGACTTGGGCTTGGCCATATGACTTGCTTCAGCCAATAGGATGCTGGTCCCATTGCATTAACCTGGTTAAATTCACACACTTCAGCTCCTGCTCTTCATCACAAGAAGAACATACCTTGGGTAGCCACTAGTCTAGGGAGAATGAGAAGAAACATATGGAACAGATCTGGACTCAACCTGTAGCTTTTTTTTTTTTTTTTTTTTAAATATGTGCTACGTGGGCCTCTCACTGTTGTGGCCTCTCCCGTTGCGGAGCACAGGCTCCAGACGCGCAGGCTCCACGGCCATGGCTCACGGGCCCAGCTGCTCCGCGGCATGTGGGATCTTCCCGGACTGGGGCACGAACCCGTGTCCCCTGCCTTGGCAGGCGGACTCTCAACCACTGTGCCACCAGGGAAGCCCCAACCTGTAGCTTTTAACCAAGTTCCCAGTCTAGATCAGCCAACCCCCAGCTGACCTGCACATGCATGAGAAATAAATGTTTGTTGTAAACCACTGAAATTCTAATATTTGTTATGCATTATTATTGCAAAAATAGCTAACTAATATGTCTTTCTTTCTTCCTCCATCCCTCCTTCCCTCCCTCTCTCCCTTCCATTTTCCCTTCCTTTCTCCCCTCCTCCTCCCTCCCTCCCTCCCTCCCTTCCTTCCTTCCTTCCTTCCTTCCTCTATTATGTATCCCATTTTATCCTCATACTACTACCATTTCCCTCCAGCAAGATTAGTGTGTTTTATGTATATCTTTATGTATTTTTGAGTGTATATAATTTTTAAATTTTTGTAAATAATACTGTATTATACATCTTCTTCTGTTTCCAACTTTTTTCACCGAGTGTGTGAACATCTAGTCCTTTAATTCTAATTGTTATATAATACTTCATGATGTGTACCAATCACATTTTTCCTATTCTCATTCACAGTGATAAATACGCAGGGCACTTCAAATCCCTTTCGTGTCCCCTTATAGACCCAAAGAATCATTTCCTTGGGATACATGCCCAAGTGGAATTACTGGCTCATAAGGCAAATGCCTACTTAGTAAGGCTAAGTACTGATAAATTGGCACCAGCCTACCATTGCTCTAGCAGTGTATGAAGGTCCCTCTGTCCCCATAGCCTCACTGATACTTGGCATTATCCAACTTTCTCTTGTTGCCAATCTAATTGTTTTAATTTGCATTTCACTGATTACCAATGGTTTTGAGCACCTTGATGAATGCTTATTAACTTCCTGGGTTTGCTCTTCTATAAATTGCCTTGCCCACTTTATCTATAAGAGTTATTACCTTATTGATTTTTAGGAGTTATTTGTATGTTCACAAATTTATCCTTTATTGGTTTAGATGCCACAAGTATCTTTTCCCATTCTGGTAGGTGTAGGAACTTTGTGCGTAGTGCTCTCAATTGAACTAAAGTTCTTAATTTTGATGTTAAAATTTAGTTTAGATGTTTTGTTCTGACTTGTGATTTATGCTTTTGAAGTTTTGTTTAAGAAGTCATTCTCCCCTCCTACACTGTTAGTGAGAATGTAAGTTGGTGCAGCCACTGTGGAAAACAGTATGGAAGTTCCTCAGAAAACTAAAAATAGAATTGCCATATCATCCAGCAATCCACTCCTGGACACATAAGTGGACAAAACTATAATTCAAAAAGATACACACACCCCTACGTTCATAGCAGCACTATTCACAATAGTCAAGACGTGGAAGCAACCTAAATGTCCATCGACAGATGAATAGATAAAGAAGATGTGGTACATATATACAGTGTAATACTACTCAGTCATAAATAAGAATGAAATAATGCTATTTGCAGCAACATGGTTGCAACTAGAGATTATCACACTAAGTGAAGTAAGTCAGAAAGAGAAAGGCAAATACTACATGATATCACTTATATGTAGAATCTAAAATATGATACAAATGAACCTATTTATGAAACAGAAACAGAATCACGGACATAGAGAACAGATTGGTGGTTGCCAAGGGGAAGGGGGTTGGTGGAGGGATGGAGTGAGAGTTTGGGATTAGCAGATGTAAGTGTTTATAAATAGAATGGATAAACAGCAAGGTCCTACTGCATAGCACAGAGAACTATATTCAATATCCTATGATAAACCACAATGGAAAAGAATACTAAAAAATGTATATATATGTATAACTGAATTATTTTTCTGTACAGCAGCAATTAACACAATATTGTAAATCAACTATACGTCAATTTAAAAAAAATGTCATTCTCTGCCCTAAGTCACAAAGATGTTACATTACATTTTGTTATTTTAACCTAATTGTTTTATTTATCACATTAAGCTATTTTTCTTGTTTTTTCAAAGTTTTCTCAAATTATAAATGTAAGTACTGAACTTTATCAAACATTGTTTTGTATCTGAAATGATCCGGTGATTTTCTATTTTTTTCCATTAAAGTGGTGAACTGTATTTATAAACTGTCTGATCACTCATTCTTCTATTCCAAGGATAAACCTGACTTAATTATAAAATTTTTTGGTATGCTATTGGATTCAGTTATTTAAGATTATTACATCTCTGTTAATACATGAAGTTGACCTATAAATATCTTTATTATACTGTAACAAATCAGTGCTTATTCAATTAAATTCTTATTCATTTTTGGTATCAAGGATATACTAATTCCATGAAATGTGTTGGTCAGTGTTATGGGCTGAATTGTATCTCACCAAAATTCATATTTTGAAGTTCTAACCCTCAGAACCTCTGAATATGAACTTATTTGGAGTTAGGATCTTTACAGAGGTAATTAAGTTAAAGTAAGTTCAGTAGGGTGGGCTTAATCCAATATGCCTGGTGTTCTTCTAAAAAGGGGTGATTTGGCTACTGTATACATGGAAAATGCCACATGACCAGGAAGACAGCCATCTATAAGCTATAGAGAGATGCTTGGAAGAGATTCCTCCCTCACAGCCTTCAAAAGGAACCGACCCTGCCAACACCTTGCTTTTGGACTCCCAGCCCCCAGAACTGCGAGACAGTAAGTTTCTGTCATTTAAGCCACACAGTTTGTGGTACTTTGTTGTGGCAGCACCATCAAACTAATACAGTCAGATTTCCCTTTTTCCATTTTTCGAACACAATTTATGTAAAATGGAGATTATTCAAAACTAAGCATTGTAATCTGTTCTCATATTTTCTTTCTTGTACAAATTTTTCTTTTCCTTAGCATGAATAATTGATTTGCTTTTTACTTGCTTAGTTTTGTAGGTACTGAACACCAATTCACCCCTAAAATTTCTGCCATGATTAAGTCTCTTCTCAATACATTCAAACATATCAGATATTCTAAAATTTCATTTTCTTGGAGTCATTTGTCCCAGAGCCCTCCTCTGATCTCCATCTCTGATATTAACTGGTTGCTCCCTAGCTCTGCCACATGACAGTCATCCTGGAATCTCCTCTCCCCATTAACTCAAGAATCTCTTTTGCTTCTCTCCTGATATGAAACTCTTACTTCCTGGATTCCATGTCTTTTTCTTTCTTGGTCAACTCTTTTTAGTAGATCACATACTACAGTAGTACAGGACAAATAGTGCAAAGCACATATTTTTCCTTTAATTTTAGGAAATTCTTCACCATTACTTTTCGAATATTTTCTTTTCTCCATATGGAAGCTGATTTATCTCCATCTGTAATTCATAATTGAGGGAGCCTATTACTTCTAGTTCTATCTTCCATATTACTTAACTTCTACTTCATTCTCTCCAACTTTTATCCCTTTCTAATGACTTTTAGGATAGTCTTTATATATAATTTTCTAGCTCACTAATTCTTTCTTCAGCTATGTTTATTCACTCTGTTATTCAAGCTACTCATTGAGTTCTTGATATTTTGAACTCTGTTTTTGGCTTCACACTCCCAATAGTTTATTGGGCTGCATTACTGCCCTGAGTTTATACCACCTTGGACTTACACTGGCCTGTCTTGAGGCAGCAGCGTGTGAGCAGGGATCTGACAAGACAATGTGGAGGAGAGAAAGCTCTCTTTGGCCTCTGACCTAACTTCCAAGGCTGTTCTTCTTAACACTTTTGTCCTCCCAAGGGCTACTTGCAGTTAATTATAAATAATGAAGGCTTTGTGCTCCTTTAGCTACTTAAACTCTCATGTGGCATCTCCAAGTTTGAGTTGCATTGCGGTGGTTGGGAGAAGCCAATAATCTGTGCTAACTCACTGTCTTGTCTGGACCGTGAAACCCAGATGATCATTTCTTCTTTTTTCATTCTAGGATCTTCATTAAGTAATCTTATTAAGCTTTGGGGGTTTTTTCTTTCCATGTTTTAAATGAGAGTGATATATGATTTGTTAATTGAGAGTGAATATCTGTTTTCAATTTTATAGGAATCTTGAGAATATTAAAATCATAAAATTGAGAATTATAAAATTCCTTTACTACATTGAGAAATGGTTCTAATCATGAAAATTCCCAAGAACATTGTCCTGATGTTAAAACACTGAAAAAACAGATTCTATTCTGGTTCTTGGTCTCATTTTCATGTCAGGAAAAGTGATCCTGACCTAGGCAATGTTCCATGGGAGGCATATTAGCTATGGTGTAGGCTTCAGGAGCAGATGGACCTGGGTTTAATTCATGTACCTGCCGTTTATTCCTACATCTTAGTCATCTTTTTATCTCCAGGGCCCAGCACAACTCCTGGCACATGGTAAATCTCCAATAAATGTGTGTTAAACAAAAATATTTAGCATTTCTAAGCCTCAGTTTTCTTCACTTAAAAAATGGGGATAATAACTTTCTAACATAATATTTGGCAAAGAATATGTATTCAATAAATATTTGTTTTCTTTCCTACTATCCCCTTCTTGTGGTCTCAGCCACTATATTACCCAAGTAGCTTATCTCAGTGCCCAGGGAAACCTGTGCTAACTTGTTGTTATTACCTCAATTCTTTGAACAGAGCAGGGAGGATGATTTTCTCCAGCTGTTATTCATACAATAATTTCCTAAAGAGTAAATTATGAATGACCCCCAAATGACAAAATGCATCCTAAAGTCTGAATCAGGTTAGAAGATACATTAAAGCTAATGAAATACCTAATTTGGAAACAGATTTTGGAATCTACAAAGCTAAGGAATTGGCATGGTCTGATACAGAGTTCAAAATTAATTTCATTCATAAATCTCCAATGTTGCCTTTTGAAGGGACACTGATGAAAAATGTCACATGGAAATCTAACCTAGTCTTGTTTATTTGTTAAGTGATATATTTTGTTTACTTTTTAAAAATTATTATTAATTTATTTTTGCTGTGTTGGTTCTTCGTTTCTGTGCGAGGGCTTTCTCTAGTTGTGGCAAGCGGGGGCCACTCTTCATCGCGGTGCATGGGCCTCTCACTATCGCGGCCTCTTTTGTTGCAGAGCACAGGCTCCAGACGCGCAGGCTCAGTAGTCGTGGCTCACGGGCCCTGTTGCTCCGCGGCATGTGGGATCCTCCCAGACCAGGGCTCGAACCCGTGTGCCCTGCATTAGCAGGCAGATTCCCAACCACTGCGCCATCAGGGAAGCCCTTGTTTACTTTTTTTTTGTTTTTTGCGGTACGCGGGCCTCTCACTGTTGTGGTCTCTCCTGTTGCGGAGCACAGGCTCCGGACGCGCGGGCTCAGCGGCCATGGCTCACGGGCCCAGCCGCTCCGCGGCATGTGGGATCTTCCCGGACCGGGGCACGAACCTGTGTCCCCTGCATCGACAGGCGGACTCTCAACAACTGCGCCACCAGGGAAGCCCCCTTGTTTACTTTTGTTTTTGTTTTTGTTTTTTTTGTTTTTCCTTGTTTACTTTTTATAACAGAATTGGCTTGGATACAGAGCATACCGTCCAAGTTACAGAATACAAAAAGGCATATACTAGAAAATGTTCGCCTTGACTCCTTCAAGAAATTCGGTAGCTAATGAAAAGATTCCATTGTAATGTTTTTTTCTCGCCTAAATGTTTTTAAAACAATATAAGGGAAAAATGAGATCAAAGCCAGAACTATTTAAAACAAGTCATCCACATCCCTGGCCCAGTTAGACCCTGGTCTTGACATCATAACTTCCAGTTGATTTTAGCATCTTGAGACCTTGTATTAGAGTATGTAGTTACAACAAAGGGAATGGATTCTGGCCAACTTACACAAAATGGGAATTTACAAGGGGGCAGAGGGGAGTTCCACTGAGGGAGGCTCACAGAATGGAAGGCAAAACTCAGAAACTGGACTGATTAAGTGTAAGAAAAAGGAACCGAATTGCTTTAGAATTCTGCTTCAAGATTTACTTGACCATCTCCCCAGGCCCTGCTGCCAAGATGGGTGAGTGCCACCCACAAGCAACTTAGAAGAGAGGCTCTGATCGATAAATTTTTTCTTTTCTTTTCTTTCTATCACTCTTCTAGAGGAGGGCAGAGAGGTTTCATTTACAGTCCCACCCACGATATACATTTTGGGGGAAATATACTTTCCCTAAAAGGAATTGGGTTTCTCTTACCAAAAGACAAGGGGATGGATTCTGGATAATCAAATAAAGAAAAATTGTCCACTGTATATCATTCCAAAATGCAATTTAAAAGAAGAATCGTTTAAATCAGAAAGCTTCTTCAGTCCATTAATGAATTTAAAATTCAAAGTCATGCCTTAAATTTAGTGTTCTCTTATTTGAATTATTGGGAATGATTTGAGAATATGCCATAGTCTTTATAGATTGGATTAAAGATGGGAATGATTTCCTCAAAGAATAATTTTGGGTGGCGAGAAAGGATAGTAGTTGTAGTGGTAAACAAGTTGACCTTCTGGGTTGCCTACTAACCCACTTTATAATCAACAGTGAGTAATTCAATTTACCCAGCCTTGCAAATCATTAAAACATAAATAAATAAAGAGGCCTGCAAAAATTCTGCCTGGCCTGCAAAATGTGCTTGGCTGTCATCCCTATCGCCAATACTTCTGATCTCTATGGCTTCTCTCATGGACAGCTAAGAACATACAAGCTTTGATACACTCAAGCATACTAACATCTTCCCTGCATCACTTCCTGGGAACTAACTCCCCTACCAACCCACATCCAAAAAAGAACAGAAATGGGGGGAGGAGTGTGGAGGGAGGGAGGTGATTATTTTCTCATGAGGTTTCACATAATTTCTTTTCCACCCAGAGCATGTGACAGGAGGTGATTTTTGCAAATAAATTAACCTCTGTGCTCTTCAGGGTCAATAATACTTTCCCATTTTACTGGGGAATTTGAATTATTGACTGTCTTGTGTCTTCATTCCCTAGAAGGTGAATTGAAGGGAATAGGTTTTTGAAGTAGTTTTGATTTTTTTAATTGTTTATATCTTTTTAATAATTAATATTTTGCTAGTATTATTTTATTCATCTTTGACTGCTTTACGAAATGAGATAGTAACTAAAATCACTAATCCCACTTTCTAGGGAGGCACAGAGAAGGTACACTGGGACTTTGAGAAACAAACTGGTTTCAAAATATTCATAGAACCCTCTAGCGCAAACTGGTCCAGCATGGGACATATTAAGTTCTATATCCATATTAAGATTTACATTCCCCTGGCAGCTAATTTCTAGGACTTTAAGGGAGAGGCTATCTTCCAAACTGATCACATGCCGATTTTCTAAGACCCATTCGGACTAGTCGTGCCTTTAAAATCCAACTTAAATATTTGGAGCATACTGGAAAGGACAGAATAAATGATCAGACATCTCAGTACTTATCCGAGAGCCTAGACACCTATTTAACAACAACAACAACAAAAACATATTTTAGAATGCTATGTTTGAACTCTTTATTAAAACAGACAGCAACAATAAAGTATCTTTACAAGTTGTTGAAAAAAGACTGGTGATGCAGAATAGAAACTGGGGGGCTTGGAATTCCAGATGAAACTTCCAGCTCTGCCTCTTGCTAGCTGTGGGCAAATCTTCCGTTTCCTCTTAAAGCTTCAGTTTCCTCATTTATAAAATGAAGAAAATAGTGCAGGTTTTGCAGTGAAAATTAAATAAGGCTAATGTATTCAAAGAACTTGTGAACTCCCTGCATACAATATAAATTCAATAAATGATACCTATCAGAAAAGAGACTCCAAACCTACTATGCAAGCTAAAGTGACTTGGGATTTAATATCTATTTTATCTTTTACAGGAAGTAGATCACCAAGTTATTTTTCTCTTGGTGAAGAGTGAATGGGGTCAAAATAAATCACTGGCTCATCACTCACCCTAAGACAACTCTCTAGGAAAGGGAGGCTTTTGCCCTCTTTGCAAGGTCAGTTTCTTTTCATTTTTTCCTCAAGTTTCTCCCCATCCCAATACCCACGTCTCCTTGAGATGTTTATTTATTTCACAGCGCTTCTCTATAGTCTGTGTTTTATGCCTCTTCCCCTCCGTGTAAGAAAGAAAGCTTACTTGATATTTCTCATTCACTAAAGAAAGTGGTAAGTCAAACAGCGATAGGGTCTGAAGAGGTGACTCTCCCCCTATCAGAAGAGCCAATGGCGAATAGGCATCATGCAAACTTCACATATAGATTATTATTATTATTGAGCGTATAGCACCTTGGCTGTTTGCCCAGCATGTCCTTGCTAACTCAGGGTCACCAAAAAAAGAGTAATTCTCTGCCACAACTCAGTAAGACATGGGATCTGCATGATTAAAATGGCCTTAGTGTTTGGAATCCTGAAATAATGCATTCCAAATTAAATTAAAAATGGGTTAGGGCTTCCCTGGTGGCACAGTGGTTGAGAGTCCACCTGCCGATGCAGGGGACACGGGTTCGTGCCCCGGTCCGGGAAGATCCCACATGCCGCGGAGCGGCTGGGCCCGTGAGCCATGGCCGCTGAGCCTGCGCGTCCGGAGCCTGTGCTCCGCAACGGGAGAGGCCACAACAGTGAGAGGCCCGCGTAATGCAAAAAAAAAACAAAAGAAAAAAACAAAAGAAAACCCAGTTAGATAGCTTTCAGTGAAGAACTGCTATTACCCTGTTACCTTTCTTCTTGCTCCCCTCCAAAGTCTTTATTGATTTCATTGTTGCTCAGATCTGATAACATCTGTCCTATTGTTCGGAGGAATTGAAGATGCTTACAAAGTCTTAATCAAATTAATGAATTAATGGAGGGAGTTTGGAGAAACAAAGAAAATGAGGTGATTCAAATACGTATACAGACACACATCCTTAACAGAGGTTGCTGCTGTGGTAGACACTTTTTTGATAAAACCAGAGCAGAATTCTTTGCTCAGTAGTCACTTTCTGGGTAAATGTGTTTAGTCAGGACGTGAGACCACAGGCCCTTGGACAACTCCAGCTCATTTGCCCCACAGTGATCACAGTGCCCACACAGACCATTTTGCTAATCAAATTCCCAGAAAACCTGTTCTGGATCACCCAATAATTGACTAAATTTGTATTTGGATGCCATTGCTGATGAGAATAAAGCACCACGCGATAATGCTTTCCCTTTCACTGTAATTTTATTACTTTATTGGACCACCAGGGACCTGGTACATCCCAGAGGGAATACTTTTCAATTTAATTAAACTGCAGACATTTAGCTTAAAGAATCATAAATAATAGACAAATACTCCTGTTTCCCCTATTCGTCTCTTATGGAGAATTAACTGCTAATAATATAATAATTGAAATCCAAAATAAAACTACACAGCCAGGGAGGTGATCAGACCATGTGGCGGGTGGAGAGTCCAGCTGCAGAGGGTGAGTGGGGATGTCTGGACACTAGATATGGTGAAATAAGGGTCTCCTTTGCTTTAAGCTGCTAACTCGGAGGCAGGGAAGAGAGAATTATTTACTTTCACGGGTAAGATTTCAGGAGTCTCACCAAGGGGCCCCTGCTTGCACAGCCTACTTCCTTCCCAGCACACTGAGCCTTTAACCAGAAACAAAGCCGTTCTTCCTATTGTTACATAAAAGGCTTGGAATGCGAAGTCTTCCTGGTGAGGGAGGGGATGATGTAAGCTCATTAACAATGAGAGGCAAATGACTGATGTCACATCCTCTCCTGAGAGCTGATTTCCATGATGAAAAGAGGAGAGAAGGTTTGGGCCTTGGAGAGGGATGGGGAGGGAAACAGGGTCTGGGGTTTGTCATACTTCACACTTTCACCTAGGGCTGTTTCGTTGGTGAAACATCATCCGAAAGGAACGTTACTGGTATGTGGATCTGGATTAAGAATTTACTGGGTGCCAGGTTCTGTGAGAGGTATTTTCCCACACACTATCATAATTATCACAACACAGCTGCAAAATAGGATTTCTAGTCCCCTTTTGCTGGATAAGAAACTGAGGCTGGTATACATAAACTTCTTCTTTTCTTTTTTTTTGGCTGCACGGCATGTGGGATCCTAGTTCCCCGACCAGGGTTGGATCCCGGGCCCGCTGCCTTGGAAGCAGAGTCTTATCCACTGGACCACCAGGGAAGTCCTCATCTGGCTTCTTAATAGCAGAACAAGGATTAGCATCAAGGTCAGCTTGAGTCCAAACATATGCTTTTCACTCGCACCATGATAACTCAGAGCCTGATCTAAAATTTGGGGATGATTTTTTTTGCTGTTTTCAAAATACACATCAAGTCAAATTTTTGCCATTAACTTTGGAATATTTTGGTGAAAGAAATCAGAAGGATTAAGTTCATTTTACAGATGAGACTGAAAAAGAATATGCAGGAAACAAGCCAAGTTTCTACAGCAAAGAATGAAGTAATTAGGATTCCGTGTTCTGATGTTATACCCAATTGCCTATTTGGTCTCTCCTATTGGGTAACTCAATTCCTTAGGTACCTCAACTCAGTCTGTGCAAAACTAAACCCAAGGTCTTGTATCTGCCCATTATCCATACCCCTTTTCTGCCCTAACCTAACTGTAAGAGGGAATTCTTTTTTTTTTTTTTTGCGGTACGCGGGCCTCTCACTGTTGTGGCCTCTCCTGTTGCGGAGCACAGGCTCCGGACGCGCAGGCTCAGTGGCCATGGCTCACGGGCCTAGCCGCTTCGCAGCATGTGGGATCCTCCCGGACCGGGGCGCGAACCTGCGTCCCCTGCATCAGCAGGCGGACTCTCAACCACTGTGCCACCAGGGAAGCCCAAGAGAGAACTTTTAATAGTTCCTCTCTTGATTACTGGACATCATCATTCATCTTTAGTCACTTAAGACAGGAATCTAAAAGTACATCCACATTTCTCCCTCTGCTGTACTTCCCTGTTCTGCGCCCCACATCTAACCAGTCTTATTGAGTATACTTCCCAAATTTCTCTCAAATCAGTTTCCTTTTTCCTTTTCTTCATCTCCAGTGTCAACACCTTTGTCATGCCCCAGTCATTTCTCCTCTGTCTTAAAGCTAGAATCTCCTAAGTGAATTGGCCACACTGCATTCTACGTTCCAATAAGTCCTTGATTATACTCAAATTGATGACAGATTGGTTCCCTTAAAACCCAAAGTCTGGTACATAGAGAATGCTGAATGAATGAATGAATGAATAAAATAAAAAAACAAAAAGAGATCTACTCTCAAGTACAAATACTAGAATAGCAACAAATCAAATAGAAGAAATGCAAGCTGTTTATACTCCTTTAAATTGAGGTAAGATATACGCGGTGAGATATAAATCTTAAGTGTAAAGTTCAATCAGTTTTGTCAAAATATATACCTATATAAACAACACTTCAATCAAGATATAGAACATTTCCATCACACTAGAAATTTCCTTCATGGCTTTCCTTGATGATTAATGAGACTGAGGATTTTCTCATAGGCTTATTGGCCATCCATATACCTGCTTTTGTGGAATATCTATTTGTGTTTTTCACCTGTGTTTAAATTTGGTTGTTTATAATTACAGCTTTGTAGGAGTTCTTCATAAATATGGATGAGACCTTTGTCCGATAAAACGAAGGTGAATATTTTTTCTCAGACTTACCTTTTCACTTACTGCAGTTTTTGAGGAGAAAAATTTGAAATTTGATCAAGTCTATGTGATCAATTCTTTTCTTTTATAGTTAGTGCTTTTTGTGTCTTGTCTAAGAAATCTTTGCCAACCCCAGGATTCAATGATACTCTTTTTTTCCCCTAGAAATTTGAAACTTTCAGCAGTTATGTTTAGGTCTGGAAGCCATTTAAAATCAATTCTGTGTATGGTGAGAGGTTATTTTTTTTCACACATGGATATCCAGCCCCATTTGTTGAAAAGATTTCCTTTCCCCATTGAATTGCCTTGGTGCCTTTGTTGAAAATCAGCTGACTTTCTATGTGTCTATTTCTGGATTCTGTTATGTTCTACTATCCTGATACCACTTCCACAGTGTAGGTTAATATACCTTTATAGTAAGTTTTAAAACTGATAGTGCAAGTACTCCAACTTTCTCAAAATTGTTTCGGCTATTCTAAGTCCTTTGGCTTTCCCTATATATTTAAAGTAATTATCCTGTAAATTTTCACAAAGAAAAATCAATTGAGATTTTGACTGAGAATGTGTAGAAAACTTTAGATCTGTTTGAGGGAGAATTAACATCTTTAGCAGTAGTGATTTTTCCAGTCCATGAGCAATGGTATATTTCTCTATTAGCTTTAATTTATTTTCTCATAGGTATAGGTCTTGCACATCTTTCATCAGATTTATTCTTAGCCATTTGGTGTTCTTTACGCTATTTTAAATATTGTTTTTAAAATTTCATTTTCCAATTGTTTGTTACTGGCATATAGAAATATTTTAGAATATTCTACATAAATAATAAATGTAAATAGATGAATAAACTGAGTTTTGATTTTTTTTTCCAATCTTTATACTCTTTATTGCTTTCTCTTTCTTTAAGACAATTTTCATAGATGCGATGAAATTTGCATTCTCTCAGTGTTAGAGAGAAGAGATCCAGTGATTCACCATTGAACATGGTGTTAGCTTTAGGCTTTTTGTGGATGTAGATGTAGATCAGGCTAAAAGAATTCCCTATTTTCAGTTTACTGGAAGTTCTTTACCATAAATGAGTGTTGAATTATGTCAAATATTTTCCTGCCTCTAATAAGATGATCATGTCGTTACTCTTTTTTTACCTGTTGACATGGTGAATTATATTGAATGATTTTTTAATATTAAACCAGCCTCACGTTCCTGGGATAAACCTCACTTGGTCATTATGTGTCGCTCTTTTTATATTTCACTGAAATCAATTTGCTAATATTTTATTAAGGACTTTTTGCATCCATGCTCATGAGAGATATTGGTCTGTAATTTTCTTTATTTGTAATGTCTTCATCAGGTTTTCATTATCAGGGATAGAGGGATAAAATGAGTTAAGGAGTATTTACTTCTATATTCTTTTCTATTGATCTCTGTTGCCTTAGAAACACATCTTTATAATTTTTGGTTTGCTTTTTGTTGCTCTAAGGCAGTAATTCTCAAACCACCTAGAGATTTTGTTAAAACAAAAATTGATAGGCCCCTTACCCCAGAGTTTCTGATTCAGTAATTCTGGGTAGAGACCAATAATTTGCATTTCTAGCAAATTCCTAAGTGATGCTGATATGGTTAGTCTGCAAACCAAACTGTCAAGACTACTTTTCTAGGGATTAAAATGTGCATCTTTAATTTATCATAATTTACTTAGAGTTAATATTGTAACGCTTCAAATAAAAAGTATGAAGGTTTCAAAAAAATGTTCTATTTAGTCACTATCTTTTGTGCTGTTGTTGTCATGTGTTTTATATGTACCTCAGTAAGAAAAAGAAAATATGATTTTATTATTATGTAAAGAATAAACTGTTTTTCAGCAAAATTAAGAGAGGGAAAATATACCTTTTATATTTATCCCTTATTTACCATTTTAGATTCTTTTCATTCCTTCTTGTAGATCCATATTTTTAACTGGTATTTTTTTATTCAGATTGAGAAACTTCCTTTAGTATATCTTGTAGTGCCCACACACTGGAGTTCTCTCAACTTTCATTTATCTGCAAGTATCTATATTTCACTCTCATTTTTAAAGGTTATTTTTATTGCATATAGCCTTCTGGTAGAAAATTGTTGCTGTTGCTGTTTCCACCACATTAACAATGTCATTTCATTGTCTTTTTACCTCAGTTGTTTCTGGGGAGAAATCATACATTTTCACATCATTATTCTCCTGAATGTAAGACACCTCCTTGTTTGGCTGATTTTAAAATTTTCTCTTTATCTTTGTTTTCAGTAGTTTGCTATGATGTGCCTTTATGATCTATTTAAAAAATTACTTTTCTTGGGTTTGTCAAGATTCTTGGATTTATAAATTGAGATTTTTACACAAATTGAGGAACATTTTGGCATTAATTATTTATATATTTCTTCATATTTTCCCCCATTCTCTCTCCTTCCCTTTGTATCTCCAATTATACATATATTAGCCTGTGTGACATTGTCCTACAAATCAATAAATCTTTGTTAATTTTTCCCCTCTGTTTTTCAGATTGGATAATTTTTCTTCATCTATCTTCATATTCACTCACTCTGTAGTTTCCAATATTCCAACTGTTAAGCCTATCCAGTGAATTTTTCATTACAGGATTTGTATTTTTCAGTTCTAGAATTTTATTCATTCTTTTTATGGTTTCCATTTCTCTGTTGAGATTTCCCATATTTTCCATTAAGCCTCTGAACACATTTATAGTAGCTGCTTTCATGGGCTCATTTGTCTTGTCTAGGCTATCTAGGGGTCTTTTTCTTTTTATTGCTTTTGCTCCTTATTATGGGTCACATTTTCCTGCCTCTTCCCATATTTCTTAATTTTGTACTGTATGATGAACCTTGTGGATGATTTGTTTTTGGAACCTAAATTATGTCATCTTCTTTTAAAGAATATTGAGTTTTGTTTAGGGAAGCTGTTAAATAACTAGCAGCTCTTTTAGGTTCTGTTAGGCTTTGTTTAATTCCTTTATAAGGACAAGTCTTTTGTGGTTTTGACCTTAAACTTGTGGATAGCCTTACTCTCAGATATGATTCTTATTCCAGAAATGTGGTCTTTTGGGGTTCTCAACTGAATGCCCAAGGTACTCGCTGAGGTCTCCCCACTCTGCATGCACTAGAGTTTTAATGTTTCTTAGAACTACACAACTTCCTGTTTCTCCAGTCAGCTCTCAGCCCTGTAGCAGCTGGTCTCTACAAGACTTTCTTGAGTCTTGTCCTGCAAAGTCCCAGCCCAGCCTTCAGCCAAGGACATATGGTGAATCCCACACAGAGTTTTGGAACACCCACTTTTGGAGCTCCCTCCTTCCTAGTACCATAAAAAATTCCAAGGACTTCCACAGTCTAGAATTCTGATCTCTGTTTTTTCAACCCAGCAAAAGTGCCCCTCCAGTTGGGTTCCAATTTCTTACCTTGCAGCAGGAAAATGCCCCCAGAAGAAAACCATAAAGGTTCACCTCATGTGTTTCTCTTCTCTCAGGTACCACAATCCTTTACTGCATGTTAATGCTTAAAAACAGATACTTCATAAACTTTGACCATCTTTATACTTGTTTATGGTGGCAGGGCAAATCTGGTATCAGTTACTGCCTTATAGTTGGGAACAGAAGTTTGAAAGCTGTTTGTATCCTTAAGTAAAGATTTTATGACTAACCACAAATGTGTTTGGTGAAAACAATGCTGTAGAAACTGAAGTCTTTCTCACTGCCCCGACCCCTCATACCCTTAGACACATACATATATACCAATCATCTGCAAATTCTGAGCTCTGATTACCACTGGATGTTCCAGTGTGACTAAGGTCTGTACTCCAGTGGTGTTTTAAATATTTTCATGAGTTGCCATTAATTAAAAACTTGAGAAAACCGATATAAAAATCCACAGTGTCTACTTCTGTTTTAAGATGGAAAGATCTGGTGGCACTAAATGAGCATGGCAACAATAGCCTGGAACAGAGTGTTGGTTGCCTTCTTTAGAGAGGATATGTGTTTTCTGGTCTGCCACAGTCTCAAGCTAGTCCATTTTACTCAGTTATGTAGTCTGCCTGATCCCTGTAGTTATTTATATATATGATCCTGGCATGTGGGCAGATAATCTTACACATAAGTAGCATGCCCGTGATATCCAATGTGATCCGCCCCATCACTGCCACATTCCCCATGATAGCTTTACTCCATGAATATACCCAGTTTTCCCAAGCTCCTTCTGGGGATGTAAATATCTCAATAGAGAAGAGAAATAAAGAGACAGGGAGCAGAGATATGGAATGAAGTTAAATTTGGCCAGTGTACCTTGGTCTTCATGCAGGTAAGAAGTTCATCAATAAGCGATCAGGGGCCAGCCATGCTGTCTGCTCCCATTCTGATTCCATGATTAAGATGTGTTTATGCCTTTCAACCAGCAAACGTCTCTCTTGCTTAAAAGCTTCTCAGATATTACTTTCCTGGAAATTCAATTTGGCCCTGCTCTGAATTTTATACCCATGGTTTTGCTTGAAACTCAAAGAAATGAAAAACCATAATTGTTTTCCTTATGCAATAGGGAAATTGTGTTTGTGTTTCATAATCAAAACATTGTTTTTTCTTGAATTCATTGTTCGTGTGTGTATGTGTTTTGAGGGATAATAACATTAACCAACATGTTTTGGATACTTACTATGTACTAGAAACTCTGCTAAGCATTTCCTGTGAAAGATGAAATTTTATCTTCAACCACAATCTGGTGAGGTAAGAAGGAATGTTCTCTTCATTTTACAGATGAGAAAGTGAGGCATAGAGAGGTTAAATACCTTGCCTGAGATCAAATGGCAAGTAAGTGGTGACATTGGAATTTGAAATATCTGAATTGAAAATGAAATATGTGAACCAAGTGCTAACCAGGTTGTGTCCTTTGACTTCCTGAGTGTGACGGTCACCAGCAAATGTGTCGAAGTCACTTTTACAGTGCAGATTCCCCACCCATCATCACTCTAGCAAGCTCCTGGTTTGCACAATACAGAGGGGTCTTTCATATCTTTTATACTCTTATATTCAAGTATTCACTATGAAGAGGAAACCCTGCAAGTGCATTCTTTTTTTGCATAGAAGTCAGCAAAACCTGCAGAATGAACCACAAAGTGTCACAATGAAATGTGCAAATCCCACAGGAAGTGAATTTCACCTGCTCTGCTCTACACTGACTGTGCAGCTCATCCCTGTGTATTGACCTCACAGCTCTTAGACTCAGAAAGCAGGCAGGACAGAGGCATAAAGAAAACCCCTTTAGTCTCAGGGCCAAAAAACCTGCAAAGACTTGGCTGAGGGGACCAGGTAAACCTTGAGGAGTATTCTTTCTTCTTACTCAGGGTCATAAAACATGAAAGCTAGAAGGGCCCAGGGAGATATTTTCCTCCAGTCCTCTCATTTTACAGATGGGGCAACTGAAGTCCAGAGATGGGGTCTGATTCCCCAGCTACTAAGTCAGTGATGGCAGAATAGAACCCAGTACCCAGACCTCGTGGCTCCCTAGCACACACAGTGCCTCTGCTGGGCAGAACTTAAGGGTATGCTCAGAAGGTGACTCTACTCCACCTTCTGGCTGCAGGAGCAGAGGGAAAGCAATGCATCCACGAAGAAGGAGCTGGCAGTGGAAGAACAATGACGATTCAATCAAGAGCCAAAATACCAGGTTATTAAAAATAGAGCTAACTTTTCCCCTTCTACTACCACTCAAACTTTCATATACATTTCCAAGCTTTCTCCCAAGAGATTTGAAGTAATAGGAAACAGAGGATATTGTTTTATTTTATTAGTTCCTTCTCTGATGGTTAGTGCCAAGAAGCAGAGAAATTACAATTGTGAGGGTCCTGAGGAGGACGCATTGACATAGAACACCGCAATTGTTCTGTACTTTGACATGGTACTTGCTGCTTGACCTCTTTTATGTGTAGTGCAGTGTCCTGTTGTCATAAATGAAGAATATGGGCTGGCAGAAGTCAACAGATTTTCTGAAGTTTGCTTATCTACTAAGTTCAAAGGCAGGACCTAGAACCTCTGCATTTCCAGTCGCTCCTTCTGTTAGATGGGCCACCACCAAATGAAACACATTGAACCGTAAAGGAGACATCAGTCTGGGGAAGCAAACTTTGAGTAGTGGACAGAGCTGGGATATATTCTACCCAGGGACAAATGTCGACTCACTAGCTGCATGACTATGGCCAGCCACTCAACTTCTCTAAGCTTTCATTTTCTCATCTGCAAAATAACAATAACAGCTGCCTTGTGGGACTAATGTAAGGATCCCATGGTTATCCTTATATTACATAAAGTGGTTGTCATGTCCCTTCAAGAAATGTTAGAGTGTGTTCTCTTCAATATCCTCTGTCAACACTCAAAATATTCAAAAGTAACCAGAACAAAAGATCTATAACTAGTTAGGAATAATCAAGGTATCAACAGAAATACCAAATCATGACTGCAGTATGGCCTCTGACCAGACTTTTCCATAGCACAGATTTGTTCCCCTCTTTTGATGACTTTTCAGATATTCTTATTGGCATGCAATAAGGCAGAATATGGCTTTTTAATCTTTTCCAAACCTCCCTATTTAAATCCTTCATATAAAACTTTGCCTCTCCTAACTTTGTTATGCTGATTTAGTGTGTGTTTGGGTTTTAAAGAAAGAATAGTTGAAAAGAATAAAGATTATAGATAGGCCCTCTTCTGAGGCTATAGACTTTGACACATACTATGTCAGTCATGCTCTCAGATTTTGGAAATGGGAAACAGAATTCCGTGAGGTTAGTTCTACATGTCAGTGGTAAATCATAAACTCTAGTTAAGGATAAGGTTATCTTTTATGAGCTTGTAACCACAGAAATGATCCTAAATAAAAGTATTTAGTAAACTAACAAAATTAATATAACAAATTGTATCCAGATTTTGTAATAGAAGACCTTTTGGTGTGTCTGCCTAGCCTCCATTTCACCATTTTTCTAAGAATTATTCACCCACCCAAATGGATGGGCTTTTGTAGCTGTATGGATACTGACTGACACTTCCTTCACTGGTCATAGCTGATTGGTTCAGAGATGGACAGTGGACCCAATCTGAGCTAACGAGATTCTCCCCTAGGATTTTAGATCTAGGGTAGTAATCAATTAGTTGGAAGACTTGATGCGGGGAGGTGATGTGGTTCTAGGGCTGGGCATGTGATGTTCCACCACCTGCAAAAGGGGCTGGTGTAAAGAGAGAAAAAAATAAAATAGGCACTTGGAAAGTAGAGGCAAATGACCTCACAATCACAGAAAGCTTGGTAATAGCTCTCTTGGTTCTAATAGATTGTCCAGTCCCTATTTCCTTTTTTCCTGGAGCCTAAGGGTTGTTGAGTTCTATGAGATACACAGGGATCTTTCCAACAAAGTCTAACTTTCACACACCTGAGTCTGTTTGTTACTTGTACTAAAAATCTCTTAACTGAGGTAGTGTGGATGATGATTAAGTGGTCAATGTTATTACCCATCTACTCTGTACCGAAGATATCTTGCTGAGAAGGATGAGTTTCTCATGCTCCCTCCAAGAGAGCAGGGCCTCTGCCAGAACATAGCTACAACAATCTCTTTGTTCAAGCTCACTTGTCGTGTAGTTCTATTTTCCCTTCCATGTATGTGTATTCTCTCCAACGAGACTGGAAGTTTCTTCAGGGAGATGACTGTCCGTATTCATCTTTCATCCCCTATAGCACCTGGACTGTGATGCTATGGTGTTCACATAAAAAGAAAAAGAAAAAATAAACCTTCTCCTTCAATAATTTTCCATTTGGGCAAATGTTACCTCGATTTAGGAAATAATCATATTTCTTTCTTTTTTTTTTTTTTTTTTTTTGTCATAACCGATCTCTCTTCTCAGCTTTGTGTCAATGAGGAGATAGGTTTATTTAGCCAGTAATTTCCACTGCAGAAAATCTTGGTCCCAGATTGCCCTGCAAAAGCAATATGTTCTGTTTTATTTTTATATTACATTATATTTATTTTAATTGCATTCTCCATCTGGTCAAAGATAGCATTAGGCACCATAGATGGAGAAAAGAAACAAAGAGATATCTAACCATGATAATAACTGGAATTATTATTTTTAAAAACTATCCAGGGGTACTATAACCTCCAGGAATGAGGCAAAAAACAATTGCCCTCTTGTTAGAGAGCTCTAGAAGGGTTCTGGAGAGGAAGAGAGATGAGGAGAAATGGACCAAATCAGGACTCCTGATGTCCCCCTGAGTGGCCCAGAGTGGATTGTTACAATGAGCCCACACTTGGAACCAGTTCCAGGACAGTGTGGACCACAGTGTGAAATGACACACACAAGCCCTAAGCTATCTTGAGCACTTTTACTATTTCCCAAGTAGTTTCAGCGGGACATTAATGCAGTTTCAATCACATGTTTTATTAATAAACTTTAGAAGAGACCTCCCAAAGGGGAGGTCATTTTCTTCTCATTTCAGAAGACGTTTCTGCAAAACTCTGCTAGCAATTGGAGGTCTTCCAAATGAAGCTAATATTATGTCAATGGATTAGTATTCTAGAAACCAAATCCTAAAATTGGATGCCTACAGTGGATGGCTAAGCACTCGGGTTCCAGGTTAGGATGCTGGGTGAGAGGTTATCAGGGATGCTGAATCATCTATTTCTGCTTTTAAATCTGAAAATGATGGGGCTTGAGGGGAGGATTGACACATGAAAGTTTGCCAGAAAACAGTGAGTGGTGACACTCCCTGATGAGAATGCATTCCCGCAGCCACTCCCTGGAGTCTACCACTTAGGATAGTTTATGTTTCAGAAAACGAAAACCCATTTGAAACTGGCTTGGGTAAATAATGGCATTTGTTGGTTCACAGACTGACAATTTGGGGGCATATAGCTTCTGGTGTCGTTTGACACAGAGATTCACCATATACTCAGGGACTCCATTGATCTGAAAGTCTTTTGTTGACCTTTAGTGTCAGATCTTTTCTTCAGGCTGATCCCAGGCTCAGGTACCAGAAATGGTTTCACGGCTTGAACATGACTACCTTTCCCCATGACAGAAGAAGAGAAAGCATCTTTCCTAATCTTTAATAAGAGCAGGGAAGCATTTTCCTCTGAAACCTCAAGGTAAAGGCTCTTCGCATTTTATTGGTCCAACTGGGTTATGTGCTCATCTCTAAGGCAATCCTTGTGCCTGGGAAGGAATGGTGGATGGGTTTTGCAGATTGGCTTAAGCTTATCAGAACACATCCTTGGGTCACTTCCACTAGGAGTGGGACTTTTACCCAATGAAAATCTGGGATGCTATCATCGTGACAGAGGAGGAAATGGATACAGGAACAAAATCCCAGGTACCTCCTACAATATTCAGAGCCATGATGAGTACCACTGCCCACCCCCTGCACTAAATGGTCCACTTTCACCTAACTGTTACTACTCTTGATGCCAATTTCAGTATATTTCACAGAAAAATGAAAGAATGAATACAACAAAAGGCAGAAAAGGACATCTGGTATTCATCAGGTGGGGTACTTTGTGTCCTGTGAGGTCTGATAGGAGCTATCCTTGAAAGCGCATGCGAGAACAAGAAAGATGAGTTTAATAATTAGAATATTTAGAAGGCTGTCATAGGCACAATCGGTGCCCTACTCATATACTTGTCACCAGGCTCAGGGGTCCTTCCCCAACTGCTATGGGAAGTGGCTGCTAACAGCTAGTAGTCATCCTGTTCGTCAGGGAATTGCTGTTGGCTGATGGGAGCTTCCTTGCTCAGGAAGTTAACCCCTGCTCCCTCCCTGACCCCCAGCCAATCGGTGACTAATGGGATACAAGAGTCTTGCCCCCGGGCTTCCCTGGTGGCGCAGTGGTTGAGAGTCTGCCTGCCGATGCAGGGGACACGGGTTCGTGCCCCGGTCCGGGAAGATCCCACATGCCGCGGAGCGGCTGGGCCCGTGAGCCATGGCCACTGAGCCTGCGCTTCCGGAGCCTGTGCTCCGCAACGGGAGAGGCCACAACAGTGAAAGGCCCGCGCACCGCAAAAAAAAAAAAAAAAAAAAAAGTCTTGCACCCTTTCCTCAAGCTGAGACAAATCCATGGAGCAGTTTATCTCCCGAGCCCCCTGCGCCTGTGGCCAAGGCTAGGTGTTAGCTGAGACCACCTCTGTCCTCAGCTCTTTTCCCTTCTGATCTCCTCACTCCCCTTACGACTTCTTTCTAAAGAGCAGTCCCTCAGATCACACCACCCAGATCTCTGTCTCAGGCTCTGGTTCTAGAGAACCTGACTTAAAAGAGGCCACTTGGGGTAGAGGGGGAAAAACACAAAACACAGATGAACAAACAAATGGAAGTCAGGGGCTGTGGTTCCAGGTGAGTTTGATGAGCTAATGGGTTACAAGAATTAGAAGGTGCTTGGAATAATTTAAGACTTTGCTGTTTCCAAGTAACAGCCCCCACCCCAAAGTGTGTCAAATGTAAAAAGGAGGATGGCTTACAGAGAGTGGAGGTGGCACAGAGGCGCTCAGGGCTGCAGGCCAGACTCAGTAGAGGCCGTTCGCATTATCGGCCTCAGCTGCCCCTCTCCTCCTCTCTCTCATCTCTTCATCTGCTTCATTGTTTCCTTCTCTACTCCCCAGGCCACATGGGGGGATATCACAGTCATGCCAGAGCTCTGAATAGTTCTCTTTTGCACCTAAGATTGGACAGGACTCCACGGTCCCAATGTTTTTCTTCAAGAGAAGGAACTTTAATTGGCTCACTTGTATCATGTAAGCCCTGGACCAATCGAGGACTGGGGCCAGTGGAGGGTTGACCTGTCCCGTGCTGGTGTGATCACAGTGGCAGTGGGCAGAAAGTGTGGCAAATTGCGCACTGGTTCTTGGAACTTCTGCCTAGAAATGACACAGGTTCCTTCCACTCACATTTCTTTGGCCAACACATGTTCATACCCTACTTCAAAGAAAGTGATGAAATGCAATCACATAACAAGACCAGAGGTGGAAAGCCATACAGATTTGGGATTACACTAATGAGTTCCACAATAGGATTTTGAGAAAAGTAAATATTAACGGTTGATATTAAGTTGACATGAAGTAACTAGGATAATGAAGAATTCGTCAAGGAAACTGTGAAAAGATAGTGTAGAATTTATTCCCCCCAAATTTGGGGGATAATAAATTAAGTCTAATCATCTGAGATTGCCAGAAGATGAACCAAGTTGGTTGTTTTCTTCGTGTGCAGTGGATGGAATGCCTCTGCCTCTGATGCCTCCATGAGAGGTTAGGGATGGGGTTTTGGGTACCCTTCCCTTTCTCTCCTTAACTAGTTTCATCTGTTTTGTTTGGTGCGTGAGTGTGTGTGTGTGAGGAGGGTGTTTGATGGATTTTGCTTCTTAGCCTCCGTTCCTCCTCAGCACTCCAATTTCCATTTGGGAAATTACTTCCTCCATGCTGTATGCAGCCTCAAAATGTCCTGCCCATCAGCCACAAAGGCTACTGGCTCCTACCGGAAGCTCTCACCGCTTGGTACAGCCAAGCATGTTACCCAAGCTTAGTCAGACTCTCTCCTGGATTTTGACCCTTAGACCAGTAACTACAAAGGCAAAAGTAATGGTGAGAGTTTATCCAGCACCACTCCTGTTCCTGCTATTTTGTATATTCTCAGCCTCATTCTTCCATCCTCCCTTCAATCACATGAAAGCACTAATACGTTTCCAGTACATTTCCTTATGCTTTATTTAGCTCATTAGTTTCTGTTGCCTACAACAAAATAACCCTAGGTGGATAAAGTTTCATTGGGATTTGTTTTGGTTTGTTTATTTTTTTACAGAGTTCCACCGCTAAAATATTAGAGTTTGGACCAGATAATTTTCAATGTTGTTCCTAGTCCTGTGCGTTCAAGCTTGAAAAACAACAACAGAAGAAAATGCTTATTGTAGATCTGGCAGCTGACTCAATGCAAATGTTACCACCAACAGGAGCCACAAAGAAACCTAGGTCAGTAATAGCTGGTGTAAAACATTTCTCAATAGCTTTCCCACCAGTCTTCCTGTGCTGGCCTCTGATATTTAACCCTTGCTAACATCTAAATATTCAAAAGCTGCAGACTCGCACATCTGGAACTGTGTCATCTCAGTGTTGATTGTGAACCTCACTCTAAACTTCTCTATGTGACGGAGGACCAAGAACATTGTCTCACGCACTTGCTGAATTTGAATGAGGTTTGCGCCATTTCTGTAAAATAGAGACACCATTTTTGGTGAATGATTTGTATAATCCTGGCACCATCTCCTCAGTCTTCCTGGCTGATATTTACGAGTTTAAATATGGCTAATGATACAACATTCCTGCCAGATGGTCAATAGGAACTACATGGATTCAGATATTTGAGCATCAGACAAATGCTTGATACGTTTGATTGAGACTCAAACACAAAGTCTTTTTTTGGAAAATAATTTAAGTCTGAGAGTTCATAATCATTAGGAGAAGTAGACAGAAGTAGCCAGCCCAGATAAATGTAACAGGAATGAGTCTAGCATGGACCATGCATTTCTTTTCACCAGGGTTGGTAATTGATGTCTCATCAGGGCTGGTCCACGTCTTAGGACTCTATTTGTGTGTTCTGTCTAGAACACCTGTTATTACATAGATTGCAGGGAGTTAACATGCATTGCCTCTGTGATCTGCTCAGTGTTCACTGATTTTGTTTATAGGACTTTACTGCCTCCCACTATAAACATTTATGGGTTTTCCCAATCATTTTCATTGCCTGCATGGCCTCCACCGCCTTCCTCCCGTAAAGCATTCTCTGGCCATAGTCTGAGCACTCTGTCTCATGCTGGCCAGGGGAGTCTCCACCTCACTCCATCCCTCTGCTGAGTCTCCACCCTGCATGTTGGCCTGTTCTGTAGCACTCCCAGCCTCCTTCTCCCTACCTCCCTCGCTTGATTATTGCTAATGCTCCTTGAACAGCCACCACCCACGCTAAACAGCCTGGCTGTGCACTCTGTGAACTTTTTCTCACTCTCTGCAAAATGAGCACTTCTTCCTCCTTATCCAGAAACCAGCCTGATTTCCCCCAGGAAAGACCGGCCTCTTGGAAGGACATCGCCTCAGCACTCAAAATGAAATTTTATCTGGGGATTTTTGTTTGTTTGTTTGCTTTGTTCTCTAACTTTTAAAGCACCACTTGGCTGTGGCGAAGGCAGACACATTTCAAGTGCGAGCAGCAAAGAGTAGAAGCACTACTGTGTATTTAGCGTCTACTCTTCACAGGCTCTAAGTGAGGATGACTCTTAGAATTAGGTAAGAGGGTGGAGTTTCATGGAGGAGAGGATCTGCAGAAAATATAGAACAGAGCTTCAGTGGAAGAGGGTTAAGGAAAACAGAAAGCAACTAGTTTTGTACAAAAATTAAAAGGAAGCCCCACACAGACTCTGGAGGTCGAAGCCGTTTAAAGGCTGGCCTCTTTTTCTTTAAGCGTCAATTTCCTTCACACAGATTACCCAAGCAGTCCACCTGGCTGACCTCACTGCTCTATCCTCCACATGGAGGTCTCTGGCACAGTCCTAGGAGCGATAAACAAAAATACAAATAAAAGCCCTGGAAATAGAGATTCACCCCTTAAGCTATGAACACAGCTAGTAAATTATGTGACATTACTGAAGAGTCACTGCAGTCCTTGTGGCCCTGATCTTATGGGGCCCATTCATTCCTATAGACGTGCCTGCGTAAGCCAGCACCTCAGCCAACAGCCTCTTGCAGAGGAAAGCTCTTTGCCTGCTCTGTCTTTCATTCCTCTGTCCCTAGGTCTGTCCTGAGATGTCATTGCCAGGTCCTGGGAATTACAGGATCTGCCTTATCAGTAATGCAGTCGGCTGTGAGTGCATTTCTTATGTGTGCGTCACACAGGGCAATTCTGTCAATGGCCAGTATTCTCCATTCGTTCCCCTGCCCGCCATCACCCCCGCATTGCCATTCCCCTAACTGTCTGGAATCTGGGCCAGCCTCGGGAACAGCCCTGCCTCTCCGGGGAGAGACTGATTTGCTATGCTCTTCACCCTGAACAAGGAGATCTTTCACTTCCAAAGGGAAGATGTTTTATTTCCACCCCCCAGAATTAGAATAATGAAACATTTCTTGTAAACCTGGAAATTAAAATGCAGACAGTACATGTCCTTCAATTTCCTTTTATCGGTCTTCAGAGGTGAACCCAGGAAGAATTGTAAATATGTATCAGGGTAGCTCCTGGCCTGGAGGTATTGAAACTCCACTGACAGCAATGCCAAGTGTCGCTGTCTGGCGTCTCCAAGGGCTCCCCTCCCATTTCTCCCCACCCTCCATCTCCCTTCCAACTCTCTACCCTGTTTACAGTGACTTTGAGGCTGGTAAGAAGCATTTTGAGGTGACACTCGAGCAGCTGTGTGGCCCAGAATGCATTATCATGTTATGTCTCAATTACAATATTCTTCGGTTGATGCGGAAGACAGGCACAGCCAGGATCCAGCCTTAGAGAGCACTGCCATCTCCTGGAAAACCCTCTATACTCGGGGCCTGCTCTCAAGGCTCCTTCAATGCCACCAGTAGGAAAACAAAGCCTTAGTCGTGGGCTTCTATCTTTAGAACCCAAGATCTGGGTGCACGGAGCTATCTTCTCCTGCCCCTTCCAACTGGAACGCTCCAGTTCCCTGAAGGACACGAAAAGGTGTTGTATTGTCATCTTAATTAAAAACAAGTAACTAGGCTGGGGAGGCCACTGGTGCCGAGACTGTGATCATTACTCCCACCTTCTGCTCCTGAGGCTGGTAACAGACGCTGCTTCCTGTAAATGAGTGCCTGGCACCAGTACAATCCTGCCCTTGGGATCTTCGGAAGAAGCGCTAGCCTTATTTACACTGTTAAGGACAGCGCTGAGGACTTGGGACAGAAGTCACCTGCTCGGGCAGAGCTTCGGAGAGGAGACAGCCCCAAGTTCCGTGGCAACTGCTTATTGAGATTCCACCTTATAGGCATGTTGGGATAACTAATGAGATACTTTCAGGAAGCACTGAGGACACAGAAAAGCCCCTATGAGTTTCCATTTAAACTCACAGCATATGAAAGCCAGCACACATGACTGTGTCTTACAGGATCTTCTGAAACACAGCTTTATTGATTACAGCTGGCTCGTTGTCAATTTTGAGCTAGAAGATCAAAATACATTTGGAAAGATATCAGCCTCATCACCACGAACAAGAATGGGGTAACGGATTCCTCCACAAACAGCTTTGCTTTGAAATAACAAGGAAACGATGATCTGCATAAAGACAAATAAGAAAATAGTCTCATTAACTGAATTAATTGATTTCAGATAATTAACAGAATTCTTTAAATTCAACTAGTGTCCCTCGGAATCAGTAGTTCTTATCTTTGGGAAGACCCTTTGAAACATGTGAAAATATTGGTATCCTTTCCCCAGAAAAATGCATACACATTCTGCATATGATTTAATAAACGTCATCACCACCTGGACAAAGCCAGAGTGATCTTAACAGCACTCAATTGAAAAATGCCCTTTGTAGCCAGGCTTCTTTGCAAGCCCAGGTTTAAGTTTTGGGCTTCCTGATTATTTGGGGGAGAAATGGGGGCCACAGGAATGTTTGCAAATGAGCTGACCCGCGGGTTGCCACCTACAAGGAACGGCAAAGGGTATTCCCTTCTCTTCCATTGTCTGGCCTCATATTGAAAGTGGGTTTAAATGTTCATCCTTTGAAAATCCTGGGCTTGCAGAGGCACACATCTGAAAAGCTCCGATAATGACTTGCTTCAGCCTGGCTCCAGGAAAACAAAGCTCAGTCAAGGGTTCTGCCATGGTACCTGTTTAGACATGTCCTGGGTCCCCACCCCTGGAGAGAAACCCTAATGAAAGTGATTTGGGAACACAGCCTTCCACGTGGCAAGAAGGTACGACACCACCTCCTCTGACAAAATCATGGCTGTAGACCCGTGACCTACCAGGGGACTGTCGTGTATGAAACAAAGGGCAAATTTCACAGCACAAAGGTGAAATGAATTGTAAGAACTCTGTTGAAATAGCAATAAAATACGGACATACAGGATTTATTCCAGGGATCCAGGCTTCTAACCCAAGGCTTGTGTCCTTGACTCCTTGTTTTCATCTTTATCATCAGTTTCTGGAAGGAAGCCTTTTCTCTTCTCTTTCTGATCTGTTGGCAGAAGCTGTGTGGTCACATGGGTAGTTTCTGGATTGAGCTTCCAAAGAAGTTTCACCCTCCAGCTTCTCTTGGGCCTGGGCCACTTCAGCAGGTCACTGGGAACTCACTGTTTTTTCTGTCCCTGAAATTGATGGCAATGGCAGAGTCTCATACTTGTAGAGCACTTTCAAGTTTTTTGGAATTTCACCAATTTAAACCTGATCTCTCTCTACTTAGCAGATGGGAAAACTGAAGCACGCATAGATGAGGATAATGAATATAAACTCCTGGCACATAGTAACGGTAATAACAGGCAAGTACTGATTGGTTCTTGTGTATCAGACAGTTTATTTAGCACCTCATATGCATTCTCTCGTTTACTGTCCCCAGCAACCCTATAAAAAGTACAATTATGATCCCTTCTTTTCAAATTATTTGAGAAAAAACTCAAGACAATGAGAGAAGATTCAGTTAGCTATTATTGCAATAATGCCGTGTAACAAACAACTACAAATTCTCCATGTCAGACAGCAGTGAAGCACGTAGTTAGGCCATGCATCTCTGGGTTTATAGGAGGTTAGCTGCGCTAAGCTGGATTCAGCTGGGGTGGTTCTGTTTCTTGTGATTTTCATCCTTTCTGGACCAGTGGGCTGGCTGGGGCATGTTCTTCTCATAGTGATGGTAGAGATAAAAACAGCAGTGGGAGGCCACTGAAGTCTTAGTCTCAGAACTAACGCAGGGACACCTCTACCTACATAAAAATTAGCCAAAGCAAGTCATGTGGGTGAGTCTAAAGTCTAGCAATGGGAACTACACCCTTCCTAAGGTGAAACCATGGCAAAGTAGATGTAGAAGAAGGTAAAGAACTGGAATCCAAACTAGCTAAGGGGCAGGGTTGGAATTTGAACCAAGGTAGCCTGGCTTTAAAACCTAAGTTCTGAAACTAACACAACATTGTTAATCAACTATCCTCCGATATAAAATAAAAAGTTAAAAATAAATAAAAGAGAAAAAACCCAAAGTCTAATTTCTTAACTACTGTGCTATATCATGGGGACTTAACAAAAGGCCACTCTTGCTTTCTTAAAAACTCAGCTTGTCCCTCCACAGACTGGTGGGATTCATGTAGACAAACAAGTGAGAATAGCAGAGGAAAGCTATTCATAAGAAGAAATGATGGAAGAATAAGAAATGGGACAGAGAGAGAGGTTGTAACTATCGCGTTAAATCACAATTACCAATATTCACTATTTACTGAACACTTGCTCATATTTCACATCATCGTTTCAGAGCAAACAAACAAACAAAATGTCCCATTTTGTCTCCTGAGTGTCTATACTGGCATGTGTCAAATGTTTTGAGACCCAAAGCCACTTTTCAGTAGTAATTTGGGAGATGTATCCCTTTGTAGTGTAGTAAACCCTTCCTTTGGACAGGTTGGGAACACTGTGCTCTTATGAAAAGGGTCCCAGGGCCAGAAACATCAGGATCTAAACTCACAAGGAGCAGCAAGAGAGCCACACCAGCATCAGGGAACAAGGCGAAGACAAATTGAAGGGACAATGCCTTAGGATGACTTTTGAGAACCAACAGGATTGGAATAAAATAAAGGCAGTGGATAAAGAGTAGATAACTGAACACATGAGAAACATTTGCCTACCAGGGGCAGATGATCTCGTTTCTCTAAATTTGAACCTCAACTCACAGCTAGATTGCTGGTGGCAACTACAAATAATCTGACAAGGGAGAGCAACCTTGTCAAGACCAGGCATCAAAATCCCACCCTCTAGCATGAAGCCAGTGAAGCCTGGAGAAGAGGTCATTGTGAAGAGAAGTGACCTGCTCCCCAGCCATCCAGCATCTTCCCACTGGGTTTATGACATTCTCCTCTTCCTCCCTTTGTGGGAAGCAATCTATGTGGATAACCTCAGACACTGATCCTATACCATCCATTTCCTTATTCTCCTAACCTGAAATATTTAAAAAATTGATATAGAGCTTCAAGGTGGCGGAAGAGTAAGACGCGGAGATCACCTTCATCTCCACAAATACATCAGAAATACATCTACACGTGCAACAGTTCCTACTGAACGCTGGCAGAAGACCTCAGACCTCCCAAAAGGCAAGAAAGAGATTAACAGCGCCACTTAAAGGAGCTCCAGAGATGGGTGCGAGCTGCGGCTAACAGCGCAGACCCCAGAGACAGGCGTGGGATGCTAAGGCCGCTGCTGCCGCCATCAAGAAGCCTGTGTGCGAGCACAGGTCACTATCCACACCTCCCCTCCCGGGAGCCTGTGCAGCCCGCCACTGCCAGGGTCCCGGGATCCAGGGACAACTTCCCCGGGAGAATGCACGGCGCGCCTAAGTTTGGTGCAACATCACGCTGGCCTCTGCCGCCGCAGGCTCGCCCCGCACTCCATGCTCCTCCCTACCCCCTCCAGCCACCCCCCCCCCCCGCCCCCGGTCTGAGCGAACAACAGATGCCCTCAGGCGACCTGCAGGCAGAGGCGGGGCCAAATCCAAAGCTGAGCCCCTGGGAGCTGTGAGAACAAAGAAGAGGAAGGGAAATCTCTCCCAGCAGCCTCAGGAGCAGCGGATTAAATCTCCACAATCAACTTGATGTACCCTGCGTCTGTAGAATACATGAATAGATAACGAATCATCCCAAATTGAGGAGATGGACTTTGGGAGTAACGATATGTATATGTTTTCCCCTTTTTCTCTTTTTGTGAGTGTGTATGTGTATGCTTCTGTGTGTGATTTTGTCTGTACAGCTTTGCTTTTACCATTTGTCCTAGGGTTCTGTCTGTCCTTTTTTTTTCTTTTTTAATTACTTTAAATAATTTTTTTCTTAATAATTACTTTTATTTTAATAACTTTATTTTATCTTCTTTCTTTCTTTCTTTCTTTCTTTTTCTTTCTTCCTTCCTCCCTCCCTCCCTCCCTCTCTCTCTCTCTCTTTCTTTTTCCTTTCTTTCTTTCTTTCTTTCTAATTTTTCTCCCTTTTATTCTGAGCCGTGTGGATGAAAGGCTCTTGGTGCTCCAGCCAGGTGTCAGGGCAGTGCCTCTGAGGTGGGAGAGCCAAGTTCAGGACACTGGTCCACAAGAGACCTCCCAGCTCCACATAATATCAAATGGCAAAAATCTCCCAGAGATCTCATCTGAATGCCAAGACCTAGCTTCACTCAACGACAAGCAAGCAACAGTGCTGGACACCCTATGCCAAACAACTAGCAAGATAGGAACAAAACCCCATCCATTAGCAGAGAGGCTGCCTAAAATCATAATAAGGCCACAGACACCACAAAACACACCACCAGACGTGGACGTGACCACCAGAAAGACAAGATCCAGCCTCATCCACCAGAGCACAGGCACTACTCCCCTCCACCAGGAAGCCTACACAACCCACTGAACCAACCTTAGGCACTGGGGACAGACACCAAAAACAATGGGAACTATGAACCTGCAGCCTGAGAAAAGGAGACCCCAAACACAGTAAGTTAAGCAAAATGAGAAGACAGAAAAACACACAGCAGATGAAGGAGCAAGGCAAAAACCCACCAGACCTAACAAATGAAGAGGAATTAGGCAGTCTACCTGAAAAAGAATTTAGAATAATGATTGTAAAGATGATCCAAAATCTTGGAAATAGAATAGAGAAAATACAAGAAACGTTCAACAAAGACCTAGAAGAAGTAAAGAACAAACAAACAGTGATGAACAACACAATAAATGAAATTAAAAATTCTCTAGAAGGGATCAATAAAAGAATAACTGAGGCAGAAGAACAGATAAGTGACCTGGAAGATAAAATAGTGGAAATAACTACTGCAGAGCAGAATAAAGGAAAAAGAATGAAAAGAATTGAGGACAGTCTCAGAGACCTCTAGGACAACATTCAATGCACCAATATTTGGGGTCCCAGAAGAAGAAGAGAAAAAGAAAGGGACTGAGAAAATATTTAAAGAGCTTATAGTTGAAAACTCCCCTAATATGGGAAAGGAAATAGTTAATCAAGTCCAGGAAGCACAGAGAGTCTCATACAGGATAAATCAAAGGAGACACATGCCAAGACACATGTTAATCAAACTATCAAAAGTTAAATACAAAGAAAAAATATTAAAAGCAGCATGGGAAAAACAACAAATAACACAAAAGGAAATCCCCATAAGGTTAACAGCTGATCTTTCAGCAGAAGCTCTGCAAGACAGAAGGGAGTGGCAGGACATATTTAAAGTGATGAAGGAGAAAAACCTACAACCAAGATTACTCTACCTAACAAGGATCTCATTCAGATTTGATGGAGAAATTAAAACCTTTACAGACAAGCAAAAGCTAAGAGAATTCAGCACCAGCAAACCAGCTTTACAACAAATACTAAAGGAACTTCTCTAGGCAGGAAACACAAGAGAAGGAAAAGACCTAAAATAACAAACCCAAAACAACTAAGAAAATGGTAATAGGAACATATATATCGATAATTACTTTAAGTGTAAATGGATTAAATGCTCCAACCAAAAGACATAGAATGGATACAAAAACAAGACCCATATATATGCAGTCTACAAGAGACCCATTTCAGACCTAGGGAAACATACAGACTGAAAGTGAAGGGATGGAAAAAGACAATCCATGCAAATGGAAATCAAAAGAAAGCTGGAGTAGCAATTCTCATATCAGACAAAATAGACTTTAAAATAAAGACTATTACAAGAGACAAAGAAGGACACTACATAATGATCAAGGGATCGATCCAAGAAGAAGATATAACAATTGTAAATATTTATGCACCTCAATACATAAAACAAATGCTAACAGCCATAAAAGGGGAAATCAACAGTAACACAATCAGAGTAGGGGACTTTAATACCTCACTTTCACCAATGGACAGATCATCCAAAATGAAAATAAATAAGGAAACACAAGCTTTAAATGATACATTAAACAACATGGATTTAACTGATATTTATAGGACATTCCATCCAAAAACAACAGAATACACATTCTTCTCAAGTGCTCATGGAACATTCTCCAGGATAGATCATATCTTGGGTCACAAATGAAGCCTTGGTAAATTTAAGAAAATTGAAATCGTATCAAGTATCTTTTCCGACCACAACACTATGAGACTAGGTATCAATTAAAGGAAAAAATCTGTGAAAAATATAAGCACATGGAGGCTAAACACTACACTACTTAATAACCAAGAGATCACTGAAGAGATCAAAGAGGAAATCAAAAATTACCTAGAAACAAATGACAATGAAAACACGAAGACCCAAAACCTATGGGATGCAGCAAAAGCAGTTCTAAGAGGGAAGTTTATAGCAATACAATCCTACCTCAAGAAACAAGAAACATCTCAAATAAACAAACTAACTTTTCACCTAAAGCAATTAGAGAAAGAAGAACAAAAAAAACCCCAAAGTTAGCAGAAGGAAAGAAATCATAAAGATCAGATCAGAAATAAATGAAAAAGAAATGAAGGAAATGATAGCACAGACCAATAAAACTAAAAGCAGGTTCTTTGAGAAGATAAACAAAATTGATAAACCATTAGGCAGACTCATCAAGAAAAAAGGGAGAAGACTCAAATCAATAGAATTAGAAATGAAAAAGGAGAAGTAACAACTGACAGTGCAGAAATAGAAAGGATCATGAGAGATTACTACAAGCAACTCTATGCCAATAAAGTGGACAACCTGGAAGAAATGGACAAATTCTTAGAAATGCACAAACTTCCAAGACTGAACCAGGAAGAAAGAGAAAATATGAACAGACCAATCACAAAGCACTGAAATTGAATCTGTGAGTAAAAATCTTCCAACAAACAAAAGCCCAGGACCAGATGGCTTCACAGTCAAATTCTATCAAACATTTAGAAAAGAACTAACACCTATCCTTCTCAAACTCTTCCAAAATATAGCAGAGGTAGGAACACTCCCAAACGCATTCTACAAGGACACCATCACCCTGATGCCAAAACCAGACAAAGATGTCACAAAGAAAGAAAACTATAGGCCAATATCACTGATGAACATAGATGCAAAAATCCTCAACAAAATATTAGCAAACAGAAACCAACAACACATTAAAAGGATCATACACCATGATCAAGTGGGGTTTATCCCAGGATGCAAGGATTCTTTTTTTTTTTTTTTCTTTTTTTGCAGTACGTGGGCCTCTCACTGTTGTGGCCTCTCCCATTGTGGAGCACAGGCTCTGGACGCACAGGCTCAGCGGCCATGGCTCATGGGCCCAGCCTCTCCGCGACATGTGGGATCTTCCTGGACCGGGGCATGAACCGTGTCCCCTGCATCGGCAGGCGGACTCTTAACCACTGCGCCACCAGGGAAGCCCCAAGGAGTCTTTAGTATATGCAAATCGGTCAATGTGATACACCATATTAACAAACTGAAGGAGAAAAACCATACGATCATCTCAATAGATGCAGAAAAAGCTTTCGACAAAATTCAACACCCATTTATGATAAAAACTCTGCAAAAGGTAGACATAGAGGGAACTTTCCTCAATGTAATAAAGGCCATATATGACAAACCCACAGTCAATATCATCCTCAGTGGTGAAAAACTGAAACCATTTCCACTAAGATCAGGAAAAAGACAAGGTTGCCCACTCTCACCACTATTATTCAACATAGTTTTGGAAGTTTTAGCCACAGCAATCAGAGAAGAAAAAGAAGTAAAAGGAATCCAAATCGGAAAAGAAGTAAAGCTGTCACTCTTTGCAGATGACATGATACTATACATAGAGAATCCTAAAGATGCTACCAGAAAACTACTAGAGCTAATCAATGAATTTGGTAAGGTAGCAGGATACAAAATTAATGCACAAAAATCTCTAGCATTCCTATACACTAATGATGAAAAATCTGAAAGTGAAATAAAGAAAACATTCCCATTTACCAACAAAAAGTATAAAATGTCTAGGAATAAATGTACCTAAGGAGACAAAAGACCTGTATGCAGAATATTATAAGAAACTGATGAAAGAAATTAAAGATGATACAAACACATGGAGAGATATACCATGTTCTTGGATTGGAAGAATCAACATTGTGAAAATGACTCTACTACCCAAAGCAATCTACAGATTCAATGCAATCCCTATCAAACTTCCACTGGCATTTTTCAGAGACCTAGAACAAAAAATTTCCCAATTTGTATGGAAACACAAAAGACCCCGAATAGCAAAGCAATCTTGAGAAAGAAAAACGAAGCTGGAGGAATCAGTCTCCCTGACTTCAGACTATACTACAAAGGTACAGTAATCAAGACAGTACGGTACTGGCACAGAAACAGAAATATAGATCAGTGGAACAGGATAGAAAGCCCAGAGATAAACCCATGCACATATGGTCACCTTATCTTTGATAAAGGAGGCAAGAATATACAATGGAGAAAAGACAGCCTCTTCAATAAGTGGTGCTGGGAAAACTGGACAGCTACATGTAAAAGAATGAAATTAGAACACTCCTTAACACCATACACAAAAAAACCTCAAATTGGATTAAAGACCTAAATGTAAGGCCAGACACTAAAAACTCTTAGAGGAAAACACAGGCAGAATTCTCTATGACATACATCACAGCAAGGTCCTTTTTGACCCACCTCCTAGAGAAATGGAAATAAAAACAAAAATAAACAAATGGGGCCTAAAGAAACTTAAAAGCTTTTGCACAGCAAAGGAAACCATAAACAAGACCAAAAGACAACACTCAGAATGGAAGAAAATATTTGCGAATGAAGCAACTGACAAAGGATTAATCTCCAAAATTTACAAGCAGCTCACGCAGCTTAATATCAAAGAAACAAACAACCCAATCCAAAAATGGGCAGAAGACCTAAATAGACATTTCTCCAAAGAAGATATGCAGATTGCCAACAAACACATGAAAGAATGCTCAACATCACTAATCATTAGAGAAATGCAAATCAAAACTACAAAGAGGTATCACCTCACACCGGTCAGAATGGCCATCACCAAAAAATCTACAAACAATATATGCTGGAGAGGGTGTGGAGAAAAGGGAACCCTGTTGCACTGTTGGTGGGAATGTACATTGATACAGCCACTATGGAGAACAGTATGGAGGTTCCTTAAAAAACTAAAAATAGAACTACCATACGACCCAGCAATCCCACTACTGGGCATATACCCTGAGAAAACCATAATTCAAAAAGAGTCATGTACCAAAATGTTCATTGCAGCTCTATTTACTATAGCCAGGACATGGAAGCACTAAGTGTCCATCAACAGATGAATGGATAAAGAAGATGTGGCACATATATACAATGGAATATTACTCAGCCATAAAAAGAGACGAAATTGAGTTATTTGTAGTGAGGTGGCTGGACCTAGTGTCTGTCATACAGAGTGAAGTAAGTCAGAAAGAGAAAAACAAATACCGTATGCTAATACATATATATGGAATCTAAGAAAAAAAAATGGTCATGAAGAACCTAGGGGCATGACAGGAATAAAGACACAGACCTAGTAGAGAATGGACTTGAGGATATGGGGAGGGGGAAGCGTAAGCTGGGACAAAGTGAGAGAGTGCATGGACATATATACACTACCAAACGTAAAATAGATAGCTAGTGGGAAGTAGCCGCATAGCACAGGGAGATCAGCTCGGTGCTTTGTGACCACCTAGAGGGGTGGGATAGGGAGGGTGGGAGGGAGGGAGACTCAATAGGGAAGAGATATGGGAACATATGTATATGTATAACTGATTCACTTTGTTATAAAGCAGAAAGTAACACACCATTATTAAGCAATTATACTCCAATAAAGATGTCAAAAAAAAAACAAAACAAAACTACTGATGCAGCCGCTCTTTGTTCCTCACTGGACATATGTGCGCCTCATCTCCATGATACAGAAATCCATCTTATAGAGGGAAGGGGAAGAGAACCCAGAGGGCCCACAGAGGACCAGAAGTGACTCAGATCAGCCCAAGAAAAAGGCAATAGAAGGGAGAGGTACACTAGAAGGTTCTTAGAAGAGAAAAGAGACCAACTCTTTCTTCTGGTGATATTAGTGCAGCTTGGATTTCCGAGTCAGTGTGGAGGCCCAGCAGGCATCCAAGAAGTGGGGAAAGCCTAGGGTGCATTTAGAAAGAGTCACTCATCTGTACTCTGCCCCCCTCCCTTTTCCACCTCAACCTTCCAGGCCAAGTGTCTTTCTTAAGGGGCAAATGTCTCTTCAGTAATGCCCCTGGGAGACATCTTACTGATCCCAAAATGGCAGTATGCTAAGAAACCAAGAGCTAAAAGAGAGAGTATTGGGAATCACATCGACATTGACAATCACATCGACATACCCTAAGCATATGTTAGCTGCTTAATATACTCACTAGTGCTTTACCTTTTATCATTACTCTATGGTAACCAGAGCTCCTTTACTGTGTTTTGGAATTTCCCATGAGAGCTGGGGCTGGGATAGTAAGAATAATTGTCTTAACTCCTAACATTCACTGAGCACTTACTCTGTGGTTGGAGGAGGTTGTCTAGGGTGGACAAATGACTTTGTCCTGGAAAACCAACATTGTCCAAAGCGCTTTACCAGTCGCTAATTTATTTAATGTTCCTAACAACTGTACAAGGTAGGTCCCCTTCTTATTCCCATTTTATCAATAAGGCAGTTGAAACAGAAACACATTCAGTAACTTGCCCCAGATATGCAGCCACGAAGTGATTGAGCTGAGCTTTGAACCTGGGCAACAAGCCTTCAGAATTTTGGCCATTAACACCATCCCATAGTGTCTGTCTCATACGTGAATCCTGGGAATGGTTCCAGGAAATTGTTACCTGAAGAATTTGTGTAAGGGCCCAGAGACACTGTTGCTATCATGAAATAGACACTGGGAGTAGAATGACTTTGGCTTTGCTTTGGGAGACCCTGAACCTAATTTTGGATGAATGCCCAGCACACAGTTCAAGAAATAAATTGTTGACTTGCTTCTTGAGACTATGATACTCTGAATCTGCTAGGATGCATTCTGAGACTTAGCTGAGGCCCTGCTCTCTTCCTGGTCGAGTGATAGCTGTTGCTTTTTGACTGACCAGTGTCCATTCATTCTGCTTCCAGTACAAGCAACCCGGTTTTATTTCCTGTCTCAATCTATGTGGTTTGGGGGACCTGGTCTATGAGAGGGCATGTGCCCCAGGCTTTCAGTGTATTACAACTTCTTGACTCAAGGAGGCCCATTCAGTCCCTATTTGGGAATTTTATTGGAACTATTGGAAAAGAGAAGCACTTTTCCTCCAGGGTTGCAGAGAGGCTAGGATGCAGGCCTGGACCTGCTGGGGTCACTTGCCCCTACGTGGAAAGAACCTGCTTCAGTCAAAGCAATAGATAAAAAGCTGATGCAAAATTAAAATATGGAAAATTACTAACTCTGATAACATCTTGGAATTTCCAGAACCTTTCTTCCTGAACTCCCTCTATACATTTCTATTAGGCAAACCAATAAATTCCCTTTTTTTTTTTTTTTTTTTGGTTTAAAGCCAGACTGTTTGGGGTTCTAGTCCCTTGTATCTGAAAAAAATCTGCCTAAGACACCTGTGGTTCCTTGGAAGAAGGCACACCCTTCAGCCCTAGGGCTTAAGAACTGCATTCCTTCAAAAGCAGGATCCTGGGGATTCCCTCCTGTGACCGGGGTAGCAGCCAACATCAGAGGCTTGGCTTTTTATTTTAAGAGGCAAAGATCCAGAGACAACCAGGTGTTGCTTGACTCTTCTCCCAGACTCAGAGAGGGTTTGTGCAGGCTCATCCCTGCTCCCACTGCCATCCTCCAAAACCCTGACTCCTAACCGTGCTCCCCGACCCCATCCCACCCTGCCTTATAAAAGACTGAGGGTATTGTTCATTACGAACGCATAACTGAATGGAAAATTCACGGCTATTCTCAAGATCTCAAATTAAAGAATGTGTCTTGCATAGAGCACAGATAATTTAAGCAATCAGACCCTTTTCACGTTCTGCTCCAGCTTTAAGCCAAGCAGATGAAACCTTCCCAGGCCCCCTCAGATACCGACGCGGAGCCTGAGGTCATGGCTCTTCTACTCTCAGCTCCGTGCACGTGACGTGTGCGAGGTGTTTGCTTACTTTTCTGTATTTGGAACTAGACTCTGAGATCCTTGAGGGAAGAGACTTCCATCTTTTTACCCTTTACCACTTTTTACTTAAGAAACGAAGTCAAGGTACCCCGTGATTACCCAGTGGCATCTTTATCCCAGTGATGAGACAGGTGCTCTAGTTTAGGGGTCCCCAAAGTGTGTTTCCTGGAACAGCAGCATCAACATCACCTGGGAACTTGTTAGAAATGCAAATTTTCAGGCCCCACTTGCTGAATCAGAAACTGAGCTGAAGCCCAGCAAAGCCATGTTTAACAAGACCTCCAGATGACTCTCACACATGCCAACATCGGAGAACCACTGCCCTAGCCTCTTGCTACTCAATGTGTCATAGTCCAAGTACCAATAGTATCAGTCTCACCCGGGAGCTTGTTAAACATGCAAAATGTCATGCTCCACCACAGACCTGTTGCTATGCCTGAGAATCTGTGTTTGAATCCGCTTCCCAGGCGATTTATATACTTGAAAGCAGTGCTTCCTAAATTTTCAAGAGCATCAAATTACCTAGGGATCTTGTTAAATGCAAGCTCTGATGCCTGAGAATTCGAATTTTTACCAAGCTGCTACTGATCCATGGACCACACTTTGAGTCGAAAGGGCCTAGAGAGAAAACGGAAAGTGCTTCAGGGCTGCAGGGAAACTGGCGGCTGGTAGGGCAGAGAAACACCTCCAGATCCACTCACTACCCGTCCTTCTCCCCAGATCAGGCAGAGCAATTCTGTTTTTATCTGATTTTTATATCATGCTTTAAGGAAAATTTTTATTTGAAATAAGAATTCTGCTGCAAAACAAATCTTCTAAGCAACCGCATTACAGAAAATAGTCAACCTTTAAAGTGATATACTTGCAAACCTAATTCTAAATTAAATGTCATAGGGTAAATTAGTGTATGTGCAGGAAGGAGCTGGTGGATATTATTTTTTAAACATTTTTAAAGCTTTACCATTTTCCGTATCGCATTAAATTTTCAAACATGAAACTGAAATGACGGTTGCTTGTTGCTGGAGACCTGGTTTGAAGTTGGAGAACAAACCTTAAGTTTCAACTGACACTTCAGTGCAAAAATTTTGCATTTCCTACTTCTTGTCTGAAATGCGATGGCTTGTCCTTTTTCCATACTGCTTCCCTTTGGGCTCCCTGGATCTGTAAGTCCATATTAGGCATTGGTCTATGATACCTTTCTTGGTAGGGATGAGATAAAGATGACTTAAGACAAATTCTCATGATCTCCTAATACCAAAATTTTTCTGTTCAGCCACTCACAATAATTCCCACCCTCCTTTTTCCACATCTCCATAATCAAAGAGACCCTACACTGAATCTTTCTGAACAACACTTCTGATGTCTGTCCCTTTGTTTCCATTTTTATGGCCACCAACTCAACTGAAGTCTTATTCAATTATTTGTGCACAATATAATATTTTCTGAACTGTTTGACTCAGAGGTCTCCCCTTTAAATGTCCCATTCTAAGCCATCATTCCAGACTAATATTTACACAACAGGTGTTAATTTACCCTCCCGGTGCAAAAACATGAGTACTCCCTGCAGTCTATAGGAATAATGTCTAAACTCTTGTCCAGTGCTCAGGACCTTCAGCCAACTGATTCCCACTTGACTTTCCGCCTCACCTTCTCAGGATCCTCCACCTAGTCAACCGGATTTTTGGGGGGCAGCTGGGGGGATTCAACCCCATGAATGCACATTCCTCTTTGCCTCCTTTATGTTTCTGTGGTTGCTTTTGCACCATTCATGTAAAGAGAGAGACTTTCATTTTTCTATTTGCACCATTTTTAGAGCTGACTTGCACAAATGTATTTTTTTTAAAGAAAAAACATAATAAGAGCTCCAGGGGAAAGGAACACGCAGGTAAGAAAGGAGTTAATACACTCACCATTTAAGCTCTTTAGAGCTTTATTTTTTATTAGTATTATTTTAGATGAATGACTCCTTAGAAAGAAATAAAATTCATTTTTCAGGGTAGCTAAGAAAAGACGGTGCAGTCTTGACATCAGAGTGGGAAACTATTATAAGTGCCTATTATTTTCTCATAAAGTCTTATCACAATACCAGATACTTCAAATTTTACAAGTCCGTAAAGGCTAATCTTTTTTTTTACTGTGCCTTCAATAGAGACCAGACTGGAAATGCATATGTTTTCCTGAAGTGAAAGTCTTTTCTAGAACAAGATTCCTCCTGTTCCATAATGGCGACATCTTCAAAATAGAAATATTTCTGTCCATATGATGTTGTAATTCCCAGGCATTTTCTGAATATTAATAGCAATACTTAAAATTTTTAACTATGATTTTTAAAATTATAGTTGATTTACAATATCATGTTAGTTTCAGATGTACAGCACAGTGATTCAGTTATACATATATATTATATACGTATATTATACATATATATATATATTTTTATTAAATGTCATTTTAGGAAATTAAGAATGTATTATGTTTTGGTAATAGCACCCAAGGGGGTTTTCTTATGTTGGCTTCCCTAGAGGTAGACCCAGAAATGAGGATTTCATGCGCAAGTGGCTTATTCAGGAGGTGCTACCAAGAGAAAGTGACACAGGACAAGGAAAGGCAGAAGCCAAGCATGGCTGTAACCTCAGAGAAAGTTCTTTGCAGGGTAACATCAACCTTATCCCACATGATCTCTGGAACATGAGTGACACTTTGGAGTTTTCCCCAACCCACCGCAAGGGACTAGGTTTCATGCTCTTGGATCCACCAGTCTCTATCCAGGCAGGGGCTGGGAGTTTCTGGTGGTGGGCAGAACTCCCAAACGTGTCTGTGGCTGCAGGTAAATCACGTGCAATAGCCCAAGGGCAGTCATCGGAAAAAGAGTCACACTGGTGTGAGCTGTTGGGAGCCAAAAACACATTAAGGACAGAAAGAGATGCAGGAGAAGGGGCCGGAAGGAGTCTGGATGAAGCACCAGCAGTGGCCACTAGACAATACTTCCAATGTCTTGGAAACAGAAAGTTCCTATCCCAAGAAATTATTTGATCAATCAATAATGATTAAGAACAGTGTGACCATAGATGTGCTCTTACCTTCTCTTCATCTCAGCTTCTTCATCAAATAAATAAAAGTACCTAACTCAGGATTCTTATGAGTATTATGTAAAGTAATATACATAAAGGATTCTAATCACTGCATATAGTATCAAGTTAATAATTATTAATTTAAGTTTTAAAAAACCCTTTGTATTTAATATTGTAATTTTATATTCTTGGGCAGTGACCCTCTCTTAGTGCCATAATAACTTTATACCAGATTCAAATTCTATGCAGAAGATAAGAATATTACCAGGCGATATGAAGAATATATTTTCAGTAACATATCAGGAGATTGCTAAAGTGCATAAGAAAAGGAAGGGAAACAGAGCTTGGTCATACATAATGGAAACAAAAATATAACTCATTTTGACGCTGATGTAGAAAAAGGTTAGAGCTAGAAACTTGGATACCATCTGAATTTATCATTTTGCCTCATTTTAAACTCTAAATTCACCTATAGGTCAAGGAGATCTCCATCCTTTGTAGGAATAGTTATGGAAAAAAGGCATCATCCAAATTTGGTGGAAAGAAAGAAATAGTAACCGAAAATGCAATATATTCAAACTTGGGAGCAAGAGAGCCAATGTAAGTATGCTGATGTTCATGCTACTTCCTGTCTGCGGGTGATAACTTCCTGTCCCTGACTCAGAGGTTTCATGTCTTCTACCACCCATGAAACAGCAACAAGCTAACTTCCTAGCTTTAAAGTAGGGTAAAATCAAATCCCAGACCCAACAAAGTCTCAGTATAGGATACTTTAAAGATTGCATTAGTTGCATCAGTTGTGCAGTTTTCCCAAACTATTACCATTTAAGACCAGAAAGTTGAAAACATCCTTGAGAAAGATCAGTGTGGTCATTCATCACTATTCTAGCCTTGCTTTTAGTATCCTTTCACAAAGAGTAAAACACTATCAGAAGAAGTAAAAAACATGTCATGGCCCTCAGTCTCCCACACCCTCAGACCCATGTGAAGCCCCGCCCCCAGAAGGCTACAATTGTGTCTTTAACTTTTGGAAGGGTCCCTGTGGGAGGTTTCAGGCAAGCTGATAGCTTGCGTTTCCATCCATTCCCTTCCAGCTTTCTTTGGCCATGGACTCAGTCTTTCGACATGAATTAAGCTTTGTAGATCAGAGCTCCTATAGTACTCAGACATCCAAATTGTTAACAGACAGCCTTAGAAACTAAAATACAGGCTGAATGAAAGCTGATAACGTGAGTCTCAAGCCGCAGCTCCTCTGCTTTCTTCTTGAATATGGCATTGGTGGCCATCCTAGTTTTCTTCCCTCCCAGGCTGACCATTGATGAAACCCAACCATTTTCTCCTAACAATGCCACAATTGTGAGCTGGTATTTTTATGTAAATAGCTGTTCTCTGATTCATTAAGCCCCACTGCCCCTGACATTTTCCTTTCTGACCCTTATCAGACACACACTGGCAAAACATGAAGAAATAAAGAGGACAAAGAAAGGCAATAAAAGGGTTACAACCAAGAAGTGTATTGTGACTGTAACCAACAAGGAAATTCAGAAACGGGTGACTGAACACCCAAGGATACCCTGTCAGCTGGTCACAGTGACAACATTTGTTCAAAGCCTGACAAGTGCTTTGCATCATTTCAAGGTGTCACATAGAGATACATAGGAAATGACAGTCAGATGCTACCTGAAGAGCACGTAAAGTGTAATAGACAATAGCACAATTAAACACCTGTGTACCCAGAAACATACAATCTGGCCCTTGCTTACCTCTCTACTTACTCTTTATTTTTCTTATAGCCCCTGTCACAAGATGCAAGGTTTAGTTTATATATTTGTGTTCTTGATTATTATGGTTCCCCAGAGATGAGATTTGTCTGGTATGCAACAGTGTCCATTCCAATCAATCTCACCCACTGGAACAGAAATTCCAGGGGAACAGGAACCATGTCTACCTTATTCACCACTGTAATCCCAGAGCCTAGCAAAATGTACCTTGTAGATTCTCAAAAAAATTTTTTTAAATAAATAAATAAAACATTAAATAAATAAATAAATAAAACCAGCAACAGCTATATAGAGAGATTATATAACTTCATCTTCTGAATGCCACTACTAACGCGATTACACAAAATTGAGTGTGAACTTGGGTCCCAGGCATGAGCAAAATTTTCAAAGAGTTTAGATGGGAAAAAACTTTCTAGACCCTGGGGCATCAGTGTGACCATAGATGTGCTCTTACCTTCTCTTCATCTCTTCAACTTGAAGAGCCCTGAAACAAACCACAGATATATAAGTGAGCACAGCCAAGATCAGCAGAACTTCCTAGCTGACCTATAGATTTGTGAGTCACTGAATTGTAGAGTGGTTTGGTTTGTGGCATTATTGTACCAATAACTAACTAATATTAAAGTCTACTAAAGTAATAACAGTTAATTACCAGCAGAACAAACATTAAAATGCAAAGATGATTCATCTTTTTTGAAACAGAAAGTATTTCTAGTTAAATTATTTGGTTCCTCCATAGCCTCAAACACCTTTCATGCAGCTATATCCACGTCTCTGGGGCTGAGCAGGCCTAGGTAGGATGCACCTACAGAAGAAACATGAAGGACATCAGCAAGCTCAGCACCACAGCAGTAGATGTCACCTTTCCAGCACTGTTTGAATACCAGTATTTCTCATACACATTATCCAGGACTGAAAGCACAGCCTCCACGGTTTCCTCGCAGGTGGCCTGAATCTGAGTTTCTGGCAGGACAAACCCATATGTACCCATATGTCCCTCAGCTCAAATGCATATGAGAAGGGGATCCCAATGTCCCAAGCCCAGTCTCATGAAAACCCTGAAATGGCATCTACAAATGAAAATATGGAGGAAGAGTTAGAAGTTATTCTGTGAAAGGACAGATTTCTACAGCCATTTCAGGGACTAAAGTTCAACCCAGCAAAATAAATCAACTCTTTCATATTAGGATCTATGAATAGCTGCCTTCTCTCTCTCCTTGACATTTTCCGCTTCTGTCTCCACTCACCATCCCCACTATACCTGGCATTATGCCTGGCACATCTATCCCCACAATGCCTGGCATCATGCCTGGCACATAGCAGAGGTTTGGTTAAAGTTTCTCAGCTGAATCAAAGACAAGACAATCTGATATTGGAAGATAAGATTCAACTGACCTGTAAAGGAACAGAAACAAAATGACCAATATCACTAAAATGATGATATTAAGAAAATATCATCTCGGTTGCCCTTCAGTGGGTGGAGGAGGGGGTGCTTGGGGATGGGGAAAGCAATGCACTCTCCTTTCAACTAAATCCTTTTTTTTTTTTAAACTCCAGGCCCCACCTGTTTTGCCTGATGGTCCTCTGGGAACTGAATCAACCGACCAAGGGTCACTGGAAAATGTCTTTCCTGTTAACTCCTGTGCCTTCTCCCTGCCAGTTCTTTTTAACTGAAGCCAGAGGGAGTACTGGTCTGAGCCAGTGTATTAATTTTTGCTTTTAGCTCACACCTTATCCCTAGAGAGCACAATTCTGGATTTGTACAGACTCCCTTTTATCCCTGGTCATTTTGATTTGTACAACTTCCTGTTGATCCGAGGAACTCTTCTATCCTGTCCACTCCAGTCTCCAAAGTCCACTGAATTCTTTTGTGCTTTAGATACTATTGAAGAGGTGAAAAAAAGATACTTATATAAAATATCTGCACTAGATCCAATTCTATAATTGGTTCCATGCTTTGCTTTCAATGCATTTGCTGCCTTCTGTCCAACTTGGATCTGTAGGTGGGAAATGCAGAGACAGATATCTGGTGTTAAAAATAAATCCAACAATTCAGAGCATTTGCTATTTTGTCCAAATCCATCCTCAGAGTTCCAGACCATCTTTCTAACTTCCCATTGAACATCTATACCTGGGTAGTCTTCTGATACTTTAGACTCAACATACTCCTATCCAATTTTATCATCTCCTCCACTAATAAGGCTGTTTTGATTTTCATAGTTCTGACCTATCATGTGCCCCCAACATGTAAATTCCTACAATCATCTTTGACTCTTCTCTCAAACAGTTACCAAGTTGCATTTCTAATACCATCACCCTATTTCAGTCTTATTAACTCTGAAATGGACTGCTGTCATCTTCTAATAGGTTTTCCTTCCTCTTGCCAATCCTTAATCCCGATTGATCTCCCTGACTTCCAGGTGAACCTTTGTAGAGCAGGACAATCATAATGATCCTGCTGAAAACCTTCAATAACTCTCAGTTACCCACTGCATTTGTATAAACTTCTCAGTCTACTAGTTGAGATCCTCTACGATAGGGATCTAACCCACATTTCCAACACTATATTCTCTAGATCCCACCCTAGATTACAGTCAAACTCAAGTTCTCCCACAGTTGCTCAGACATACCCCATGTTCCTCAGCCTCTCCGCCTTTTCTCAGGATATTTCCTCTACTTGGGATGCCTTACCTCTTCTCTGTTGACATTCTACGCAAACTCAAAGAACCTTCTCAAATGCTAAGTTCTCCATAGGCATTTCTTGAGCACCCTAAGTGGATTCTCTCTCCCCACTTTTTTCTCCCATAGCCCTTTGCTCATGCTTCCCTTATTACTTCTCTCTTGTTTTTCCTTAAAGGTATTTGATACTTATCTCTCATAGGCTCATAGATTTTCAGAGCAGAAAATGACACACTTCCTTCTATCTACCCCCATGTCACCTTACTGAATTGGAAATCCTTCAGAACTAGATGATTTCTAAGGTCTCAGCCTTGCTCTCTTCAGACCTTTTCCTGAGATCAGAGTCACTAACTGAGGTCCAAGTATATTGGTTATATTTATTGACTGTCTGATAAATCTCCTTGCATACCTTTTGATAGTCTAAGTATTCCCTACCCTAGATTCCCTAATGCTATATTCTACCCACCCGATGGTGTATCCCACTACTTCCCCTTGGGGTCTATACAAACACCACCAAAATCCCCTTGGCCACTCCCTGCCTGGATCTACAATTGCTTTACGCTTGAGGGCAGCCTGACTACACTTACAGGTACGTCAGCTCCCTTGACTTCTTCTCCTGACCAGTGACAGATCTAGTTTTAGATTCTGTCTCTCTTTTCCTGGTCCTGTATTGTCTGACTGAATCCCAAGGTGTGACAAGGTGGTGTCTGGTTAGAGTGGGGATAGGCATAGTGAAATTCAAAAGGAAGACTAGGAGAGGTAATAAGTGGTTATGGGGTCCTGTGCAGCAGTAGGACTTTGCACTTTCTGTGTGTGTGCTAAGATTCAACATTAAACATATTTGCAAGCTTTTTGACTCCTCTCCACTCACTACTAAGAGTTTTACCTTCTCCTTCTCTTCCTGTAAAGAGATTCTGTGTCTGCCCTAGTTGCTGGGCTTGCGTTGTCCAGAACTGAGATGATGGGCAGGAAGGGCTAAAGAAGTACAAGTACACTGGGAAGAGGTACAAGAGCTGTTTGTAGAAAGAAGAGGAAATTATAAGAAGGAAAGGAGAGTCAGAAAGGGGATTTCTAGAGAGAGAAATTCCAGTAAGGAAATAAGAATGAAGAGTGGAGAGAAAGGATTCAGGGTAGCTGCTGTGTGTGAGTGAAATTAAGAGCATGCAGCCTAGAGAAAGAGTTGCTAACAAATAGCAACTACATCCTTTTTGAAGTTCTTTGAGAGTCTCTGGTAGAGATATGAATTGCTTTTAATTATTTTTAATTCCCATGTGTTCCTGTGTTTCTTTGAGTGAAACTCCATGTTAACTGGTCTTAACTGTAATTTGGGTTACATGGAGCAGCTCCAGGCTACATTTTCTATTCAAATGGTTTCTTGCATTCTTTTTTGTTTCCTGCAGCTCACCCCAGATCATGATTCTTCTTCCCACTGCCAACCTTCACTTATTTTATCCTATATTGCTCCCTTTCCTCAAATCTTGGCTGTGGGGAGGGAAAGAGTCTCCCAGTTTCCTCTTCTTTATTGACAAAAGAACTTTTGATTTTTTTTTTAATGATTCCACAAGCAATTACCATGGGCAAGTAGATAGGAGTAAGAAATATAACATATATGATAAGCACACAGTTGTGATCCTTAGCTTATGGGTTTGGTCCTTTCTGAGAAGATGAAATGAAGATTCCCCTAGACTCTGCCTTCTATCTCAAAGGGTCAAACTCTTGATTATTCTTCTCTTTCTTTTTGACACTATATTGCAAGGCCATAGAAAGCCAATTGCTCTGCTGTCCTTCTTAGTCAAAATAATAAAAACCCTTTGCTTGTAGTGCATAATTTACATTGTTAAAGACATCATGCCTGCTTAATAACTTCTTCGCTGGGCCCAGAGAATTTCCTGTAGACATATATTCACAGGCAAGCACTCAAAAAGATTGATTAAGGCCCTGGCATGGGTGTGGGAGGATGGAGCTTGGAATGGGATACAGGGGCTGATATGGAAAGGGTTCCAATGCAAAGAATATCAGCATTTGAAACATTAGATTTCTTATAACTATTCTAATCTCCAGAGCAGTTTAGAATGAGGGTATATATAGTTCTGTTTCCCCTACTTAGTGATTGCCAAGTTGTCTATCATACAGTATAATATTTATGAAGATTTCTACAAATTTTTGGTTTTGTAAATACATAGAGATTAATTACTAGTCTCTGGTGGTTGTAAATATACCAGAAATGGAAAACTCCTTGAACAGTTGGTGTGATTCTATCTTTGTGTACTCTATCAAAGCTTATCACTAAGAACCTAAAAACACTGCTAACTAGCTTTTATGAGTTTGATACATGGTGGCAACATTTTCAGTCTTTTTATGGAAAAGTCTTAGTGATGAATGTTATGCTAATTCTTCAACACCTAAGGCGGTAAGAGATACAGAATTGAAGCAATCTTTCTCAATTCAATTTTCCAGTCTCTACACAGAGTATTGAGGATGGCCAGTAATTCCCATCTTCGAATTCCACCTTCTGGTAACGGCAATGCCAGTGCCCCCTCTGTGGCCAGAGGGCTCTAATGAGACAGCCAATCAGCAGTCCAAGACCCTGTGACATTTGAATACAAACCTTGCAAAAACGGAGATGTAGTAACTGCTTTCCTGAACCTAAAAAGGAAATTAAATTCTCTAGAAAAATACCGGAGTATATAGACCTCTTTTTTTCTGCTGTTAGAAGGCCTGTCCCATCAAATATCTATAATGGCCTGACTTAGGTGGTTCATTTGTATTTGTCACAGAATCCTTTAAGCAGAAAGTAAACATTTATGGCAAATATCACAGGAATTGGGAAGTAAGGAGGGTTCTGGGCTTCTTGACTAAAATTTCTGTTTCTGTACATTTCTTTACTGAAGAAATAGAACTTCTGGCACAGAAATGAGGAGGATATAGGACACAGTGGACTGGGCATCTAAGTCGATGACAGCTTCCAGAAGTTGCAAACCCTTCCTGAGCGGAGAAAGGCAGTGTTCTGTGGTCAGATGAATGTGGCCTCTGGAGTCCAAAGACATGAGTTCCAAGCCCAGACTCCAACATTTACTGTCTACAGGGACTTTAGAAATATAATTAACTCAAGGTCTTAATTTCTACATCTCCAAAATGAGCTTATTATATTGTCATGAGGATCAGATGAAGTAATGGCCATAAAATCTCTTTGTAATTTTTAAAGTTATAGGTAAATGTTATCTCCACCTCTTGCAAAATGATCACGTAGTACAAATGTCCGAAAACAATTGCAGGAAAGACATTGGGGTACTGACAGATATTTTTGACTTCTGGGGGGAAGGGCTGCCTTCAGCAAAGATCTATAGTGGTTTTTCTTTTAGTGCCCAGACCTGTGTTTTATGGGTGATGTTCCAGTGGGAGAGGGACAAGAGGAATGACAGAGCCAATGGGCCACCAGCCTTCTGTGATCTTAAGAACAGAGCAAGATTAGCCCCTATCCAGCCCAGCATTTATTGATAATGAGGAGCTTGTTTTAAAAAACAATTTTTTAAAGATATGCAGAAAATAACAAGTGTTCGTGAGAATGTGGAGAAACTGGAACTCTAATTCACTATTGGAAAGAACAGAAAATGGTGTACTTGCTGTAGAATACAGTACGATGGTTCCTCAAAAAGTTGAAAATAGAATTACCATACGATTCAGCAATTCTACTGCTGAGTATATACCCCAAAGAGTTGAAAATGGGATCTCAAGGTGATATTTGTACACCTATGTTCATAGCTGTATTATTTGCAGTAGGCAAAAGGTGGAAACAATTCAAATGACCATTGATGGGTGAATGGATAAAGAAAATGTGGTATATACATAACAATGGAATATTATTCAGCCTTAAAAAAAAAAAAGGAAATTCTGACACATGGTACAACAGGTGTGAATTATGCTAAGTGAAATAAGCCCGTCACAAAAAGATAGATACTGTATGATTCCATTTACATGAGGTAACTAGAATAGTCAGACTCATAGAGACAGAAAGTAGAATGGTGGTTACCAGGGACAAGGGGGATGTGGATTTTTTGTTTAATGGGTAGAGACATTTCAATGATGCAAGATGAAAGTTTTGGAGATTGGTTGCACAATAATGTGAATATACTTAACACTACTGTACTGTCCACTTAAAAATGGTTAAGACAGTACATTTTATATTATGTATGTTTTACCACAACTAAAAACTGAAAAAATAACTTTTAAGAAAAGATAACAAATAACTACAACAATTATAAATTGACCCTTTCTTTGACTTAGTTCTATTGTTCTCAGGTTCACAAAAAGGCAAAGAGCCCAGTCCTTTTCAACAATTCTGCCCACCAGCACTTGGGTAAACACAGCTTCAGAGAAGGACCCTGGATAAGACAAAGCAGACTTTCCCTGCCCCAGCTTGAATTTCACTAGCACTTCCCCTTACAAATATTCCTAGGCAAATACTAGAGGCATAGTTTAGAAGAAAATAAAGCATTGTGTTTAGCAGAGAAGAGAGCAGATATTATTTAGCCGTGTTATTTTAGATATGCCATATTCCACTAACAGCTGGGAAGTTCTTTAAAGCACGGTTCAAAAGCTATAATTGCTGAACGGAGCTTCAAGAGAATTTACAGAAATGAAAGCGCATTCCTGCAGATTATTAACATAATCATCTCATTTATATTATACACGAATACCTAAGATGTCTCCCAACTTGACACTTTTTGAAATAGGTAGTTAATTAATGCAGGTAAGGCAGCATTTAACCTGAAGCCTTCCCAGCAGGCGTCTGGCAAGGTGTGAAAAGCAGGAGAAAGGAAATAAGGAAAAGCAAAGGGAACAAAAGCGAGGCTGGAGCCAAAACCCTAGAAATGGGAATCAGGGAAGGAAGGCAGGGTCGTGCTGAGGCTTCTCAAGGCTCTGGCTCAATGGTCTTACCAGTTCTTCATGGTTACTTGATTTATTTTTGGTGTAGCCATAAGGCATGAGGATGAGCTGCCCGTAAGAGTGCATGGTCAGGAAGCAGGCAATGTTCTCCTTCCTGCTCTCGATAAAGCTGGAAACAACTTTAGTCTCTGGTTCAGACATGGGTCTTGTCCCACAGAATGTTAAATCTTGGCAGTTGTGAGATGCACCGATACCTGAAACATACAGGAAACCCCAAGGAAGGCATCACGATCTCCGTTTAGCACTGACCAAGGTCAAGGAGCCAGCCTTGCTCAGGACATCTGTGGGTGGAATTAAGGCTTGCCTTTGCTTGTCTAATTTTGTCCTGCTAAAATAAGTCATTCAAGGAGGAACTCAGGAAGGCAGGAGGACGGACGTGCAGATTTAGAAACAGACCCCTGCTTATGTGGCCCGGGAAGGAAGATGCAAAATGGAATGGCATTTTCAGTAATCTTTCACTTAAACCTTTGGTGGTCCCTGAAACAAATGCTTGGGAACCTGTTCTCGGGTTCCAGGGTCAGACTCTGTTATAGTCTTGTTGCCCTAAGTACATCTCTTGCTGTCTTACTGGCTTGAGTCTCATTAGAGCTATTTCGCAAGGACAAAAAAAAAAAACACAAAAAGCTATTTTGTAGTCTGTCCTTCTCACCAGTAATAATAAGGACCAACAACAGAGCACCTTTTACATGCAGGGCACTGTGCTAAGCCCCTCCTGTGTGGCATCTCATTGAATCTCCACAACAACCTACTGATAAGATGGTATTACTCTGAGCCACGTTTTAAAAATAAGAGAAAACTAAAGCCTAGAGATGAAGCAATTTTTTCAATACCACAGGGCCGCCGAGTCTGAATGTTAACCTTTCCCATCTGGTTTTTAACCAGACTGCTCTTAACCATCCGTACCTCTATTTGCTTCCAATCCATTGGACTTGTTGAGATTCAGAAACATGAAACTGCCTTAAGGAGAAGAAAATGTTTGCCTTGTTTACTTCTGCCCTCCTGCTGTAAAATAATTTGCAAGGATACTTCTCTGATTTTCCTTTATAACAATTCGTATATTTTAAAACAAAGTGATGGATTTCAAAAATATTCACACTGGTCTAGGTCTTCTTTGCCCTTTTTTAGCCAGTCTCACTTGAAAAGAGTCCTGCATTTCAGTGTTGCTGTTCTTACTGTATAGATAATATCACCTCTTTAGAGGGAGTAACACTGACCAGGAAGTCCAGAAAGCTGTACAGAATTAGATGTTTATTTCAAAAGGTATATATATAAATAGTACTAATTCTAGTAATTCACCTCTTTTCTGGCTTCTCTGCTCCATTTGTTTTGTGTGTCGTTATTCATCAGTTCATCTACGAAGCATGTACTTAACTACACCAGATGCATCGAAATTTCTATTGAGATCTGTCCCAAAACACATGCCATTATTATGGGATGAATGGGATTTCCTCCAAAGCCGATCCTGTAACAGGAACATAGGGAAGTTGCCATTCTAAGGTCTCATGAATCACAGTGTTAGTGATGATGGGTGGTCCTCGAATATGAAAAATGGTTCCTTAGGATTGTCTGGAAAAATTGCCTCAACATTATGAAACTTGTGCATATAATTTTTAGTCCCCCAGATGGGCTAGCAACCCCCAGTAACAGGAACATCTGTACAACCCAAAGTGTATATACGTGTAAACCATCAAATTGGAGGGGTAGTTTGGCCTTTCCCTCACAAGCAGATTAACAGTGCCTGGTGGACGCAATCTGCTTAATCAGGAAAACTTCAGAGAGTCATTATTTTAGGTCCAAGTGATAAAGGGCGAAAGGGAAATAGCTTGGCAGATGGGAAAAGGCTGTTCCAGGTGCATCAGAGATGGTCTCTGCACATTTCTGGAAGCAGAAGACTGATGAGTAGAGATAGGGATAAAGACCTGTTTCGCCAGACAAGGTGGGAGGGAAGGGCTTGATTCACATACCGGGCCAGAAAGGCTGTTACAGAGAAAGGGGTCCCACGAAGGGCTGGGGGAGCCGGGGTGGGGGAGGGGGAGGAATTCATAGTCTCTGGAAACAGAGGCTCTTAATTATGGAGTGGTATGATTTAGAAACTTTTTTTTTTTCTTTTTTTTGCGATACGCGGACCTCTCACTGTTGTGGCCTCTCCCGTTGCGGAGCACAGGCTTTGGACACGCAGGCTCAGCGGCCATGGCTCACGGACCCAGCTGCTCTGCGGCATGTGGGATCCTCCCGGACCGGGGCACGAACCCGTGTCCCCTGCATCGGCAGGCGGACTCTCAACCACTGCGCCACCAGGGAAGCCCCAAAACATTTTTATAGCTGCAGTGACTGAGGTCAGGAAAATGAACCTGAGACAAGATCTAGTTCATGAACCCATCCCAGGACCAAACTCGATGTACTCACCGTTGTCCAAGTATAGATGTAACCATCTATGTTAAGAACCGGAAGCACATAGAAGTCCAGGTTTTTAAGGAGACTTCTTATCCTTGAGTTGTCTTTATAGTTCTGTAGAATCTGGATATTTAATAGAGAAACATTTGGAATGATCCTGGGAAGAGGTCTTTTCTCTCTTAATTTTCTAACAATTTCAACTTAATCATAAGTGGTGACTGAACATCCAACCTTTGCCATCCAATCCTGCCTCAACTGTCCCGTTCGTTATGGCGGTCTTTCTGAAACTTCACCATGCATCAGAATCACCTGGAGGACTTTTTTTTTTTTTTTTTTTTTTTTTTTTAATTTTTGGCTGCGTTGGGTCTTCGTTGCTGCGCTGAGGTTTTCTCTAGTTGCGGCGAGCGGGGGCTACTCTTCCTTGTGGGGCGTGGGCTTCTTATTGCATTGGCTTTTCTTGCTGGAGGACTTTTTAAATTACAGCCTGCCTACCCTCCATCTCCACCCCCAGCCCCAATTCAGTAGGTATGAGGTGGTGATGTGGAAACCCAGAACTTGCATTTCTTCCAAGTTCCCAGTTATGCTGATGCTATGGGTCTAGGAACCACACTTTGAGAACTATAATTTTTGGGTTGAATTATGTTTGGGTTTCTGAAAAGACTGACACAAAAAGTATCTCATATTAATTTTAAAGTTTTCTTATTCCCTCAAAGGAGGGATATAGGTAATACGCAAGAATTCACGGTGCCAGGTAGTTTCCATGTGTTAATCTCTTAATCCACACAATTGTGTGCTCTTCATGATTACGTTGAAGTAGTCATTTCATACACCTTTTGCAGGTAAAAAACTAGGGGTCCTAGTGATAGAAATTTTGCACAAGACTATTAGAAAGAGCTCCAGGATTCAAACTCATCTCTGACTTCCAAGATGTATTTTCTTCTCCATTTAGATTTGTTTACCTTCCAATAAAGATAATTTTGGGTGCATTAGAAAGAGAACAGAACAACTAGCTCAGTTTTCAGTGAAGCTACTTATGAATTCCATTTCCCTTGGGGTGAAGGAGCAGCTCAGTGGAGAGCTGCCTTGCCAAGATGTGAAAGAAACCTGCTTTCCAAAGCCGAGATATGACAGGTATTTTGTGGGGTGGTTAACCATTATGAGAAAGTGAAAGACACTTATTCTTTCACAGATCACTGGCAAAAAGCAGGGGCAATCCATTCCCTGGCATGAATTCCACAGTCCATCCAGATAATCTTCTTGGGGTTATTGGATGGTTGGCTGATCTGGGGGAGACATTCATATTTCATTATCAAACAATGGCTTATGATTGAGGCCACCAAGCAAAGTTATCAGGTTGTTTTATTCCCCTGGAGGTACCTGTCTCCTTCCACTCTGTGGTTTCAAGGATGAGGCAAGGATGCTGGCAGAGACACCCACCAATATGACCCTTCTGTTGGCCATGCTGCCAACCGCCTCCTGCGGTTACCTTGGCTATTGTTCTTAGGACCACAAGCTGACACCTCCGTGTACCACATGCAAAGCCTGGTCTTCCCCATATCCTAAATTATTCCCTAACTTTAAATAAACGCATAAACCACAAACTGAGAGGCTAAATCTTCATAAACCTTATAAAACCTTACCACACAGGGCTGACTCAGAGCGGTAAAGTGCACAAGTGGTAACGTGCATGACTCAAAGGTAGTGAAACTGAACCCCAGTCTGCATTTAAGCTTCCTGAAACTGTGAAAGCATCCAAATGCATAATCTCCTGCGATACTTATTACATTCGTTACCTTCCTCTTTCCTTAGAGACTCCTGCAGTCCCAGCTGACCCAATCTTCTTTCTCCTCTCCCCATTTGTTGTTCTTGTACTCACTCAAGAAAGAAAGATTTCCTCCTCTTTCAGAGGTGGGATAGGTAGGAATGAACCTGGCAATTACGGATTCTCTTTGGTGGAGAAGAAGCTGTGAACATGCCCATGCTTGTCACAGTCACATCTTGCTTTGGTTTGTAAATGGCCTGGACTCATGCTATTCATTGGAAGCTCTTGGGAGCTGGGCTGATGAAGGCTCTCCCTCTATATCTGTGAGAAACTTACGAATTGAAATAACTATGGGCTGGATTCATCATATTCAAGGAAGTTTTCCCTTTTAGCCTCACCCATTTTCAAAGCTCCTGGCATAATTCCTAATCTACCCTTTACTTTAATTCTCTCTTGTAATCACCCCTTTTATTTATGAGTCTATGTATATGACCATATGTTTATCTTTATTGCCTCCTCGTTATGTGTCAATTCTATTCTTTAAAATACATCCTAGGCAAAGGATGTTTAGAGGTCTTTTTGGCTGACTCAGCTCAGAGTTTGACGGCCTATGGAAAAATCAGGCTGGTAGGTGGCCCACACTTAACATATCAACCAATTACTCACTCGGCTCCTGGGTGAATTCTACTTCAGAGCCACCGAGATTTCTTTGTAGTTGTTAGTAATTCTTGAATTTGGGGATGTGCTTTGTAAATTAATGTGTCTACAGTGAATAAAGTAATGCTAGTTCTTAATGCCAAACTACTTTGGCAGCGGTTCTTGAAGAGTAGTCCTGGACCAGCGCTATCAGCACCACCTGGGAACTTGTTAGAAATGCACTGTTTTTCTGTAACATGAGTGTGCATCAGAATGACCTGGAGGAGGGCTTGTTAAAACACAGGTTGCTGGGCCCACCCACAGAGTTGCTGATTCAGTAGATCTGTAGTTAGACCCCCCAAGAATGTGCATTTCTAACAAGGGACCACCCTTTGAAAACCACTGGTTAGGTGCAGTTGTTGTCAACCCTGCCTACACAGTAGGATCACCTAGGGAGCTTTCAAAAGGTGTCTGGGCCCCATCCTGGAGCAATTAGCTCAGAATCTCTGTGGATGGGGCCCAGGCGTCAGTATTAAGCAGCCAGGATTGAAAAATCACTGTTCCAAAACTGAGAGCCAAGAAGGCCTGGCCCTGTGGAAAAGTGGTTATTCAGACACTTTTCATCGTATCACATGTTAAAAGGGCAGAGAGCCTGGAGATTGGGTTATCCCTCTGGCTATGCTACGGTCTGGCTGTGTGACCTCGTACAAGTCACTTCACTTCTCTGGGTCTTTGTTTCCTTATAAAATGAAGGAACCAAAAATAAAGGTTGTCCATGATGTTCAAACATTCTTATGGGGAAAAAAAAATGTGTTAAAAAAGAAAATTTTGTAAAAACTCAAAATACATATGAGAAGTGAACTGGGGATTTCTCCCTTATGCAGCCCCCCACCCCGTCCCCCTTCCGCTGTGGGAGCACCGGAGGCACCCAGGCCTTCACAGAGCACAAGCTGGAAACCTCTCAGCCAGAAAGTCTAAGGTCCTTTCCAGCCACCCTCCACGATTCTAAGTTCCTCAGTCTTAGCAGGGACGAGGGAGGCCAAGCGTGAAGAAAACTAAGGGATAAGTTCTTACTTCTGGGACTTTATTTTTAAGTCCTACGCCTGTGGTCTCACCCAACCATTCCAAATTCTCTTTACTCCAGAACATGATTCCACCCTCATGATTAAGATGTAAGCATTTACAAGTATTTAATTTTTAAAAAATGTTTATTGGAGTATAATTGATTTACAATGTTTTGTTAGTTTCAGGTGCACAGCAAAGTGAATCTGTTATATAAATACATATGGATATATGTATTTGGACTCTTTTTTAGATTCTTTTCCCATATAGGTCATTACAGAGTACTGAGTGGAGTTCCCTGTGCTATACAGTAGGTCCTTATTAGTTATCAATTTTATACATAGTAGTGTGTATGTATCAATCTCAATCTTCCAATTTATCCCTCCCCACCAAGTTTTGAATTTTAAAATCAAGACTTTGGAAAAGCCAAGTCTCTCTGTCTTGCCTCTTTTAACCTTGTCTATACTTCTGACTAGAGCCTCTGGATAGTACATAAATATCCTTGAGTGGGACTCTAATTCTCAGCCTTCTCGCTCACCTTCAAATAATACATGGGCCGGCTCTCATAGGTCATTCCTAGGAAATGCTACGTCACCACTTCCGTGTACTTCTCCCTTATCTCACTCATCCACTGATAGATCTGAAACAGCCAGGGAGGACTGAGGTTATCAATAAGAAGATCCTTTGCTTGCCTCTAAATTAAGATAATTGCTTCTTTCATCAAGATACTGAACTCTGAACTCTTCGCTCTTTATTAGCACACAAACTAGAAGACTAAACTAATGAATTATGACCTCCCCTCCTCCCATATTCTTTAAAGATCTACTCTGCCACCCAAGCTTAGGACACCCTGTTGAACTTTACACATAAATGATTGAGAATTATCAATTTCAACAATCCAGTATAACACTTCTGAAACATTGTACAATCACACAGCCTTCAAATGGCCATGAGACTTCCTGACTATCATTTATTGCTTAATCAGTAGAAGTGTAGTTTATTTCATTTACTCTCAAAGCTGCAGGATAGGTACTGCTATTCCTTTTTCATGTATGAGGAAACTGAGGAACAAAGAGGTTAACTGTCTTGGTCAAGGTCACAGAGCAAGTGGCCAAGCCAGGTGTGACTCATCTCTGATACCAGCACATATACTTCTCATGGGTCTTACTGGATCTTGTTTAAGAAAAAAAAAATCTAAGAAACTTCAGTACTTTGGGGTGATTGTTACAGAAGAAAATGTAAATTCTTTTTTTTTCTTTAGTATTGAATTTTGTTACAATATTGCTTCTGTTTTATGTTTTTTTCATTTTTTGGCCCAGAGGCATGTGGGATCTTAGCTCCCTGTCCAGGGATCAAACCCAGACACCCTGCATTGGAAGGAGAAGTCTTAACCACTAGACTGCCAGGGAAGTCCTGAAAATGTAAATTCTTTCTTGTACTTTTTGAGAAAAATTCTGGAAAATATTAATATATTCCCCAATACTGAGGAAATAAATGGTAAAGCCTGGTTGGAGGGCAACTTGTGCATTTATGTCAAAAATTTTAATGTGCATATCATTTAACCCAGTAATTCTATTTTTAGAAATTTATACTTCAAAAGAAGTTTTACATAACATCACAACATACACACACACTATATATATACTTATATACTTTTTACTGTATCCAGTTTTAGAAACCACTAAACTTATCTTAGTAGCAATACAAATATTTCTTTGAAAAAAAAGTTTTCCCCATTTGAGAGCTGTTGCCTGTGCTCCCTGCATCCAACTGAAAATACCACACTTCTGGCTAAATAGGATTCAATCAGAAGGCTTCACCACCCATGTCCCACATCCATATACGCATGGGCCCTGCCCAGCTTAAACCAGCTAAAGACTTGATTAACAAGAGTAACGTTTAATTTTGATCCATGTTTACACTAACAAAACTGGTTGGGGTGTTCTTTTCTTCTTTTTGTTGTTTTGCCTTTTTATTTCATATCACTAGGATTTGTATCTTTAATGGTGATGGCCAGGGGGTGATGTTTGGGAATCCCTTGACCTCAGTGCACAGGCAAACCTCAACCTCCCATTCTGAGGCTCTCTAGTCTATGGATATTAACAGTGAACTATCCCTCGCCCATCCTAAAGTAGGTTGTGACCACCACCAACGCTCCCACCAACGTGTCCATACTCACCTCCCCCATGGGGTGGTATCTGTTATAGGAATATGTCTCCAGAATCCTCCATGGGCTCACTACATTATCCACAGCTTCTTTGTTGTGCTACAGATCTGCAAAGGGAAGAAATACAGACAAAAATTGATGAAGAAACCAGGATAACATGAGGGTTGGAAGGTTGATGAAAAAGGTAGTAGGAAGCAATGTGCACAGCATCTTGAGGACAAAAGTCAGTGTTGGAGTCTTGCCTCTGCAACTTACTAATTGTGAGACCTTGGGTACCATGGAGTCCCTCTGAACTGCAGTTTCATCATCTGCAGGTTGAGGACAGCCATTCCCACTTTGCAAGGAGCCTTGGATAATTCAGCAAGATGTTGTAGATAAACACACTTTTAAATTTGTATAAGAAAGAATAGCTAAGATTTATTGAACTGAAACTTACTGCGAGATACTCACTGGGTTAAGCAATTTAAATCTCATTTACTTCTCTCAAAAACTTTAAGAGAAGATATTCTTATTATCCCCATTTCAGAGATGAGGAAATTGAGTCACAGGGAAAGTATTATTAGAATTTAAGCCCTGACAGCCTGACTGAAAAGCCTGAAATATTAACCACAATACTGTAAATAATTGTAAGAATCTTTATGCAACAGTTTATTTTTTTTAAATAAACTTTACTTTTTTAGAGAAGTTTTAGGTTCACAGCAAAATTGGATGAAAAATACTGAGAGTTCCCATATACCTGCTGTCCACCCCCCACCCACCCCCATGCACACAACCTCCCCCAATATCAACATCCCACACCAGAGTGGTACATTTTTTATAATAAACGAACCTACATTGACACATCATTATTTCCCAAAGTCCATAGTTTACATGAGGCTTCACTGTTGGTGTTATACTTTCTATGGATTTGAACAAATATACAGTAACATGTGTCCACCATTATAGTATCATACAGAAGAGTTTCACTGTCCTAAAAATCTTCTGTGGTCTGGCAATCACTGATCTTTTCATTAGTTTTGCCTTTTACAGAATGTTATATAGTTGGAATCATACAGTATACAGCCTTTTCAGATTGGCTTCCTTCTCTTAGTAATATGCATTTAACTTTCCTCCATGTCTTTTTAATGACTTGATAGTTCATTTCTTTTCAGTGCTGTATAATATTCCATTGCCTGGATTACCACAGTTTATTTATCCATTCACCTACTGAAGGATATTTTGGTTGCTTCCAAGTTTTGGCAATTATGAATAAAGCTGCTATAAACACCTGTGTGCAGCGTTTTGTGGACATAAGTTTTCAATTCATTTGGGTCATACCAAGGAGCATGACTGCTAGATCATATGGCAAGAGTATGTTAATTTTGTAAGAAACTACTAAACTGTCTTCCAAAGTGACTGTGCCATTTTGCATTTCCTCCAGCAATGTTTCCTATGCTTACTTTCCATTTGCATATCTTCTTTGGTGAGGTGTCTGTTCATGTCCTTTGTCCATTTTTTAAATCAGGTTGCCTCTTTTCTTATTGCTGAGTTTTAAGAGTTCTTTGTATGTTTTGGATAACTGTCCTTTATCAGATGTATCTTTAGCAAATATTTTCTTTCACTTTGTAGCTCAACTTCTCCTTCTCTCGACATTGGCTTTTGAAGGAAGAAAGTTTTTAATTTTAATAAAGTATAGGTTATCTGTTATTTACTTCATCGATCATGCCTTTGGTGATGTATTTAAAAAGTCATCACTATTCCCAAGGTTATCTAGGTTTTCTCCTAAGTTATCCTCATTTTACATTTAGTTCTAAAATCCATTTTGACTTAATTTTTTGTGAAGAATGTAGGTCTGTGTCTAGATTCACTTTGTGTGTGTGTGGATGTCCAGTTGTTCCAGGATCATTGATTGGGTTTTGTCAAATGTTTTTGTCTGCATTTATTGATATGATCATGTGATTTTTTAATTTTTAGCCTATTGATGTAATGGATTACATTAATTGATTACCAAATGTTAAAATAGTCTTGCATATATATCTGGGATAAATCTCCGTCAGTGGACATGGTGTATAATTTTTTTATACTTTTTTTGATTCAATTTGCTAATATTTTGTTGTGGATTTTTACATCTATGTTCATGAGAGATATTCGTCTATAATCTTTTATTCCTCATAATGTCTTTGCCTGGTTTTGGTATTTGGGTAATGTTGGCCTCAACGAATGAATTAAAAAGTATTCCTTCTGCTTCTATCTTTTGGAAGAAATTGTAGAGAATCAGTATAACTTTTTCCTTAAATGTTTCATAGAATTCACCAGTGAAACCCTCTGGGCTTGGTGCTTTCTGTTTTGTAGGGTTATTAATTATTGATTCAATTTCTATAATACATATAGGCCTATTTAGATTACTGTTTATGGTCTATATTTTGACAAACCGTTTAATAAAGCTATTCAATGCCTCGCCTTTATGCCAGATATTGTGCCAGCACAATCATGCCCATTATATGATTTATTCACACTACAGCCCTGTGAAATGTTATCGTCCATGTTTTACAGATAAGGAAACTGAAGCCAAGGGAAATTAAGTAACTTGCAAACAATCACAGAGCTAGTAAGTCATACAACTAGTCCTCTCTCTAAGCCACACAAATGTTGGATAAATGTTCTAATTCCCTTGCTAAAAGACTTTACCTAAGCAAAAAGTAGGGTTATATTTTCATTATGAGAGCATACCAACTGATCATTCATTTACCCAATAAATATATTTGAAGTGATTTCTGTGTTAATAGCACTAGGATGTGAGATTTTGGAGAAGCTGAGGTGTAAACGTTTGGATAGTGACAAGGAAACATGTTAGAGATCTAATTAGCTAATGTTTCAATGACTTTCATCTATTTTCCCACATTTTTCTCTCTGAACATTCTGGTATTATATTTACTCTTTCCCTAAGCCTTCATTTTTTAATCTGTAAAATGGGAATAATAACACCTTACCAAAGGATTCTTATGAAGACTAAATAAGTTAATCTACATTTAAAAATAAGCAAATTTCTGGAACCTAGTTAACCCTTAATAAATGTTAAAACACAGTAGTAATTCGAAACAAAGCTAAGTAAAAGCCCTATTTTGCTTCAATAACATTGAAAATAAAAATTACATTGAGAATAATTTAGCCATCTAACTAGTGTTATCTTCAAACAATACCAAACTACAAAATATTTTGATAGAATTAATTAAAACTCAAGTTCTATTCACATCTACATAACTCCAGTAACTGGATTGACTACATTTTAATTTTTTAATCTGTTCAATTAACACCATGTACCATAATCACCCACTCTAATGGAAATCAATTTCTCTACAAAATTCCATGACTTTAATTGTTACTACTACTACTACTAATAATCTGACTTTAGCAGAAGTTTTTATCTTCAAAACTGTAAATGTTTTATTGTTAAATGAATTTTACTTTGTTTAGCTTGTCCACGAAAAGCTCATGATATAGGATTGTCTAGATAGTTAGTTAAAACAATGAAATGAATTTTAGAAGGAGATTACAAGAAACAAATGTCATTAAAATTGTAATAGTTGAGGAGCAATATGCTTTTCCATGTTTTTCAGGGATTCGTTTCTAATATTTATCATTTATTTGATTTTTTAAAGGTAAGCTAGAGTGCTTCAGAATGAGGAATTTCAATATAAAATATATACAGGTGTAATATGTTGAGGCTGATTATTTACAAAACATCATTTTATAAGGAAAATACATACATCCCTTGGTGTGTTTAAAATTCAAAAAAATTCAATTTACACATAAATTTTCAGGGGTACATTTCGTGTGCTTATCAAATAATCAGCAAACATATACCTATTATAATAACACTAGTTAACCATTATTGGGCACTATATTCTAAGCACCAGTCAAAGCATTTGCATTGTTATCGTAATTCATTCAACAACACAACGGCACTTGGTACTCTTTGCAAAAGTGATAATAGATAATAGTAGTAGTAATAGAACATAGATTTCTTTCTTACAGAGCTTAAAATCCACTTAAGGAAGTGAGACATAAACACATGAAAAGCAAAATAACTTCACCATCAAATAATAAAATGTGAGGTATGATAAGCTAGAGCCTGATTACCAATTACACGGTGCACTAAATGTACTGAGGACAGGAGAGGGAGAATTCCAAACTGAAGTATAGCCAGTAATAATAACAACCAACATTTTATAAGCAATTATGCATGCCAGAACTGTTCTAAGGTATATATATCATATCATATATATATATATATATATATTCCTACATATAATTCTAACAACAATCCTTAAGGTAGAAGCTATTATCCCAGTGTGTTGGGGTGAAGATTTTGTTACAGAGGCTAAATTATACTTTTACTATACTCTAGAAAATAAGCATAAAATATTTATTAGCTTATTTTTATAAATTGTCTATCTCTGATTTGGACTGCATAGAAAACAAAATAAGTATCAGCATTATAAATTCATCGGGAAATAGTTTCAGTGCTTTTTCAAAATGGAGAGAGGAGAGGAAATGAAGCAAATGAGAAGAGTCTTCTCAGCCCTTCCTTCTTTCTCATTCCTCACACTGGCTGTCCTGCCAGGAAATGAGATCACTGGGGATGCTTTCACGCGACATTGGGACCAGGGATGGTGGCTGCTCAGAGCGACGTGGTTCATTTCTTCACATAGTTCAGCAAATGTTCAAGTCTTTCTTTATCACCGTCATCTACTCAGTGCCGTAGGAAAGTGACTACACTAAAAAGCAGTCCTGGCAGCTGGTGGATTCTTGTTTCAATTGGGCTGGTATTCCCAGGCAATTTCACAATATGGAGGGGAATAAATTAAAGGTAACTGGGCACCATCAAGCACCAACATTTGGCTTTCCCCCAGCTAATGTCTGCAAAATGTGTGAGTATGATGCCTCCTAAGTCCAGCACTGAATGACTGGGTCCATATAATATGCAAAAAAAAAGTGATGCATACGGGATTTGAGTGAAAACCCTGATATCATTTTAACATGAAATTAAACACAATACTTAAACCTCAAAACCCCAGATACTTAGTTCAAACAATGTTTAAACCGTAAACCTAGAAAAGGCTGTTCCCTGTTTGTAGGCAATTACTTGGGTGATGCATAATACATGTAGAGAAAGAAGGAAAAAACTGGCTAATCCCCCAAATTACCACCAGTCTCATCTCACTGACCAAATGAAGAGATTATTGTACTTTGTGTATTCTTTTTTAACAGGAATTCATAAAATGTTTAACAGAGAAAAAGATGCTTTGGTGGTACATTATTAATAAATACTGTACATCAAAGATTGCCTGATGAAATTTTGACTGGAATGTAAAAAGAGGCAAAAAGACCTAATGAATATTGAGGAAAATTTTGTATTTTAAATACTTAGGAAACAGTTACATGAATATTTCATGATAGTAATGTATTTTCAAAGTTTTTTTTTCCTTCTTACAAAATTAACATATGCTTATAAGTGGAAATTTTAGGAAGTATGGAGAGGAGAAAAATAAAAAAGAGAAGGAAGGAATAATCCTCTACAATCCCACCTCCCTGAGTTAACCATTGTTGATATTTTGGCATATTTCCTTTCAGTCTGTTATCTGTGCATATTTTTTTCATAAATACAGTGCAGATTATACCTATATATAATTTTGTATTCCCTCCTTTTTTATTATATATTCTACCAGAGACATTTTCTCAAACCAATAAAAACTCTTTATAAACATTATTTTTAATGACTGCATAATGTTTGACAGTAAGTATATATTTCATAGCATCATGCACATAAATATTGTCATCTATGCTGGATATTAAAGCCATTTCCCTTTCTGGTTTTATCTTATAGTAAATAATTCTGGAGTTAATGATTTTTTGCTCATTTCTGATTATTTCCTTGAGTTACATTCCAGGAATGGGACTAGTAGGTCAGAGAGGATGAACAATTTCAAAGCATTTGATTCATAGTGCTAGATCCTAAATGATTCTACAGATTTACCCTTTTATTGGGAGTATGCAATATATATAACAGGCCACCTCCCTAAATGATCAAAGGAGAGATTACAAAGCTTGTCATCCTTGTTAGATTTTCTAGACTAGTATTATGTCACACATAGTAAATAAAGAGTATCAAAACTTGCAGCTAATCTATGTTTTGAGTTGGTAAGAGCCATATAAAAGTGGACATTATTTTATATCAGTAAATAATAATGAAAATGAAAATAGTCAATAAGGAGCAGAATTAGCAGATTTGAAATGTTTCCCTCAAGTGCAGTCATGAGCAGCTGTCCACTGGAAGCCATCTTGTCTGAGTCCCACTGAGCCAAATCACTTCCATAATTTAACCTGGGCTTGGCAATCATTTTTTTAAACAAAAGTTTTATGCATCTTCTTTGTAGAATATTTGTAAAATGAAGAATAGTTGAGGGAAAGGAAAAAAAATTATCAATCAAAGAGAACAATGTCCATTTTGGTACATATTTTTTCTTTTATGTTTTAAAGTATTTTCATACATTTTGTGTTCTGCATCTTTCAGCATAAAACATGTCTTTCCCCATGCTATTAAAATTTTCATAATTATTATTCTAATGGATAAATAATATCCCATTGTCATATGTCACATATTGACATTTGCATAACTTAGTATGGGGCATTTAGGTTGTTTCCAAATATTACAATATTTAATATCTTGTTTATCTTGTACATAAAGCTATATCCCAGTGCATACAATTCCTTCCATAGTTTGCTTTCTCAGTGTAAATTTCCAGAAGCAGGGATACTAGGCCAAAGGATGTGTACGTTTTAAGGCTTGTGATATTTTTAAATAAGTTAATTTTTTTTTCAATCAAAGCCCTATGACCTACATAAGTCTTTGCCATTGATCTATGAAGAATCTCAGAAGAGAAAATAAATGCAGTATCTATATGAAACCAAGTAAACTAATAGAAAACGCGAGATGGCGATGTCCAAACAGCTTTAGGCATCACATAGATCCTGGACTCCCTTTATATATCTGAAATCAGACCGTCTATGAAGCTAAGGGACAGGCTGAGGTCGCACAGTTAGTCTGGGGCAAAAATTGGAGTGGATTTCTCTGTTCCGTGAGACCAAGCTTGTTGCAAGATTCGTTTAACTATGAAACAAAAGAGGAAATACTGTTTATAAACACACATGCCAGATGAGATACACCAAATGTGCAGAATAACAAACTATGTATGAATAAAGGAAAATACACTTTATATGGAAACAACACACACACACACACACACACACACACACACACACAATGTTTAATATATATTCAAAGAAGTTATTCATTATGAATAGGGAAAGAACACAAAAAAGAGCAAATGACAGGAGCAACTTATAAACCAGTAAAATGAGTAACAAATAAGACAAAACACTTAGCCTTATAAGAAATCAACAAAATGAAAAATAAGTCAACTGTAGGTATTTTTCACCTGTCAAATGGGCAAATGCTTAAAAAGTGCTTTCATACACTATTGTTGGAAGTGTAAACGTATGCAACTTTTTTAGAGGGCAATTTGGCAACGTGTAGCAAGATTCTTGAATTTTTCTAAGCTTCTAACCCAGTGCTTCCACTTCTTATAACTTATATTAGGGAAATAATCAAAGATTTTCAATAACAGCAAAAAAATTGTCATGTAGCTGGATCCTCATCATGGTATCATGTGTAAAAATGACAGTAGAAATCAACTCTGCCTTATAGGGTAGCAATGATGGAATATTATTAGTGATTGCATTATGTTTTCAATAAATTATGAATGTCATAGGAAAATTTTTATAATACAACTTAACTGAAAAATTCTTGTAATAGTACTATATACATAATTAGCTAAGTAGTTATCTATTCAAAAACATTAACAGTAATTATGTCTTAGTGAAATTGTTTGGTAGTTTTAAACATTTTAAACATTTTCTCAATAATTAGAATAGTGTGATTTACCAACTGAGAAACTATGTAAATGAGGGATATGGAATTTTCATTACAATTTTCTTTTTTCAATTACAAAACATGACATATTTATTGGTATTTATCATACATTGTGCTAGGAAATCTTTTTTAGATATCTACTCATTTATTTAAAGATTATTAGAGTAATGTTCAATGATAAAACTTCAGTGATTATTATTCTTATCTCGTCGTGGTGTGTATGGGTAGGAAGAGGGGAGAATCGAGCTGCATTGATCTTGAAAAGAAGTTTTCCACCTAGACAATCTAAATCATACCAGTCAGCCCCTCCTCCAGCTTCACACTCACCTATCATATTCCAGCTCCGCAGGAACCAGCAACCTCGGGAGGTACAAGTTTCCAAGCAGAGGCTTCATTCTTCTGCAAAGAGAGCTAGAAAATCCTGTGCTTCTCCTGCAGGTCATGTGTCTCTGAGAATGCATAAGGGCATAGGCTTCCACAATCAAGATGAGATAAATCAGTTAGTGGATGTCTCAGCAGAAATAATGTGAGCAGTTGCTTCATTAACTCCATCATGTCTTCAAACAACTTTTTTTAATAGTGGAAAACTATTTGATTTTTTTTATCCGCTAAAACCAAATTAACTGAAGCTCTTGGCTCCCCCAAATCCAGAAAAATGTTTCTTCCCTATGTAAAATCTTCAGTTCTAGGAATCCCCATCACCTATATTCAAGAGCGGACCACTCCTGCTCTGTCCTCCACACAGGTCGCTGGGTATAATAGGGGATGTGTCTTCTGCTCTGGTCATGGTGGGCATGGTTATTATGAAGGATCTTTACTCCCTTCTGCAATCTAAGGCTTTATTTAGGGTCAAATGCCTTCTCTTGTTCTGATGGACAACATCACCAGATTCTTAAACAAACCCAGGTCTCTCCATATCTGAGCAGTGAAAATATTTTAAATCCTTTCCCAAGTGGATTTCCTCACACATTCCTCTCACATAAAGGACTCTGTCAGACACTGCTCCACAAACCCCTGTTTTTAGACAAACCCAGGATATGCCTTGAATCTCAAACAGTGACCAGTAAAATAAAGGCTCAAGTGAAGATCACTGTTAAAAGTCTAATTGAGCAAGGCAAACTTTAGTGCAGAGAAGTAGAGGATTTAAATAGAGTTCGTAGCATTTGGGGATCTATCTAAATCCTTTGCCCTCTATGATCATTCATCTATTCATTCATTCTACAAAAATGTAATGAGTACTCACTATATACCAGGCAGGCACTATGACAAAAGATCAATACAAAATGAATGAGTTCCTTTATGGAATTCACAGGAGAGTTGAGAGAAGAATAAACAAGTTCACAAACAAATAATACAATTTTAAGTAAAGGGAATCAAATTAAGGAGAGATATGGGCCAAGAATATATTGAGATAGAGAGGCCATTCCTGACTGATGTAAGAAAATTGTTTTTTCATAAATTTATTTATTTAGGCTGCATTGGGTTTTCATTGCTGGGCCTGGGCTTTCTCTAGTTGTGGCAAGTGGGGACTACTCTTCATTGCAGTGCGCAGGCTTCTCATTGCGGTGGCTTCTCTTTGTTGAGGAGCACGGGGGCTCTAGGCATGCCAGCTTCAGTAGTGGTGGCACGCGGGCTCAGTAGTTGTGGCTCGCAGGCTCTAGAACACAGACTCGGTAGTTGTGGCACACGGGCTTATTTGTTCCCCAGCATGTGGGATCTTCCCGGACCAGGGCTTGAACCCGTGTTCCCTGCGTTGGCAGGCGGATTCTCAACCACTGCGCCACCAGGGAAGTCCCAACGTAAGACAGTTTTTGAGTTAAGTTCTAAATGATGTGGTTCATGCAAAGGTCTGTAGAAAATGTGTTTTAGGTAAAGAGGGCCACGTGTGTAGGGAAGAAATGAGCTTGGTGTGACTGAGGAACTGGAAGAAAACCAGTGTTTAAGTAAAGTGGGAGCAAGGGAAAGTGATGGAAGATGAGGTCAAAGAAATAGGCAAGGGCCAGATCTTGTAGAAACCATGGGTCAGAGTATGGACTTTGCATTTTATTCTAAGAAATCATTGAACAGGTTTTGTTTTGATATTTTAAAAGATTCCTCTGGCTGCTGCTTAGAGTGTAGGCAAGAGAGGGACAAGAATGAAGACAGAAAGACCAACAGGGAGGGTACCAGAGCATTCCGGGGGAGAGATGATGGGGCCTCGGGCTAGATGTCACGGGTTACATGGAAAGCCATGGTCACACTGGGAATTTATTTTAGAAGCAGACCTGAAAAATATGCTTATGGAATGAATATGAAATGTGAGGGAATTAGGGAAGTCAAGAACAACTCCTAGATTGGGGAGCCAAGAAATGGACTGAATAGTGATGACTTTTTATGAGATGGGGGAAATCAAAGGAGGAGTGGTAGAAGGAGGAGGGAATGGAAAGTCAAGACTTCGATTCAGAGCTGATAATTTTGAGATGCTTCTTAGACATACAAGAGATTGCTAAGTGGGCAGCAGCTACTGCAGGCTGGACTTCAAAGGGAAGATGGAGCGAAGTGCATACATTTGTGACTCTTCAGGTTGTAAGAGGTGGTGTTTGAAGCCACACGGAGGAGCCCTTCTACAGTCCAAGTATAGACTGAGAAGAGAAGAACAAAGACTGAGGCGTCAGTCAGTCTAACATTTAGAGATCTTGGTAGAAGAGAAGAATCCAGCAACGGAAGTTAAGAAAGAACAGCCAGTGAGGTAGGTCAAAAACTGAGAGACTGTTGTGTCCCAGAAGCCAAGTGAGAAAAGCATTTTAAGAAAATGAGAGTTACCCACTGGGCCAAATGCTGCTAAGGGGTCGAGTCAGATGACGACCGAGAACTAGCAATCTTATCCAGCAGGATAGAGGCTCATGGAGACCTTCAAAAGAGCAAGTTCAGTCAGCACGTGGCATGTGATAGGGACAAAAGTCAACTGGAGTTGGTTAAAGAAGGAAAGGGCAGAGAGTGAAGGTAGGAAGTATAGAAAATTCCAACAGCATGCCTCCATTGCCTAGTGGAAACTTCATTGTTAATGATCTTCCTTCATCCCCTGGGGATATCATCAATTTGGAAATCTTGGATAATTTTGATGGTGTTCAGAATGAGGGGTAAAATGCAACACCCATGGTATTTTTTCCCTCACCCAAATGCAGGGACAGGGCAGCCACCTGGGTAGTCCTAACTCTGAAGCAAGGGTTTTCATGGAGCTGTGAGTTCCACAGAGGGAGAGAGAAACATAGTAAACAAGAGTGTTTTCTTTCCATGCTTCTGCTAATTAGAATGGGACCCAGATGGACTCGGGGATGCATGGGTAGTTTAAATAAAGAGTAAGATTAAATAAGCTTTTCTCCTCAACAGATATGTAATCCCATGAAGTTATGTTGAAGAAAAAAAACATAAATAAAAATAAGAAGTGCATGAAATGCACAGTCAAATAATACATACAAATTGTTAGTGGAAGCCTGCAAATAATTTTTAAGAATATGTTGTGAGGACATTTGGCAGTACTATACAGGATTTTCCTAACAGTCACTGTTAATTCCAGTTTCCATGTCCAATTTCACTGTAATATGTGGTCTCCTGCCAAAGATTATCTTTCTGCAACCTTATGGAATGCAGGCAGTAACCTAGAGCGCTCAGGGCCAATGAACTGCAGCCATGGTCTCCTCACTAACAAGGGTCAATTATTATCACATCTTTTCTGGTGATTAGATTATCTCTTATTGTTGTGTTTTATAGCTTTCTAGTTAGTCATCTCAACACAATTTATTCACAATAATAGTGTTTTTTTATTATTGCTGTTTTATAGTTCTTATAGCAGTAAAATTTATTCTCAACTCTATTATTATAATATTCAACTACTAATGGAATTCTAGTTTTTATTTGATTGTGTTTTAAAGCCATAACAATAAAATTTACTTCCCAAAAATATTACTGTAAGTTTTATGTTCTCTAAACTGCTTGATAGAAAGCCTGCAAACACATGTGGTTCTTTAAACCACGTGAGAGAAGGCCTGCCAAAATGTAAACATTGTTCTAGGAAGAAAAAGGGGCGAATTGGTTCCTATTATTGTGAGATCCATGTTCTTTGATAGAATAAGTAATAGAGTGAAAGAAATGGAAAGGACCTTAGAGACTGCTGATTTAGAGGAAGATTAAATTCTAACTGGCAGGAACATTTGTTTAAAAAATCAACCTGTTTTTATTACTGGCCAAGCCCTAGAAAATCCTACCATCTTTATCCTCCAAAATAATGTGTTCTCAAAATGATGCCCATGATTTCTCATGGCTGGTTGCCATATTAGTTGGAGAGAGGCTGCTATGAAATATTATAATCAAAGGCCAGGGTCATTTTGAAGGTAAACAGCTTCAGGGACTTGAGAACTGGAAGGCATACAGCCAAGCCGTCTTACCACCTCTGCTGCTCCTTAGTTGTTCTCGTTGACCCTGAACCCAAGGACATGGCAGTGAACCTCATCACTTGCCATGCACCTTTTATGCCTGCAACACTGAGTCAAAGGGTTGTAACTTAAATTATAGTCTGTACAGTGGAGCAAAGTACCATTAGGACTCAAGAAAGAGGTGTGTCAGACTGGCAGAAATTAGGGTTTAGTAAAGGACTTGGTCTCAGATGTATGGTAAGTTAACTTACAGTCACAAGCAGGGATGGAAGCAGACTAGGTGGGGATACAGGCTAGTTGTCACTCAGAGGTCGTGGCTGTGGTAGCAGAAGTGGCAAACTCTAGATTTGGTTTCTGAGGCAGCACTAAGCATAGGTTCTCGTTCAGACAGGAGTTTCAGAGATTGCTGCTGTCATCTAAGGCAATAGGTGGGTGGATGGGTGGGTGGGTGGGTCTATGGATACATAAATCTGTATCCACATCCTTGTCGCATGGCATAAATCCATTGGCTAGATCTACCCTCTCATGTCTACTGCTAGGCACTTAGCTTTCTTTGATAAGCTGCTTCCCTTTGCCCAGCTATAGCAGTTGCGGGAGTGCCCACATTGAGATCTACTTTCAAGAAATAAACTGCTGCTAATCTGTGGCTGTGGGTGCCTTCAGAATCAGACTGAGTATTCAAGCTGAAACTAAGTGCTACCTGGACATCCCCCAACCAATGACTGAACACAGGAGTGGCACAAGAGCTGTCCCTTGTACCTACGCAGGATTCTTCTGTGAGCACTCTTCTTGGAGCTGCACCACAGTCTGAAGCTCATTCTATCCACTTCTCCTTTCTTCCCCTTCTCTTTAACAGGTATCTGACCTGAACTGAGGTCTGAAGATTCTTCTTGCCTTCTCCTTCTTCCTCTGCCTTTTATCTTTCACAAGGACTACCTCCTATAAATCTTTTCCAGTTCCAACTCGATCTTGGCATCTGCTTCTCAGATGATCCAGCCAACACACCAACTGGACTCCAGGACAAACGAAAGTAAATAAATACAATTGGCCTTGAGTCATAAGGATCTTTCTGGACTTTGTGAATAATTAGATGCAGAAACAAAACTGAGGTATGGAAGAACAAGAGCAATCCTACATGGCCAGGTCTTATCAGGCTTCAAAAACACAACCAGCAAACTACAGAAAACCATACACTAGCTAAACAGCACACCATACTAGTTGGCTTTAAAAAAAAGAGAAGTGTTTTCTATGTCATTGCTTGTTTGCCCTGTCTACTATGTTCACAGTACTGTATGGTAGGTCCTCAGGCTTTTTGTGGAGATGATAAACTTTGCTCTTTCTTTTTTGTGCTAAAGTGTCTCCTGTTTAGATCATAGGGGGAAGAAAGAGGAACAGGAAAGAAATACATGATCTCAAGTGCCAGGAGTGTAGGTAGGAGGGTAAGGATACTGAAGACGAACCAGCGAGGAGCTTGGGTTTACCCCAGAAGCCCCAGCAACCTGCCTGGGGGTGGGATGGGCGTAGAACCAAGGTGCTAAGGGCAATTAGCTTAGGAATTAGCCCTCTGGCTACTTTTCCATCTCTTTCACAGTTCGATAATATCTCATTCTACATCAGCCACCAACTGGTTTTCAAAAACTGTTTTTGCTTTTTTTTTTTGAGTTTAACCAAATTGACTCAAAAAGAAAAAAGAACACTTCTGATTTATCACCATTGGAGCTTTGCTTCCACCCATCTCTCAGGTATTTAAAGAGAAGCAAAAAGATATGGAAACAACCTAAGTGTCAACAGATGAATCAATAAAGAAGATTTTATATATATATATAAACAAATGTATATGTATATAAACATATAATGGAATATTATTCAGCCACGAAAAAGAAAGAAATCCTGCCACTGACTACAACATGGATAGAACTTGAGGGCACTAGACTAAGGGAAATAAGTCAGAGAGAGAATGACAAATAATGTATGATCTCACTTATAGGTGGAACCTAAAAAAGCCAAACTCATAGAAACAGGGAGTAGAATGGTGGTCACCAGGGGATGGGGGTTGGGGAAAATGGGGAGATTTTAGTCCAAGGATAAAAAATTTCAGTTAGAAGTGAATAATTTCTGGGGATCTATGTGCAGCATGGTGATTATAGCTAATAATACCATGTTATATACTTGAAAGTTGCTAAGAGAGTGGATCTTAAATGTTCTCACCAAACAAAACAAATGGTAAATACGTGACAGGATGGAAGTGGTAGCTAATGTTGTTCGCCTTAAATTTACTCAATGTTATATGTCAACTATATCTCAATAAAGCTGGAAAAAATTGTGTATATATATGTATATATATACACACACACATATATATATATATATATATATATATATATATATATATATATATATATATATATATATATATATATATATATAAAGGGAACCCAATTAGAACAGTCTTCCTCCCCTTCTCTGGATTTTGCCTCAGGGTCATTGCCCTACATCTTTTCGTTTCTGATTACTATATTTAGCAAGATCATTACAGATTATTACGTTCATTGTCAGAATGTCGGTGCAATATTAAGTGGGCCAAATGCAGAGCATTGGGTTAGAAATCAGAAGCCTTGGATTCTAATTTTGATTCCAGTATTTATCAGCTGTGTGATTTGGGGCAAACCTCACCTGTTTTCTTTCATAAACAATTATACCTGTCTGTCCTCTCACTCAGAGTTGTGGAATATATTAAATGAAATAATGTATGTGAAGGCTTTCTGAAGATTATAAAAACCATCAAAAATGTATGGTGTAATTATTACTGCCGCTAATAACAAGGATCTGTAACTAGATTATAGTTCTACACAGGATTATTCCAATATGATAACCACACTAGATAGAAGAGAAAAACCAAATTTCCCCAAAAGAAAAATGTGGAACTATTTTCTCTTTTACCATGAAATTTCTAAATGTAAAGTTCACTAGAGGATTTTCATGGGTTGGGGGATAGAGGGGCTTCTCAGCTTTATATATATTAGAAGAACAGCTTTTTGAAATGCATTTCTGAAGTGCAGCGTCTGCTGAAAATGAACTATATCTTAGCTGCTAAAATCAACTCTATATAATCGATATAATCCTAGCTTTCTGTTTATAAAATAAGAAATTTTTTTCAGCATAATTAACTGCTTATATAAAAATATCTCTAATGTCATTTCTATGTTCCTATTCCTGTGAATTTCTCTATTTCTCTAAAATAATTTCTATAAAAAGATAGAAGTGAGACATACTTTATTTCGTAAATTGTTGTTAACTTTATACACAGAAAAAGAGCTGTTAGTAAAATTCTGATGAGGTTTAATAAACTCAAATACATTCAGAAAGTTCAATTTCACACTTGTACGCTAAGACTACCGAATTCCACAAGATTCCGACTAGCTACTTCCATACATGGAGATAATATTGTCAGTGAGGGTGGATGTCCCTTATTATAAATTTCCTATGTCCTGTTTGCTTCTATTAGCATTTCCTTAGCTCCCGAGACAGATGTCATGTTGCTCTGATGAGAAACCTTTAAAAATTTTTTATAATTAAGAGAGTTACAAGGAAAGTTTATAGAGTAATTACTAAGTCCGAAGACACTGTGCTTTAATGCACAAACTTTACGTATTAGGATCAGTTATTGACTCCAATTACAGAAAAGGAAACTGAGTCCCAGAGGTCTTCGTTGACCATGCTATCTGAAACCTAAAATCAAAAATCAAAATGTGGGCTGAGGACCAACGACATCAGCACTGTCTGACCCAGGCACCGTCAGAAAGGCAGAATCTCAGGTCCCTGCCCCAGACTCTCCATTTTAACAAGACCCCCAGGTGAGTGACATTTTGTTGTCTCTGTTTACTGTGGGTCCTATTGGCATCTATGAGCATCTCCTTAATACCCTAGAGGAATGCCATATTCCTCCTGCCCTAGAGCACTCTTCTTTAAGAGGGCCAGATAGCCAGCTCTCTCTCCATTCATCAGGGACTTCGACCATCACATTAGTTCCCAGTCCCTAAAACAGAGCCTGGCACATAGTAAGTATTTGATAAATATATGGTGAATGAGTGAATTCTATTTTCATAATTACACAGTGGGGGACTTCCCTGGTGGCGCAGTGGTTAAGAATCTGCCTGCCAATGCAGGGGACACGGGTTAGAGCCCTGGTCCAGGAAGATCCCACATGCCGGGGAGCAACTAAGCCCGTGTGCCACAACTTCTGAGCCCGTGCGCCTAGAGCCCACGCTCCGCAACAAGAGAGGACACTGCAATGAGAAGCCTGCGCATGGCAACAAAGAGTAGCCCCCGCTCGCCGCAACTAGAGAAAGCCTACGCACAGCAACGAAGACCCAAAGCAGCCAAAAATAAATTTATTTTTAAAAAATAAAATAAAAGTTATCCACACACCACCCACCCCTAATCAAGCTCTCCCTCATTCTGTTAGCAGCTAGTCTCGAAGCAAATCACTTAGTCTCTCTGGGCCTTTTGTTTCCTCATCTCTAAAACAAGGATGAAAATACCTCTCTTATGGGATCTCTCTGAGGGCTATATTAAACCAGAGAGCGCAAGTAAATTGAGTAGCACAGGACTTCCCTAACTTGGTTTCATTTCAGAATCATCTGGGGAGTTTTTCTTGGCACCTCCCTCTCCAGACCAATTTTATTTGAATTTCTGATAATGGGGCCCAGGTATCAGCATTTTCACATGTCCACGGGTGATTCTAAGGGGTGGTCAGGTTTGAGAACCTCTGGCACCCATTACCTTCAATGTTATGAATGCCAAATAAAATTTATCTTTGGTTATTATTTTTCCAATCCAGACCTTGTCAAAGACCTTGTCTCTGAACAGGTCATGCTGATTTCTACCATATACTATCTCAATCATGTCTTCCCCTCTCAAAGCTGGTTCTATCTCCATCTCCTCTGGGCTTTCTGAGGTCCTAGCTCAGAAACCATACACCTTTTATCTGAAAACTTTTCTGGTTACTCCAACCCTGATCTCTTTTTTTCTCTCAAACCCAATGGCAATCTGAAGTCCTTATTATAAAATCTACTACTTGCCCCATTCTTTCATGTGTAGTTTGCAACTGTCTATGTATATCCAGTTGGCATATCTCCCATGCCTCCAGCCCAGTGCTGGGGACACCCTAAACTAGACACTGAAAAAGGAAAAATTTTTTTCCAAATGTAAAAATCAAGACTTTAATATACAGTGAACGTGGGTCAAAGATTTTACTTAATAAAATTTATTTTATTTATGAGGGACCCAATAATATGTTACACCCAGTCTAAAGAAGAATTTAAAGAACCACAGATACGTGGGCAATAAGGAATGTTGAAATGAAGTTACAGATAGATGCAAAATTAGTCACTTGCTTTCCACCGAATGCTGTTCATTTCTTTTTTATGGACAAGAATCATTTGGATTATTATTCATTTTCTACAACATACAGCGTTATAAAGCAGGACAAAGACAGTGAAAGCCAGAGACAACAACAACAGTGCTCTAGACAGTGTCTCATTTTTCCACTGCAGATGTCTCATAACTTTTGTGGTTCATTTCATAGCTTTTCACAATTTTTTCTGATAGCACTCAGTGTTTTTACGGTCTGCTGAATGTTGGGACAGATAGAAGGATTAGACGAAAACCAACGAAAAAGCCTCACTTCATTAGGAATTTGAGTGAGATTAATTTAGCTAATGGTATCTTCAAGTAACTGCGTCCAAGGTGAAGCCTAAATCCAAGTTTTAACTGGAGTAGCCCAGACTTTTGTGATGTCTGTTCAGATTTTACTGGTAAGAGATGAAACTTCCGATGTTGCTTGGAAAGGAGTTATCAAGCTGGCCATCCTGGGAAAGAAGGAATAGGCACTAAGAAGCTCATTCAAGTAAGGAGCTCATTCAAGTCTGTGAAAGAGAAGAAGAATCATTAAGGAATGAACTGTAATGTCCTAATAGACTGTTCTTTAGGTACTTGCTTATATAATACCTCATTTCAATTTCCCACCAACCCTAAAAAGTAATTACTTTTATCCCTGTTTTCCCATGAAGAAATTGAAGGTCAGAAGAGCAATGGGATTTGCCCAACTAAGGGCAGGGATTTGAACCAAACCCATCTTTGCCAAGATCCACACTCTTTCCCATAGTTTAAGGTTGCAGATTAGTTTAGTTCTTTCATTGTCACCTCCAGGAACCTCCAAAACTTTCTTTCTTCTGAAGCTGTAGTTTTACCCTGAAAGGGAAAAACTGATTATTACTCAATGTGTTCTAGATTTATTCTAGGAGATCCAGCAGCTACTTGAAATTTCATTTTCGGTCACCAAATTTCACTAATATTTTACAAATTGCTTTCCAAGTATCTGAATTGTTTCCCAGATCTACCTCTGACTTCTTCCATTTCTTTTTAAGCTGATATATTTGAAGTACAATCACTTTCCACAGGCATTTTGCAATTGTAGGAAAAAGGTACTATCAAGTACCAAAAACTTGGAACTTGCAGTTATTACCATGATGATGCTAAAGTTGGGCATTTGGACTGAAGATTTATGTATTATAACCTTATTTCTGAGAATCTGTGACTAGCAGATCAAGTACAATGATATGGTACAGGAGTATAGTCTCTCAGCCTACTTTGGAGAGCATATGTGATTGAACCCCTTCCCTGATGAATAAGTAGACTCCATTCCCAACACTACTGTTAAACTCAGGTGTTACTCTCAAATCTTTCAAGCCAAGTACCCAGGCCAGAAGAACAATTTCAATTTCTCTTCTGAACTTTGTTCATGAGGTTTCTGTAGTAATAAGTGTGCTGCAATAATTTGGATTCAGGTTGTCTTATACTTTATATCTTCACATCACTCACAATTTCTTTCTGTACTTAGTATCTGTGCAGTGTCTCTTCATGCTGAAATGACACAGCCCACTTAGTCAGTCTCCCTACAATGTAACATCAGGTCAGTGGCAACCTGGCTGTGGTACATGGAGTATTTGTGGGTTGGACCTAGAGATTACCATGCTAAACTGTCAGTCAGAAAGAGAAAGACAAATACCATGTGATATCACTTATATGTAGAATCTAAAATATGACACAAATGAACATATCTATGAAACAAAAACAGACTTACAGACAGACATAGAGAACAGACTTGTGGTTGCCAAGGGGGAAGTAGGGCGGGGGAGGGAAGGACTGGGAGTTTGGGATTCGCAGATGCAAACTATCAATATTAAATATAGGATGGATAAACAACAAGGTCCTACTGCAGAGCACAGGAACTATATTCAATATCCTGTGATAAACCATAATTGAAAAGAATATGAAAAGAATATATATATGTATAACTGAGTCACTTTGCTGTACAGCAGAAATTAAATACAACATTGTAAATCAACTACACTTCAATAAAATTTGAAAAAAGAAAAAATATATAGATTTTAACACTGACTCAGCTATCTAAAACCCATTTAGTCAACTTTATTCATTCTAAAATGTTATCAGTCTAATGTTAGTCACTGCTCATTTTTGATCAATGTACTCGCATTTGGGGTGTATTTCCTTAGGGCTCCCAGGGCCTGCAAAGATGACTTGGGTATGGCCTCTGCTTTCGAAACCAGAATAGAGACTAAAAGCTGTGACAGTTCCAACCATATGATTGTGCACACCTCATTTTAACTGCTTTAAAGAAAAAAGTATCTGTAAGAACTTAATGTTAATATTGTCATTTAAAAACCAAGTTCTAATGTCTGTTCTCTTCTCCCACTCACAAATCTATTTTCCAAGTAGAATCTATTTGTTATTTAAACTTTTCTCCCCTCCTTATCCTTGGTGATGGGAGGTCCCCACTGGATTGTGAGGAATGTTTTGAGAAGTAGAATTTAAAGGCAGGAGCACTTTTGGGACTGCCAAGGTCACATCCCAGCCCTGCCTGAACCCTAATGCTTCCCATAAACCCTCCACTCCCATGGCCTCACCCCAGACATTTCCCATCTTGGCATGTACCACTTCTCAAATCCTATCTAACCCAGCCCTCATGGAGCATTGTGTCAACAAGGCTCTTGTCAGCACCCTTAACATCTTTACTCCAGGCTACACCCACCCTGCAAACCTCTTAATCACTCTGGATTGTTTATTTCATCTACCTCCTTTGCTTCTCTACCTTGGTTTCTGAGAACTATAGGAAAAATCTCACAACTGCCAACTTGCTGATGCCTATTCAGCCAGTATTTATTGAGCGCCCACTATACACTAAAAACAGTAGAAGAACCTATACTAGACTCAGAAGAATACAACAGTAAATGAAGGCAGGTCTACTCCTTCTCAGAGCATAATGGCTGATGGGGTGGGGAAGCTCAGCAACCACACCATCATGTGATAAGCATTATCAGGATGGAATTACGGTGTGCCATGGAGCCCACAGGAGAGTACATAACTCAGGGACAGAGGGGGTCAGGGAAAGTTATGCCACTTCAAATTCGTGGTCTTCAACTCCGGTGGGGCCCCCGGCACCACTCAGCAATTTATAGTTATCTAGTCAAGCACAGTTCCCCTAAATGAATGGTGAAGCCTTCATGGCTCTCCTCAAGAAGCCCAGTCCACTCTTGTGCTTCTCATCTCTCAGCAGATGAGACAGCCTCTGACTGCACAGAAGAAGCCCAGTCCACACGGACAAATCCATTTCCATCTCAAAGCCTCCCCTCCTGACTCAGGAGAATCAGAAACAGTGCCCTTCTCATATCCTATTTCTCCACCATTAACCTCCAGTTTATTGGGGACCAGAACCTGAACAAATTGGATTATTTCCTCCCCACTTACATCTTCTTATGTTCAAGTTCTTCCTCTTAGTTACTCAATAATAAACATATACATCTCTCTTACACACACACACACACACACACACACACACACACACATTATAAATACACTCTAAAATAAGCAACCTAAATACCCTTAGGCTTCATCAGAGTCCAGATTAAATCTAAATTGTACCAGGTAAAAAAGCCACTAGTTACAAATGTCTTCCTGCACCTTAACGAGTATCCTACCCCAGCCTCCACCCACCCCTGCCTCTAGGTATATCAGATTCCCATAGGGGAGGGAGAGGGTCTTATACATGTTCATGAAAAAGGTTTTGTTTGTTCCTTGCTGCCACCTTGCTAGAGACCTGCTTCTCTCAAACCACCGCCAGCCGCTACGTTGAGGTTCTATCACCCACCACTGGAGAGCTCTGGGCACGGCTGCCTTGAGCTCAGCAGCCTATGAAGATTCCTGCTGAATCTGCAGTATGCCCAAATGTTGGCCTCCCCTCATCTGAGCTAGGGCTCCTTGTTGGGGTGTTGGGTCCTGCTGAGGGCTCTGCCCACCAAGGTTCTCAATATGGATGCTAGCCCCATCACATTTCATGGTGCCTGGACAACTGCAGTGTACAGAGGGGAAGGTAATGGCTCCCACCCCTCTGCCCTAATTCCTGTTAAGAAGCCCAAAAGCAAGCATGCCCTCAACACACCTGATGCCTTGTACAACTCCAGGGGACTCCATGCACATTATTTCCTATGTGAAGAACATACTCAGAGCAAAGCTCCCTAGAGTTCTCCCTCAGGGCAGTGCTGTCTAATATTCCAGGCTCTGCTTGCCCACCTCCAATCAAAGCCCATCTGGTAGGTATGTCTATATATGTCTGAATCCCCATTGTGGTTACAACTCATTTTCCCAGGAGGATCCTCAGCCTCCTGTAAATCAGTGGATGTCAACAGACGCCTGGATGGGAGAATGTCACAACTCAGTATGATAGTTGTAGGGGAGGAAAAGTTTCCCTCCACCCTCTTAGGGTCCTTGGCTGGGTCTGAAAAGTATACCAGCAAAGACAGATTAACAGGAGAAAAGTATACAAATTTATTTAATGTAAGTTTTTGTTGACACTTGAACCTTCATAAGGAAATGAAGACCTGAAGAAATGGTTAGATCTGAGTATTTTTATGCTAGGTTTGATGAAGTGTAGGCGGTCATGTAGAAAGGTGATAGGTCAGAGAGTATGATAGGTACGTGGGAAATAAATTGGGGGAAATTTAGCAAATCCTGTTTGTTAGGATTCTTCTCAGCACCCATTTGTCTTCACAGATAAAGATGCTCCTTTCCTCTGGGTCTAGAGAGGGTACCTCTCTAGGGGTGCATGAGGGTTTTATGATGTGTTTAGGGGAGAAGGTCAAACAGCTTCTGCTATTTTCTCAAACTCCTTTAGCTTAAAATATTGAATATGCCAAGGTGTCATATTTTGAAGTAGCATGTCCTGATCCACACCATAGTCTTATACAAATCATGGACTAGTCATGACTCTGCTACAGAAAACTAAAACATCAGTCCTCAGTCTTGCATCCAGTTCTGGCTCCTGCCTTTTTCTCTTCTTCCCTTCACAGCCAAGCTCTTTGAAAGAATCAGCTATAATTTTTACTTCCTTGTTGCACGAGCATTTTTTTTTTCAATTTAATAGTGTCTTCTTTTTAAATACAGTTATATATTCACTTGGTTTAAAATTCAAAAAGTATGAAAATCTATCCCTGGCTCCCAAATATCCCTCCTTAGAAGCAACCAGTTTCCCTATTAGAGAGTCTTTATTAAACACAAACAAAAACATATCATTTCCACCTTTTTTAAAAATGGTAATTGTGAGGGGGGAGACCTTCAAGGTGGTGGAGGAGTAAGATGTGGAGATCATCTTCCTCCCAACAAATATGTGAGAAATACATCTACACGTGAAACAACTCCTACAGAACACCTACTGAACGCTGGCAGAAGACCTCAGACTTCCCAAAAGGCAAGAAACTCCCCATGTACCTGGGTAGGGCAAAAGAAAAAAGAAAAAACAGGGACAAAAGAATAGTAATGGGACCTGCACCTTGGGGAGGGAGCTGTGAAGGAGGGAAAGTTTCCACACACTAGGAAGCCCCTTCACTGGCGGAGACTGCAGAGGGTGGTGGGTGGAGGCTTTCGGAGCCACGGAGGAGAGCGCAGCAACAGGGGTGCAGAGGGCAAAGTGGAGAGATTCCCGCACAGAGGATCGGTGCCGACCAGCACTCACCAGCCCGAGAGGCTTGTCTGCTCACCCACCAGGGTGGGCAGGGGCTGGGAGCTGAGGCTCGGGCTTTGGAGGTCGGTTCCCAGTGAGAGGACTGGGGTTGGCGGCGTGAAAACAGCCTGAAGGGGCTAGTGCGCCACAGCTAGCCGGGAGGGAGTCCGGGAAAAGGTCTGAACTGCCTAAGAGGCAAGAGACCATTGTTTCGTGGTGCGCAAGGAGAGGGGATTCAGAGCACTGCCTAAACGAGTTCCAGAAATGGGCACGAGCTGCAGCTATCAGCGCGGACCCCAGAGTTGGGCGTGAAACACTAACCCTGCTGCTGCAGCCACCAAGAATCCTGTGTGCAAGCGCAGGTCACTATCCATAACTCCCCTCCCGGGAGCCTGTGCAGCCCGCCACTGCCAGGGTCCCGTGATCCAGGGACAACTTCCCCGGGAGAACGCATGGCGCGCCTCAGGCTGGTGCAACATCACGCCAGCCTCTGCCACCAAAGGCTCGCCTCACATCCGTACCCCTCCCTCCCCCTGGCCTGAGTGAGCCAGAGCCCCCGAAACAGCTGCTCCTTTAACCCTGTCCTGGCTGAGCGAAGAACAGATGGCATCAGGCAACCTACACGTACAGGCAGGGCCAAATCCAAAGCTGAACCCCAGTACCTGTGCGAACAAAGAAGAGAAAGGGAAATCTCTCCCAGCAGCCTCAGGAGCAGTGGATTAAATCTCCACAATCAACTGGATGTACCCTGCATCTGTGGAATACCTGAACAGACAACGAATCATCCCAAATTGACGGGGTGGACTTTGGGAACAACTGTACGCATGGGGTTTGCTTTCTGCAAATAATTTGTTTCTGCTTTTAGGTTTATCTTAGTTTACTATTTAGAGTTTATTATCATTGGTAGATTTGTTTATTTATTTGGTTGCTCTCTTCCTTTTTTTATATATATTTTTTCCTTTTTCTCTTTTTGTGAGTGTGTATGTGTATGCTTCTTTGTGTGACTAGGTAATAGCTTTGCTTTTTTTACCTTTTGTCCTAGGGTTCTGTCTGTCTTTTTTTTTTTTTTTTTTTTTGGTATACTTTTTAGTGCTTGTTATGATTGGTGGATTTGTTTTCTGGTTTCGTTGTTCTCCTCTTTTTGCTTTCTTTTTTTAAAATTACTTTTTAACTTTTTTTTTTTTTTTTTTTTTGCGGTATGCAGGCCTGTCACTGTCGCGGCCTCTTCCATATGGAAACAGGCTCCAGACACGCAGGCTCAGTGGCCATGGCTCATGGGTGCAGCCGCTCCGTGGCATGCAGGATCTCCCAGACCAGGGCACGAACCCGTGTCCCCTGCATGGGCAGGTGGACTCTCAACCACTACGCCACCAGGGAAGCCCACTTTTTAATTTTTAATAATTTTTTTATTTTTAATTTTAATATCGTTTTATTTTATTTTTTTATTTTTTCTTTTTTTCTCCCTTTTCTTCTGAGCCATGTGCCTGACAGGGTTTTGGTACTCTGGCCGGGTGTCAGGCTGTGCCTCTGAGGTGGGAGAGACAAGATCAGGACATTAGTTCACCAGAGACCTCCCAACTCCACATAATATCAAAGAGCAAAAGCTCTCCCAGAGATGTCCATCTCAATGCTAAGACCCAGCTCCACTCAATGAACAGCAAGCTACAGTGCTACACCCCTATGCCAAACAACTAGCAAGACAGGAACACAGACCCACCCATCTGCACACAGCCTGCTTAAAATCATAATAAGGTCAAAGACACCCCAAAACACACCACTGGACGCAATCCTGCCCACCAGAAAGACAAGATACAGCCTTATCCACCAGAACACAGGCACCAGTCCCCTCCACCAGGAAGCCTACACAACCCACTGAACCAATCTTAGCCACTGGGGGCGGACATCAAAAACAACGGGAACTATGAACCTGTAACCTGTGAAAAGGAGACCCCTAACACAGTAAGTTAAGCAAAATGAGAAGACAGAGAAACACACAGCAGATGAAGGAGCAAGGCAAAAACCCATCAGACCAAACAAATGAAGAGGAAATAGGCAGTCTACCTGAAAAAGAATTTAGAGTAATGATAGTAAAGATGATCCAAAATCTTGGAAATAGAATGGAGAAAGTACAAGAAACGTTTAACAAGGACCTAGAAGAACTAAAGAGCAAACAAACAATGATGAACAACACAATAAATGAGATTAAAACTTCTCTAGAAGGAATCAGTAGCAGAATAACTCAGGCAGAAGAACGGATAAGTGACCTGGAAGATAAAATAGTGGAAATAACTACCACAGAGAAGAATGAAAAGAATTGAGGACAGTCTCAGAGACCTCTGGGACAACATTCAATGCACCAACATTCAAAGTATAGGGGTCTCAGAAGAAGAAGAGAAAAAGAAAGGGACTGAGAAAATATTTGAAGAGATTATAGTTGAAAACTTCCCTACTATGGGAAAGGAAATAGTTAATCAAGTCCAGGAAGCACAGAGAGTCCCATACAGGATAAATCCAAGGGGAAACATGTGAAGACACATATTAATCAAACTATCAAAAATTAAATACAAAGAAAAAATATTAAAAGCAGCAAGGGAAAAGCAACAATTAACGTACAAGGGAATCCCCATAAGGCTAACAGCTGATCTTTCAGCAGAAACTCTGCAAGCCAGACGGGAGTGGCAGGACATATTTAGAGTGATGAAAGGGAAAAACCTACAACCAAGATTACTCTACCCAGCAAAGATCTCATTCAGATTCAACGGAGAAATTAAAACGTTTACAGAGAAGCAAATATTAAGAGAATTCAGCACCACCAAACCAGCTTTACAACAAATGCTAAAGGAACTTCTCCAGGCAGGAAACACAAGAGAAGGAAAAGACCTACAATAACAAAACCAAAACAATTAAGAAAATGGTAATAGGAACATACGTATCAATAACTACCTTAAATGTAAATGGGTTAAATGCTCCAACCAAAAACACAGACTGGCTGAATAGATACAAATCAAGACCCATATATATGCTGTCAACAAGAGACCCACTTCAGACCTAGGGACACATACAGACTGAAAGTGAGGGGATGGAAAATGATATTCCATGTAAATGGAAATCAAAAGAAAGCTGGAGTAGCAATTTTCATATCACACAAAATACACTTTAAAACTACTACAAGAGAATAAGAAGGACACTACATAATGATAAAGGGATCAATCCAAGAAGAAGATATAACAATTGTAAATATTTATGCACCCAACAGAGGAGCACAATACATAAGGCAAACACAAACAGCCATAAAAGGGGAAATCGACAATAACACAATCAGAGTAGGGATTTTAACACCCCACTTTCACCGATGGACAGATCATCCAAAATGAAAATAAATAAGGAAAAGCAAGCTTTAAATAATACATTAAACAACATGGACTTAATTGATATTTATAGGACATTCCATCCAAAAACAACAGAATACACTTTCTTCTCAAGTGCTCATAGAACATTCTCCAGAATCGATCATATCTTGGGTCATAAATCAAGCCTTGGTAAATTTAAGAAAATTGTAATCGTATCAAGCATCTTTTCTGACTACAACATTCTAAGACAAGATATCAATTACAGGAAAAATTCTGTAAAAAATACAAACACATGGAGGCTAAACCATACACTACTAAATAACGAAGTGATCACTGAAGAAATCAAAGAGGAAATCAAAAAATACCTAGAAACAAATGACGATGAAAACACGACAACCCAAAACGTATGGGATGCAGCAAAAGTATTTCTAAGAGGGAAGTTTATAGCAATACAATCCTACCTCAAGAAAGAAGAAACATCTAAAATAAACAACCTAACCTTACACCTAAAGCAATTAGAGAAAGAAGAACAAAAAAGCCCCAAAGTTAGCAGAAGGAAAGAAATCATAAAGATCAGATCAGAAATAAATGAAAAAGAAATGAAGGAAATGATAGCAAAGATCAATAAAACTAAAAGGTGGTTCTTTGAGAAGATAAACAAAATTGATAAACCATTAGGCAGACTCATCAAGAAAAAAAGGGAGAAGACTCAAATCAATAGAATTAGAGATGAAAAAGAAGTAATAACTGACACTGCAGAAATACAAAGGATCATGAGAGATTACTACAAGCAACTCTATGCCAATAAAGTGGACAACCTGGAAGAAATGGACAAATTCTTAGAAATGCACAAACTTCCAAGACTGAACCAGGAAGAAATAGAAAATATAAACAGAACAATTAGAAGCACTGAAATTGAGACTCTGATTAAAACTCTTCCAACAAACAAAAGCCCAGGACCAGATTGCTTCACAGTCAAATTCTATCAAACATTTAGAGAAGAGCTAATACTTATCCTTCTCAACCTCTTCCAAAATATAGCAGAGGGAGGAACACTCCCAAATGCATTCTACGAGGACACCATCACCCTGATACCAAAACCAGAAAAAGGTGTAACAAAGAAAGAAAACTACAGGCCAATATCACTGATGAACACAGATGAAAAATCCTTAACCAAATACTAGCAAACAGAATCCAACAGCACATTAAAAGGATCATACACCATAGTCAAGTGGGGTTTATCCCAGGAATGCAAGAATTCTTCAATATACGTAAATCAATCAATGTGATAAACCATATTAACAAACTGAAGGAGAAAAACCACATGACCATCTCAATAGATGCAGAAAAAGCTTTTGACAAAATTCAACACCCATTTATTATAAAAACCCTCGAGAAAGTAGGTATAGAGGGAACTTTCCTCAACATAATAAAGGCCATATATGACAAACCCAGAGCCAACATCATTCTCAATGGTAAAAAACTGAAAGCATTTCCACTAAGATCAGAAACAAGACAAGGTTGTTCACTCCCACCACTATTATTCAACATAGATTTGGAAGTTTTAGCCACAGTCATCAGAGAAGAAAAAGAAATAAAAGGAATCCAAATCAGAAAAGAAGAAGTAAAGCTGTCACTGTTTGCAGATGACATGATACCATACATAGAGAATCCTAAAGATGCTACCAGAAAACTACTAGAGCTAATCAATAAATTTGGTAAAGTAGCAGGATACAAAGTTAATTCACAGAAATCTCTTGCATTCCTATACACTAATGATGAAAAATCTGAAAGGGAAATTAAGGAAACACTCCCATTTACCATTGCAACAAAAAGAATAAAATACCTAGGAATAAACCTACTTAAGGAGACAAAAGACCTGTATGAAGAAAACTATACCATGTTCTTGGATTGCAAGAATCAACATTGTGAAAATGACTCTACTACCCAAAGCAATCTACAGATTCAATGCAATCCCTATCGAACTACCAATAGCATTTTTCACAGACCCAGAACAAAAAATTTCACAATTTGTAGGGAACCACAAAAGAGCCCAAATAGCCACAGAAATCTTGAGAAAGAAAAACGGAGATGGAGGAATCAGGCTCCCTGACTTCAGACTATATTACAAAGCTACAGTAATCAAGACAGTATGGTACTGGCACGTAAACAGAAATTAGATCAATGGAACAGGATAGAAAGCCCAGAGATAAACCCACACACATATGGTCACCTTATTTTTGATGAAGGAGGTGAGAATATATAATGGAGAAAAGACAGCCTCTTCAATAAGTGGTGCTGGGCAAACTGGACAGCCACATGTAAAAGAATGAAATTAGAACACTTCCTAACACCATACACAAAAATAAACTCAAAATGGATTAAGGATCTAAATGTAAGGTCAGACACTATAAAACTCTTAGAGGAAAACATAGGCAGAATGCTCTATGACATAAATCACAGCAAGATCCTTTTTGACCGACCTCCTAAGAAATGGAAATAAAAACAAAAATAAACAAATGAGACCTAATGAAACTTAAAAACTTTTGCACAGCAAGGGAAACCTTAAACAAGATGAAAGACAACCCTCAGAATGGGAGAAAATATTTGCAAACCTAGCAACTGACACAGGATTAATCTCCAAAATTTACAAGCAGCTCACGCAGCTCAATATGAACAACAAAAAAAGAATCCAATCCAAAAATGGGCAGAAGACCTAAACAGACATTTGTCCAAAGAAGATATACAGATAGCCAACAAACATATGAAAAGATGCTGAACATCACTAATCTTTAGAGAAATGCAAATCAAAACTGCAGTGAGATATCACCTCACACCCATCAGAATGGCCATCATCAAAAAATCTGCAAACAATAAATGCTGGAGAGGGTATGGTGAAAAGTGAACCCTCTTGCACTGCTTGTGGGAATGTAAATTGATACAGCCACTGTGGAGAACAGTATGGAGGGTCCTTAAAAAACTAAAAATAGAACTACTATACGACCCAGCAATCTCACTACTGGGCATATACCCTGCTAAAACCATAGTTCAAAAAGTGTCATGTACCACAATGTACATTGTAGCACTATTTACAATAGCCAGGACATGGAAGCAACCTAAGTGTCCATCAACAGATGAATGGATAAAGAAGATGTGGCACTCATATACAATGGAATATTACTCAGCCATAAAAAGCAATGAAATTGAGTTATTTGTAGTGAGGAGGATGGACCTAGTGTCTGTCATACAGAGTGAAGTAAGTCAGAAAGAGAAAAACAAATACCGTATGCTAACACATATATATGGAAACAGCAACAACAAAAATTGGTCTAAAGAACCTAGGGGCAGGAGAGGAATAAAGATGCAGACATAAAGAATGGACTTGAGGACACAAGGTGGGGGAAGGGTAAACTGGGAGGAAGTGAGAGAGTGGCATGGACATATATACACTACCAAATATAAAATCGATAGCTAGTGGGAAGCAGCCACATAGCACAGGGAGATCAGCTTGGTTCTTTGTGACCCCTTAGAGGGATGGGATAGGTAGGGTGGGAGGGAGACGCAACAGGGAGAGATATGGGGATATATGTATCCTGATGTATGGCTGATTCACTTTGTTATAAAGCAGAAATTAACGTACCATTGTAGAGCAATTATACTCCAATAAAGGTGTCAAAAAAATAAAAAGAAAATAAATAAATAAAAATAGTAATTGCATGCAGTATCTACACACTGTTGCTTTTTTCCATTAATACTGTATTTTAGGGATCATTTCAAATAAATAAAGAGCATGTTCATTCTTTTTTTGTGAGGGGGCTGTAGAATATTCCATTGCATCACTGTACCCCAAATTATTTAACTAATCCCACATTGCTGGATTTGGGGTAATTTTCAATTTTTTATGATTGTAAGTGGAACCAGATTTTCTTTAATGCAAGTTTCCACTGAAGCATCAAGATGTTACATTCTAAAGTGCATATAACTGAGCATATAATAAAAGAGCATATAATTTCTAAAGCAGATGAAAAGCCAGTTTTGTGACCTTAAGCTTCTCACCAATAGAGAGGATATAAAGGGTTTGGGATTTTGAGATTAGGAATCATTTTGGAGACTGTAGTCGTGGATTATGAATCCTATGGGGGTCTCCTGGGAACCCTTACTCTTCATTTCATGTCAAAGGAAGAGATGATTCAAGATGATTGCCCAGGGCTTCCCTGGTGGCGCAGTGGTTGAGAGTCCGCCTGCCGATGCAGGGGACACGGGTTCGTGCCCCCATCTGGGAAGATCCCACATGCCGCGGAGCGGCTGGGCCTGTGAGCAATGGCCGCTGAGCCTGCGCGTCCGGAGCCTGTGCTCCTCAACGGGAGAGGCCACAACAGTGAGAGGCCCGCGTACCGAAAAAAAAAAAAAAAAAAGATGATTGCCCAGAGAGTTTCATATGTGGCCATGTAGTCCACCTAGAAAACCTAAAGAATAAGAAATGTGCATCTAGCTGCTTAGACGGTAAACAAAGAGATGGCTGCAGGGGAGCCTGTACTCCTTGAGTTGGGAAAAGGATGTGTGGTTCCTCCAGACTGGATGAGGATCCCAAGCAAGGACAATGTGAAACGTCTTAGGTTTTGCTCAAGAGGAATGCGTGGAAGAAAAAATCCCAGCAGAACTGAAGCCAACGTTCATAAGGGCTGAGGAGAGCATAAAAGACCAGTTGGAATAGAGATGGATTACCTTCATGGAAGCGTTGGTCAGGTGAGAGATTCCCTGGTCATGAGAGAGATGGACACAGGTCTCCAAGAATCCACAAAAGATATCAGAGAAGAGTGAGTTTAAAAAGCCTACCACAGTCAGAAGTAATATTGGTCCAGTGAGGCATTTCTGCTACCTCGCTCTTCTCTCTCCCCACTCTTCCCACTTTGAAGGGGTCTGAAAGAAGATTAGTAAGAAAGGAGGAAGGTCAGAGAATGCCAGTGATGCCCTTCTGCCCCATCACCCACCTCTCCAGCCTGCAGTGATCCGGAACTGAGAAATGGGAGAAACTTAAATAAAATTTTAATTATTTCTTATTCTATTGGAATGAACATTTGAATTGCTCACTATAAGACCATTTTATTAACCAAAAGTGATCAGAAAAGTCACAGGGCTCATACTAACTTTCATGGAGGGACTGAGTTCCACAAATAAATTTTAAAAGACAGTGGATGACTTCCATTTCTTATAAGAAATCTGTAAGAAGTCAGGAGAAACTGTTGCTTTCATCCTAGCAACAAGAACACTCCAGAGAAGTTACTAAATCATATTTGTGGGTGTTTTCTTCTTAATTTGTCAGAGCTAAGGACACACAGAAATCTAAATGAATTAAGTTCCAGAAAGTGACAGCCCTTCCTAGGAGAAAAGAGAGCCATGGCTGTGTTTATCCCTGGCAGAGTGGTGAAAGAGGGAAAATCTGATATAGGCAGGGGTAAGGAAAAACCAGGTAAGATCTAAACAAGCTGTTAATGGCCATGTGTAGACTGACATAGTGGATTTGAAACTCAAGGGTCCCACAGAACAAGTCTGAACTAATTTAGCAACTCTTTCCCTCAGTCCTTCACTAAGTTCCTGGGGTTAGTATTCAGAAGGCTGGAAATAGGGCAGGAGAATTGAAAGAAATCACCTCTGAGGAACCATAGGGAAGAATGAGGAGCAGCTGAAATGGTAAACATGTTGAGATTGTTCTATCAATTAATATATATATATATATATATATATATATATATATATACATACACACACACACACACACACACACACACACACACACACACACATATATCCATACATTACTATTGACTGTCTAAAACAAAAATAATAACAATGTATTTTGGGACTTAGAGCATTTGTAAAAGTAAAATTTATAGCCATAAGAACACAAAGAATTGGGGGGGGATAAGCTTCTTTATACCATCATAGGGTTCTTTACCCTGTGTATGATATAATTTAAATATTGCTTGAAGATAGACTATGTTAAGTTAAAGATGCATACTGTAATATCTAGAGCAGTCAAAAAGGCACAGCTAAAAAGTCAATAGAGGGGATAAATTTAAGTAAAAAATCATATTCAATTCAGCCAATGGGAGTCATCAAAGAATGAACAGAGAAACAAAGAGTAGATGGGACAATCAGAAACAAATAGCAATATGGTAGATTCAAATCCAACCATATCAATAATTACATTAATTTTAAATTAAACAATCCCATTAAAAGACAAAATTGTCAGACTGGATTAAAAGTACAAGATACAACTCTATGCTGTTTGCAAGAAATCTACTTTAAATATAAAGACAAAGGTAGGTGAAAAGTAAAAGTCTGCTATCAGATAAAAATGCAAACATTAAGCATAAGAAGAGTTGTGTGGCTAATAATCATATCAGACAAAATAGATTTCAAGATTAAGGATGATATCAGAATTCAAGAGAGACATTACTTAATGATAAAAGTGTCAAGTCATCAAGAAGACTTAATAATCCTCTAAATGTGCATGCACCTAATAAAATAGTTTCAAAATACATGGACCAAAAACCAAGAGAATCAGAGGAAAATAGAAAAATCTACCTATATTTAAAAAGGAAGGCGGAAATAGGAAAATTTAACACCTTTATCTCAGTAACTGATAAAACTGATAAAGAAAAATCTGTGGTAATATAGAAAATGTGAAAACTGCTGTCAGTCCCATAACTAATTGATATTTTAGAACAAGATACATAATAACTGTAATACCCCAAAGACACATTCTTTTCAAATGCACACGGAGCATTCACCAAAGTAGATGTACAGAGTATGTCCTCTGACCATAATAATATTAAATTAGAAATTGGGGCTTCCCTGGTGGCGCAGTAGTTGGGAGTCCGCCTGCCGATACAGGGGACGTGGGTTCGTGCCCCGTTCCGGGAGGGTCCCGCGTGCCGCGGAGCGGCTGGGCCCGTGGGTCATGGCCGCTGAGCCTGCGCGTCTGGAGCCTGTGCTCCGCAATGGGAGAGGCCACAACAGTAAGAGGCCGCGCGTACTGCAAAAAAAAAAAAAAAAGAAAAGAAAAAAGAAATTGATCATAATAAGACATGTAGGAAATTTTCAAATATTTGGAAAGTTAGATATACACATCTAAATAACCCATGGGTCAAAGAAGAAATCACAAAGGAAATTAGAAAATATTTTTAACTGAATGGTAATGAAAATACCACATATTAAAATGTGTGAGTTACATAAATCAATCTAGAATGCAATTTATTACTTTAAAAACTTTTATTAGAAAATTAAAATGATGCAAAAAAATTGATCATCTAAGTTTCCTCTTAAGGAACTAGAACAAGAAGAAAACATTAAAGTCAAAATAAGTACAAGAAAGGACATAATATATATAAGAGTAGAAATTAATTAAATAAAAAAGACCAAAAAATAGAGAAAATCAATGAAGTCAAAATTGTCATTTAAAAAGTTAATAAAATTGATAAACTCCAGGGAGATTGATCAAAAGACACACACACACAGAAGGAGAGAGAGAGAGAGAACAATGGTAACATGAATGAAAGGTGCAATATCTTGAATTGTCAATAACTGTGAAGATTTTACTATATTTGCAAGCTAATGAGTTGGCCTGCCAGTTTCATGTAGCTGGCAGAAGACACGAAACTCTTAGGTCAGAGACAAAGGATGTTATTCTTCATAACACAGCAAGACATGTGAGCTTCAGGTTTGAGTAGGTTCTCCCTTGATCCCCAAGTTCCACTGGGTGACACGAGCAATTCAGGTAGATGCTGCACACATGGTTGGTTTGTGTCACAACGGAGGAATCCCAAGGTTAGGAAACACCAATCATTGATAAGGAGCAAACCTGCCTGACTTTTGCCCAGAAAAAGACATTATCTTTATTATACTCTGTGGCAAACAAACCTGCCCTCTATTCCAGACAGAGAAAAAACCTCTTACTGTTCAAGGCTATTTGCTATATAAATATGTTGAAAAGATAGCCTGGAACAAAAGCTGTCTATGCTTCTGCTCACAAAACATGTAGAAATTTGACAGATCCATAGATAATTATCTTCCAACACAAATTAGATGAAATGGGCAAATTCCTTAAAAAATACAACATCTAAAAACCGTCACAAAAACCACAGAAGATCAAATCACTCTTTATCTGGTAAATAAATTGAATTTGCAATCAAAATATTCCCACAAAGAAATTCCAGGTTCTATCAGTTTATTCTATCAAAAATTTTAAGAAGGAAACTCAGAAACTAGGATTGGACGTTTACCACTTATAAGATGCTAGCATAACCCCAACAACAATACTTGACAAAAATATTTCTTAAAGTTACAGACCAATATCCCACAAAAGCATAGATAAGAATAAACTAAAAAAATTAGCAAATTCAATCCAGCAATGCATAAAAAGCTTGCCAAAGCAGGTTTTATTCCAGAAATGTAAAGTTAGTTTATTATTTGAAACATCAATGCTCGACACTAATAGACTAAAGGGTAAAAATAATTATCTTAAAAAATGCAGAAAAGCATTTGATAAAATTCATTGTCTACTCATAATAGAAATTCTCAACCAAAGAGGAATAGAAGGGAACTTTTTCAATGTGATAAAAGTTATATACGGAAACCTATAGGTAATATCACATAGCATAAAACAAAAAACAAACTTTCTCTATGATCCAGAGCAAGGCAAGGATGTATACTCTTACCACTTCTATTAAACATTGTGCTGAAGTCTAGTCTAGTGCAATAAGAAAGGAAAAAAAAATAAAAAGGGTAAAGATTGGAAAGGAAAAAGTAAAACTGTCACTATTTACAGATTACATAATTATAGGCATATTTGTGCACTTAAAACATTTTGAAATTTATGAAAAACTGCTGGAACTAGCAATTAAACTTAAGGTATTATAGTACATGACCAATTTGCAAATCCATTTTATTTCTATATACTAGCAATAAACAATTGGAAAATTAAATTAATCTTAAAATGCAATTTATAATAGCATCTAAAAATAAAATATCTGAAAATTAAACCAATGAAAGATATGTAAGACCTACATATTATAAATTACAAAAGATTCCTGAGAAAAATGAAAGAAAACACAGAGGGAGAAATATATGGTGCTTATTATTGAAGGATTCAATATTGTTAAGATATCCATTCTCCCCAAGTTTATCTACAGATTCAATACAATCTCAAACAAATTTAGCAAAGTTTTTTGAAGAAATTCAAGCTGATCCTATATATTTTTTTCTGAAAACACTAATGGTCAAGAAGAGCCAAAACAATTTTGAAAATGAACAAATTTGACAGTTTGGAAGACTTGCACTACCCAATGTCAGAAATTATTGTCAAACTATAGTTACCAAGACAGTGTAATATCATGACGAAGATAGACAAATAAATCAGTGAAACAATATAGAGTAGAGGCATTGAACCACATGATTAATTTTTGACCAAGGCATTAAGAAAATTCAATGGGAGAAAGAAAAGTCTTTTTAACAAATAGTGAGAGGAAAATTGAGTATCTGTATAGAAAATAAAACAAAAAGAACCTTGTAATGGCTGCTATAGTGTACCATGCAGAGTCCTCCTTCAGACACATTTTCTCTGCCACTGGAGTGTTGGCTGTCGATGACTCACAGCTGAGTCTCTTATTCTTCAGGAATTGTAGCTAACCAATGTTACAGCTTCTTCCTGGTGAGTGCTGGCATCCAATAACTGGTTAATGTAGAGGTACTATGGCCAGCCCTCTTACATCATCGGGGACAGTGCTAAAGAACCATCCTAAATCCCAAGCTCCTCATAGGATTAGCCGAGGTCCCTTTTGCATCACAGTTCAATTTCTCCCTTTGCCCAATCCTGCTTCCTTCACCTTTTACAGGTATTTTTCCTGGGATAAGGCACTAATAAACCTCCTGCATGTGAAAATGTTTCATGGAGAACTCAATCTACAGCAAACTCAACCCTTACTTTACTCCATACCAAAAGAAATAATTTGAGATGGATTATAGATCTAAGTGTAAAAGTAAAAACTGTGAAACTTCTAGAACTCATGAGAGAATATCTTCATAATTTTGGGCTAGTCAAAGATTTCTTAGGACACAAAAGGCATTTTACATAAGAGGCAAACATTGATAAATTGTATTCCATCAAAGTTAAAAATGCCTGTTTATCAAAAGATATCATCAAGAAAATGAAAGGCAAGTCACCATCTGGGGGAAAAAATACTTAAAATATCTGAAAAACTAACTTGTATCCAGAAATATAAATAACTCTTTACAAATCAATGATATAAAGATAAATAGCCCAATAAAAATGAGTAGACAAAAAGAGATGTATGAAAGGCACAAGTAAAGGTGTTGAACAACATTGGTCATCATGGAAATGCAAATTAAAGTCAAAAAGAGATACTGGGGCTTCCCTGGTGGCGCAGTGGTTGAGGGTCCGCCTGCCGATGCAGGGGACACGGGTTCGTGCCCCGGTCTGGGAAGATCCCACGTGCCGTGGAGCGGCTGGGCCCGTGGGCCATGGCCACTGAGCCTGTGCGTCCAGAGCCTGTGCTCCGCAGTGGGAGAGGCCACAGCAGTGAGAGGCCCGTGTACCCCAAAAAAAAAAAAAAAAAAAAAAAAAGAGATACTGTTTCACAATCACTTAGAAGTGCTAACATTTTAAAAGACTGACAACATAAGGCAAGAATGTGAAGCACCTGGAACTCTCTTATATTGTTGATGGACTATAATATTCTATAAAAATTTTGAAAAGTTTTTCAGTGTTCTATAAACTTAAATGTTCTATAAACTTAAAAACACCTACTCTATGACTCAACAATTCCACTTCAAGGTAAGAATGAAAGCTTATATTCACAAAAAGACATGAACAAAAATGTTCCTAGTAGCCTAATTCCTAACAGTTAAAAATTGGGACAAACCACATATCCATCAACAGGACAGAAAAACAAATGGTTATATCTACACATTGGAATATTACTCAGCAATAAAAAGAAGTGAAACTACTGATACACACACCGATATGGATGGGTCTCAAAAGCATGTTGAATGAGAAAAAGCCAGACTCAAAAGAATCATGTGTTTGATTTCATTTATATCAAGTCTACAAAGAGAAAAATCTATGGTAATGAAAAACAGAAAATAATCTCCTCTAATTAACTAAAGAAGCATGATGGAATATCAATTGTGGCTGAAATGTTCTAAAGTATATTTACTTGCAGAGTTTTAAAAAGATTTCCAAAAAAAAAAAAAACAAAACTGTGTTCTCCAAATAAAAGACACAGCAGGTATTAAAACAAACAAACCTCACCAATGGACTATCACTCAACCATAAAAAAGAATGAAATAATACCATTTGCGGCAACATGGATGGACCTAGAGATTATCATATTAAGTGAAGTAAGTCAGACAGAGAAAGACAAATATATGATGTCACTTATATGTGGAATCTAAAAAAAGTGACACAAATGAACTTATTTACAAAACAGAAATAGACTCACAGACATAGAAAACAAACTTATGACTACCAAAGAGGATGGGTGGGAGATATAAATTAGGAGTTTGGGATTAACATATACACACTAATATACATAAAATAAACAACAAGGACCAACTGTATAGCACAGGGAACTATAATTTGTTATCTTTTAATAACCTGTAATGGAAAAGAATCTGAAAAAGAATATTACTAAGGTTACCTTTAGTCTTTTCAGAGTGAGAAAAACAGCAATTTCCTTACACAATGATTGTATCTTCAAGGTATCGCATATCCTACAAGTTCAGTATTGCCAAAATCAAGAATAACTTTTTCCTTATGGTCACAAAGAATCTAGGGGCAAGACGGGAATAAAAATGCAGACTTACTAGAGAATGGACTTGAGGATACGGGGAGGGGGAAGGGTAACCTGGGACAAAGTGAGACAGTGGAATGGACATATATACACTACCAAACATAAACTAGATAGCTAGTGGAAAGCAGCTGCATAGCACAGGGAGATCAGCTCGGTGCTTTGTGACCACCTAGAGGGGTGGGATAGGGAGTGTGGGAGGGAGGGAGGGAGGGAGACACAAGAGGGAAGAGATATGGGGATATATGTATATGTATAACTGATTCACTTTGTTATAAAGCAGAAACTAACACACCATTGTAAAGGAATTATACTCCAATAAAGATGTTAAAAAAAATAGAATATCTTTTTCCTAAAGAGTGAGCAGCTTAATAGAAAAGACTCGAGACTTCATTTATTTTGAAGACTAGTGCTAAAAAGAGTGTTCGCTTATTTGTTTTGTTTTGTTTTGATTTGATTTATCTCCGAAGGCCAAGTGCTTGTTGTTGCTGTTTTGCTTGTTTTTTCACTGTGGTATATAATGCATTAGTCATTTGGTAGCAAGACAAGGGATCACCTTTGCTTTCTCAAAACCGAAGACCCCCCTCCCAACCCTGTAGATTCCTGGGAAGAATATCAAGGTTGTTCTTTCTTTATTATACCACATTGTCTTACTCTTGATAAGTAAAAGCTCTCTGCCACAGTTGCTAAGAGATCAAGAAATATGATGAACCTTATTTTAATTATAGTAGTCTTCTTAATAGCTTCCTTTTGTGGTTTTCTACGGGGAACAGTGCTGTTCTCCACTACGGGGCACTTAGAGATGTGTAGGCACATTGTCTGGTTGTCATAGTGACAGAGTAACACTACTAGTATCTCATAGTTGGGGACCAGAGATACTAAATATCTTGCAATGAACAGAATAGTCCTGTGTAGCGAAGGATTATTCCAACCAATGTCAGTAGTGCCCTGTCTTAGTCTATTCAGGCTGACATAACAAAATACCATAAACTGGATGGTTTAAATAACAGGAATTTATTTTCTCATAGTTCTGGAATACATAAGTCTGAGAACAGAGTGCCAGCATGGTTGGTTTCTGGCAGCCGTCTTCCTGGTTTGCAGATGGCTACCTTCTCACAGTGTCCTTAACGTGATGGAGCGAGAGAGAGGCAGAGAGAGAAACAGAGAGAGACAGAAACAGAGAGACAGAGAGAGGGAAGAAGCTCTCTGTTCTCTTCTTATAAGAACACCAATGCTCTCAGATTGGGATCCCACCCTTATGACCTCATTTAACTTTAATTACTTCCTTACTACAAATACAATCACATTGGTGGTTAGGGTTTCAACATATAATTTGGGAGGGATACAATTCAGTCTATAGCACACCCCTATTGAGGACAGACATTAAAACTAACATTATTCCCTTAGGTTAAAATGAAATTGACACCTTCAAGATAAATCTTAACTCCTGATCATGGGGGTCAAGGCCCTTTCTATCCTGGCCCCAGACTCTTTTTCCAGCCTCATTTCTGGCCATTTCCCCAAATTTCTCAATATTTCCCAAATTCCTTTCTCACTTCCACACCTCTGCTTTTGCCCATGTTATTCTCTCAGCCTGGAATGCTTTTCTCTTTTTAGTCTGCTTAGGAAGTACCTACTCATCTTTAAAAGGCTTAACCCACATGACCCCCTCTTTGCAACTTTTTCTCACCACCATCACCACTGTAAGAATTAATTAATTTCTTCTTTACATTGTATTGAAATTACTTACAGCCTCTTTTGATAGAGTTTGATCTTTATAGCTGCAGCATCTAATAATACAAGGTATACAGTCAACAAATATTTCTTGAATCACATTAAAATTTAATTGATGTCAATTGTGACATCATTTATTCTTATCTACTTCCACCTTTGACATGTATCTCTTTTTTTCTTGGCTTCCTGTTGTAGAAAATTATGATTTAGCCCCAATACTACCCTTCAAGCCTTCATTTCTTCTCTCCCCATTCTCCTGATATATTATGTTACAACTTTTTACAAAGTGAATATTCATTGTTTACTCTATAATAGCGATATATGTACATATAGTAATGACTGGGTATATCTCATTCCTTAATGTATTTCTTGTAGATAGATAGATAGATGATAGATATATAGATAATTTTGCTCTACCAACTGAGCTAGCTGGGCAATTTTTTTCTTGTCTTGGACACGTTATGTCGTGTTGCTCAAAACTCCTCACCACTAAAATTTAAACAATGTTGGTAAATCCTCTCTGAATACCAATTTTGACATTCTCAAAATCTACAATGATCCTTTTGTTGAAGGATGAAATTCTCAATGACATATATGTGAAACAAAGGAGCTAAATTTATTGCTTATTAAGCAATAGAGAGCTCTTCTTATGTCTCAATCTCTCTGTACAAAGCAAGACTTGATATCATAAAGGGTTTTAGGAACCACGGAGTTTGAGGATTGGCAGACTTTCTGAAGCAGCAGTGTTTAGAGATTGGCTGACTTTCAGCTGTGGAGTTTAGGGATTAGCTGACTTTCAGAAGCAGTTCCTAGAGTGATGTTGTGACTGGCTGGCTGAACTTCAAAAGCATGGGACTATCACTAATTGATTAGTATGGGTTTAATACTTGTTCTGTGGTTACTTGTTTATTACTTTGGACTAGGACCAAAGAACAGTCTTTCAGTCCTCATTTTCAAATTAAGAGGCAAGATTTTTCCAGCTAGGGCATGCACCAGCATCACCTGGAGTGCCTGTTAAAACACAGATTGCTGGGCACCACCCCAGAATTTATTATTCACTAAGTTTGGAGTTGCACCCAACAATGTGCATTCCTAACAAGTTCCCTGGTGATGCTTCTGCTCCTGAGGCAGAGACCACACTTTGAGAACCACCAAGTTAGAGAATGGAAAGTTCCAAGGGTAAACAGTAACTAGAGTTAGCCAGGTTGAAAGAACTCTTTGGTGGTGGTAACCTACAAGATGAATGGGGCTGTGGTTGGATAGAGGAATGTCAAGGCAATGGATAGAGGCACGGACAGTACAAAGGCTAACTGTGGTGCTTTCTCGGGGACTCATGGGTGGCAGAGCTTAAGAACTATTGGTGTGGAATATCTGCAAGAAAGACATCAAAATGATAGCTTTGGGACTTCCCTGGTGGTCCAGTGGTAAAGAATCCACCTTCCAATGCAGGGGACGCGGGTTCCATCCCTGGTCAGGGAAGTAAGATCCCACGCGCCGTGGGGCAACTAAGACCTGATGCAGTCAAAAAAAACAAAAAACAAAAAAAAAAACACGATAGCTTTGACTTTCCTCCTTCCACAGGATATATGAATGTCTTTCATGTCTAAATTGTCAGTTAGACAAAGGAAGTCACTTTACCATAATTTATTTTTCTTTTTTGTAAACATAAAATACCTAAATAAAATAGAATTTTAATTTCCTCTTTCTTTTCAATGTATGCACATAAATGTTGCCCTTGATAATTAGTAAATCCATTGCAGGCAATGGATGCTTTATACATCTCAGCAGGCAATTCAGTGCCTTAAGAAAAGGAAGATCCCAAGGGGGAAAAATGTGCATCATCAGTTCCTACCACATGAAAGATGTATGTTGAAAAATCAAGGTCCATGCCCAAATGTGCAATATATTTTTGTCTCAAATCCATTTCCAGCACAAGAAATATGGTTCCAACTAGACTGAAGATTTTTCTTTTCTTAAGAAATGTGATAGTTGCCAACTAGTGATGGAGTTTCCAGAATTCCTCTCCCAATACTTAACAGATGAATTTATTGGATGGAAAAGTAAGAGCAAAACCGAGCCTCTTTGGAAGCATGCCCAAACTCAGCAACAGCGATATCACTAAGTGTCACACAGAGGCATGTACAAAAGACAGGAAAAGAGTGGAGCAAGCATGAAACCACCAAAAAGGCAGCAAAGTAGAGCATCCCTAACCTTGATGGAGTGCTGGGGTCAGGGTGTGGGCCTCTCCAGCCATCAGCATTGCTCGGTGGCTCATCAGGGTAAGCATAAGGAATGGCAGTGTCCTCACTGAAGTAATGAATGCTCAAGAACATGGCATGTTGTCCTCTCTATTCTCTACAAAGCCTGTGACAGCTCTTACCTTCCACAATACAAGTTTCCTCCACCTAGTGTTACGGACCAATCATTTTTGAAAGCACCAACAGATTCAAGAGAAGTTCCCCCAAATCAGAGACTATAAATCTCTACATTTTGAAATGACAGAATCTTTCATAATGGTGGGAGAATGCAAGGAATTGCGCACAGAAATTCATAATCCTCCCTACTTTCAATTCTAAGCATTCGATCAATAGTTGATGGTTCGCCCCAATGTGCACATTTTCAGCCAGAGTGACATCTATTTTAACAACATTTTATTTTCAGTTTTTTTCACGGAGAGCGAGCAAGCACTCTGTCAGTACGATGTGCTTTTTTAAAGTTTCTCAAATGAGTCTTCCAGACAATTCCAGAAGGTTCACAATGGCACAGATTTTCTGTGCACACGCAATTTATATTCTTCCTTTTCACTGAGGGATATACTGTTCTGACTTCATTCATTCAACAAACACGTTTGTGTACCTACCTTGTGCTGGGCACCATTCTTGATGCTGAACTTCCTAAGTGAGTCAAGTCTGTGGTCACCTCCAACTATGGTCTCCTGTTTCCCTACTAGTTTCTTAAACCTGGCATCACATAATTAGAGTTCTGTTCTTCTGACTCAAAATAAACAGAGGATATGTTCCTTGTTAAAACAAAAAAAATGCTAGCAATATTTAACAAGTAACATGGTCATTTAAACATTTCTATCATTTAGCCCAGGAGTGTGAATGCTTTCCGAGAAAGGTTTTGGTTAGGGGAAGATGAAGAGCCCAGAATCTAAAGGGTGGGAAGAAAAGCAGTCAGGTCTGGAAGAATGGGGCCATGTAAGCCTCGTTTCACTTCTACCCTACTCAGGGCTTCAGCTGCAGTGCTCCATTTTTTGTACATTGTTCAAATGTCTAGCCTTTCTTCTCAAAGTGTGGTCCTTTAGCAAATGCTGTCAAAACCACCTGGGAGCACTGGTTTAGATACACAGAATGCAAAGAATAACAGGCAGGTGGGAAATCTATGTGTGATTGACTACGAGCACAACCTCCATAAACCTAGCTCTTTGTTAGTTCCGCCACTAAACATTTGCAGAATGCCTGCTACGCCTGCTAAGTGACAGGTACTAGACACACAGTAGAATAAAACACACATGTCCCTCACTCAGAGTTCATATTTTCACATCTACCTTCACCACTAAAATATAAACTCTGAGTGAGAAACACACATGTCCCTCACTTAGAGTTTATATTTTAGTGGTGAGGGTAGATGTGAAAAGTAGTCACTTTTGTAAAAAAAAAAAAAAGTAGTCACTTCACTATTTTGTGATGAGTGTTTTTAAAAAATAAGAATATGCCTGTATAATAGGACAGAATTGGGGCACCTAAACTAGTCTAGGGAGAGCTGTGAGGGAAGACAAGTAGGAATTAGCCTGGAGGCAGGGATTTAAGGTCAAGAGTGAAAATATCATTTGAGGCCGAGGGAACAACACCATAAAGGTCTAGAGTGAGAATGGGTGTGAAATAATAAGAATATATTTGTCTCTGCCCCGGGTTCTTGCTAATGTTTGGTCTTTGACCCTGGTTCCTAACACAGAGATCCTAAAGTCTTAGTAATTTCCCAAGTACTGGGGGTGACAGGAGCATCTCACACAGGACTCCTAAATCCCTAAAAATTTCCCGGCTGCTAGGAGCATCTTTTGTTCTAATAGAGCAATTCTTAGTAAGCTCCTGGATGGCAGCTCGTCACCAGAAAGACCAATCATGACTAGAAGCTTGGAACTTTCAACCCCACCTTCCAACCTCTGGGGAGGGAAGAAGGGCTAAAGACTGAGTTAATAATGGATCATGCCTACATGATGAAGCCTCCATAAGAATCCCTAAAGTACAAGATGGACCATGCTCCAACCCATCTTGAATATACCTATTGTATGCACAGAGAGATGTTTAGAACTTGATCATCATAATAAACCCACTTTGTAAAAAATCTACTTACCTTATAATTTTGAGGTCTCAGAGAAGAAATTAAAAGCTATTTTATTATTTTGGAGGGGAGGCTGTTACCTCTTTGCTCTCTAACCCACATGACTTTCCCATCTCCTTGGCCATCTAACAAGTCTTTAGAATTTCTAATGGAAACTAATCTGCATTTCTAGAAAACTGCAATAAAAACCCAGCTGAGTTCTGCCAACCTGGCCCCAACCATAGACTGTTCTTCTTCCTATGTTTCTTCTTCTTTCTGGCAATGTGTGTTTTCCCTAAAAATGAGGTTAATAATATTAGGTAAAAGTAAAGTCTAAGAAAAAGTATCTCCTCTTATCGGTAGGGTCCAGTTAGAAGACAGCAGTCTCAACAGTTATTTTAAAAGAAGGAGTTTACTATTAACAATTGTACATTGGATATAAAGAATTGTTAACTGAGAGAAAGATCAGAAAGGTGAGATAAAGTAACAACTGCAGGAAGTAGCTATCACTCCTTCTTGTTTAAAAATAAAAATAAATAGGGACTTCCCTGGTGGTCCAGTGGTTAAGATTCCCCAATTCCAAGGCAGGGGGCACAGGTTTGTTCCCTGGTGGGGAAACTAAGATCCCACATGCCACACAGCGCGGCCAAAAATAAATAAATAAATACACATAAGTATACATATTTTTATTTTAAAATTGAAAGAGGTTGGAATTATTAAAGCGTAGGTGCTTGGAGCAGGGGCTCTTCTGAGGTCGGGGTGCTACTCAGCTAGTGCTGGGAGTCTTGGAAGCACTACAAACTAGATTCAGCTGCAGCTACTGGAATGAACTGCTAGCGCTGAGGTAGAAAAGCTTTGCTGGGTGACTCTCACAGGAGGGGGAGCTGAAAGGAAACCCACAAGAAGCAAACAGCAAAAAGAAAGTCCATACTTCCTGCTCTAGCCTTACAGTCCACTCTAGCACCCCCCTACTGGCAAAGCCAAGCAGGGACTCAGCGGGCAAAGCACAAATGCGATCTGCAGAGTCCGAGTCTCAGCATGAGAAAGAAGCATGTAGAAGAGTGAGTTTAAAGTTGAGAACAGATGACTCCTCTAGTCCTTTAAAAAACAAACAAACAGAAAAGGAAGTCTTTAGCAAAAACTGGAGTGTAACTCTGAATTCCAAATCAACATCAGTGTCCAAAAGCACAGAAAAAAATGAAACATCAACTGTAAGTACAACAGGTTCTGTGAGTTAGCCACCCCTTGTACAGGCCCAATAAATGATGATATAGCTCCATTTTCTTAGAGACGGTGAATATTTAAGCCAAACGTGGTAGATTTATTTAATTAGTGTTTCCTCCCGTGTAATACACTCATACAGCCACATCCCTGCCTGGCTTTATGGTGGGCACAATGTACTCTTCTAGCTCCTGATTTTGTACTCTGACATGTGACTTGCTTGAATCAGTGAGATGTTAGGGAATGTGACCAGGCTGGAAGTGAACTTGCATAGTTGAGCTTCTGCGCTTTGATGATCTACCATGAGAGTAACATGCCCCCAGTGTAGCTGCTGCCCTTTCAACCTTGACCCCAGAATAAGATGCATGGTTCTTATCCCATGCTCTGAGTAGCCACAGGTCCTCGGAAGAGGAGAGACACATGGGACAGACCTGAACTCAGCCGGAAGCCAGGAGTTCAGGCTAACCCAGCCAAGTAACATTCAACCTGCACATCCATCAATGTCAGAAGAAAATCTGTTACGTTAAGCTCTTGAGCTTGTTATACAGCATTGTTGTGGCAATAGCTGACTAAAACTTTAGGTTTCCCAGGCTTCACTGATGTATCACCAGATCTAATCACGAAGCAGAAAACACTCTGATTATTTAATAAAGAGAATTGCTATACGGTTGATAGAAAAGGCCAAGAAGTCAACTGGAGGACATTGAGACAAGCCAGAGATTGATAACAATAAGAAACTGCTTCTACCCCTAGGCTGCAGGGGAAAAGGGGAGAGGTGGGGATCACTCAGTGGAAACTGAAACCTTGACAGGCTTCCTGGTGCTAACTGGAGCCAGAGAAGATACATGGCTAACTGCCAGAGATGCCACCTAAGGCACAGAGAAGATAACAAGAAACAGACAACCCGGTCTTATAACACTTTGAGATGACAATCATTCCCCCCTCTCTCCTCTGAGCCTAAAACCAATCTGTTGATACAAAGGTTAAAAAAATCTGATTAGTAAAACTGTATTAAAAAATAGAGCTTGGGGCTTCCCTGGTGGCACAGTGGTTGAGAGTCCGCCTGCCCATGCAGGGGACATGGGTTCGTACCCCGGTCCGGGAGGATCCCACATGCCGCGGAGCAGCTGGGCCCGTGAGCCGTGGCCACTGGGCCTGCGCGTCCGGAGCCTGTGCTCTGCAACGGGAGAGGTCACAGCTGTAAGAGGCCCGCGTACCGCAAAAAAAAAAAAAAAAAAAAAAAAAAAAAAGAATAAAGCTTGGACTTGAGGCCAATGTAGGCTTCCAAATAGTCCTCCCTCCCCTACTCACACACCCAAGACCTCAGGCCTACAGAGCAGACATTCACCTCCCCACCTCCAGCTGTGTAGAAGATCCTGGCCTGCCTCACCCCCTTTGAATGCAGATGTCCTACTAACAGAGACAAAGCAAATGAGGCCACCAGTGCATGCAACCCTTCACACGTTAACTCCGCCCAACAGCAGACGGTGGAGCAGCCGACCCTCACCACCACACCGCACAGATACATACCGCCCCTCCTTTCGTGGGAAAGGGCCAGAAGAGGGGGAAAAATACACACAAAAAAACCTTCTTCCTCTTACCTCAGACAGGCTGGAAATGTCTATTTTATTAGCTAGGGAGAATAAGGAGGGAGGGAGAGAAGGCTTCCTCCATAGGTCCCCCCCTCTAAAACAGTCCTCCCAGGGACCCCGGCAACAAGGAGGCTCTGGCCGTGGGTGTAGAGTGTGCTACTTTTAGCTGTGCTCACTGCAGCCGCTCCGACAAGGCACCCGAGTGCAGAGTGGAGCTGAGGCAATGGAAATGATGCTAGTGGCTGCCTGAGCCTAGGCTGACCCAGCCAAGAGAAGCCGGGGCAGTAAAACCAAGAGGGAAAAAACCAGCTGACCGAATAGCAGATGTCTAGGGACTCTAGTCATTTCCTCTACGGTTAACTGGGATTTGGGGTTTGGAAAGAAAGGCTTTTTTCCCCCTTTTTGATAGATAAGAGAGTGGGTCTTCGCGATATTCAGAAGGGAGCAGCTGCCTGTTTTGGCAACCGTCTAGAGGAAAAGAGTGAACATGTGAAGTATTACTGCAAGAATATAAGGGAGAAATTTGAGTAGACAGCCAAGAAAGAGTGAAGAGTGGAGAACAGTAAATTTAGGAGATCTCCATATGATGCGGTTTCTCCAACACAGTGCATTTAAAAAAAAAACAGGGAGCAAGGAGAGACGGGTAGAAGCAAAAGGCTTGGAACAGTGAGCACCAAATTGAGGAAAAAATTTCCTAAGAGATGCTTAAAAAGTAATCAGAGAAACAAGTTAAAGACCCAGAAAGGGCAGTGTATCTGGAGCTTGAAAGGGAAAGAATCACAAAGAGATTCCTCTACTACATCAAACTCTCAATGGACGGAGAAATCTGCTGTGCTAAGAGCTCCGAACCAATTGCTTTGCATGAGATCCGGGCTACTCCAAGTGACTTTGTCAAACTTCAGTTTCCCACTTTAAACACAGACCAAACAATTTCAAGGTGTATATAGCCTATTAAGCTGACTCATCGCCAAGAAGCCAAGTGAGTTTAGACACGCAAGGGTTTTCTCCTACGATTCTGAGAAAGGCTGGATTAGCCGCTTCGTCACATGCTCTTCTGTCTTTGCCCTTCTCACCTTCAGGGTGTGCTTTTCGTCATCTCATAGCTCATTGCTGGAGAATGCTGTGTCACCACTTCACTGTTCTTCTCCTGTATCTGGCGTATCCACCAATAGATCTGACATGGCTACAGAGAATTAATTGTTGATATAAATTTAAAAGCTTCTGTGCCTTTAGATAACTCTCTGTTCTAGACTTAAGCTGACTACTTATCACACTTGGATAAAAGCTGTGCCAATCCTTAGATAATCAAGTGGTATATTTTGCTGAAAGCAACCCTTAAAACTGTCATTGGGACCTGAAATTAAAACCAAAATCAAATCCCAGCTGATAAAAGCAACAATCATTAAAAGGTATTAACATTGAACTGTGACTAAGGGATCATTTAATCCAGACTTAAATATCTGAATTTCTAAATGACAACATCTGAAATAGATTGTCCTCTGCTACTCAGCCACGTGGAGGGATGGAGAGGCAGACTGGTCCAAATATTCTGGACTGTCTTCTGGAAGCAATGGAAAGAAACTACAATTTAATGTGAGTTTTCCAAATACCATACACTTTGCCAACCGATTTTGTACTCTTTATCGCATTGTGGCATTGGTGTCACTACTTTTACTTTAAAGATTCATAAACTTAAAATCAAAGAGCTTATGTCACTCATTTAAGTTTACACAGCAAGCTTTTTAACTCTAAATTCACTTCCATTTCATTTTTCAGAAGTTAGTTCTTAAAAGCTGTCCTCTTTAAGCCACAGCTCCTGGTCTCCTCTTATTGGACCTCTCAGAAAGAAGTCACCACCCACTGAAAGAAGAGACACCTCTCACAGACATAAAAAACAACCTTATGGTTACGAGGGGGGAAAGGGTAGGGAGGGATAAATTGGGAGATTGGAATTGACATATACACACTACTATATATAAAATAGATAACTAATAGGGACCTACTGCATAGCACAGGGAACTCTACTCAATACTCTGTAGTGACCTCTATGGGAAAAGAATCTAGAATGGAGTGGTTACATATATATGTGTAACTGATTCACTTTGCTGCGCAGCAGAAGCTAACACAACATTGTAAATCAACTCTAATCCAATAAAAATTTTTAAAAAAGGAAAGAAGAGACACCTCTGTGAACCAAAAAGAATTCAATTAAGTCCAATGGGCAACATGTCTAAGACACTATAATAGGTGCTGGGAGCAGGAAGCAGAGAATTAGGAACAGAAATACAAATATGACATGACTCTAGCCCTTTGTCACAATTTTTCTTCCTTTGAAGTCTTCTCTGCCCCCCCCACCCTTCCTAGAATTGACTTCTCTCACTTGAGGTGCTCACTGTACCAGGGACATCTTCTCCCATAACACCTATAATGTTTCATTAGACTTTGACCTTATTTAACAAAGGAGAATTCAGCAGTTGATCCTCCTTAGGCTGGAGGAAAGGAAAATTTTGCAAATGAAGTTAACACATTTTCTCCCTATATTTGAGCGCCAACTTCTTCAGGACAGGAAACGCATCTGTACCGAGAGTCTAGTATAGGGTCTGGAGCATGGTCAGGGTTCAGCCTGAACCAGAATGAACCAAACTGAATGACTTAAGTTAATTAAGTAATCCAATCTAGTAGTCTAAAGAAATAAACAACTAGGTAAGAAACAGGACAGATTAAACTAAGGATCAGCTCAACAGATCAGATGTTTCCAAATAGGAGTGTGCTGCTGAAAAAACTAATAATGCTAAAACAAACCCAAAAAAGTTGAAATATCACAGAGAAGAATCCATAAAACATGCAATATAATATTATCTTTTGCCCTTTTCAGGTTGTCTTCTAAAAGCATCCTGTAGATACCACAGTTTATTCTGCCCAATGTTCCACAATCACAGGCTACAGGCAAGGTACGCAGTGTTCACTGTAACAAATTTGTATTCTAATCTCTTTCCCCCAGCTCATCTGTTATCCTGTTCCACGTCCTCTGATGCTGCATATGGGAATGCCACCTGAAAGGAATTAAACACCTTATTTTATTCATAGCAATATTAATGGCCTCTATTTATCGAGTACCTGCTCTTGGTCAGGCACCCAACAGGCCCCTGAGAGATTTTTCTTGTTTAGTCTTCACAACAACCCTAAAGAAGTGGGCATCAGGTTTCCACGTTTTACAGATGAGATTTCTGAGACCAGGTTAAGTAATTGCCCCCCAAACTCCATAGTAACAGGAAGCAGAGAGAAGATGCAAATTTTGGGTTTTCCGACTTCAAGGACCCTTAAACACCCACCTAAGCTCAGTGGCCTTAGAATTATTTGGTAGGAAATAAAAGATATCAAGCACCGACTCAAATTCTTCATTCCCAGAGAAAAGAGATCCTCCTCCTAGCGGGTCCTGCTGCGTTAAGCCGCCCTTACGGGGTAAAGCTGCAACTTCGGTACACAGTTTCAGCCCAACTCAGCTACTTCAGAAACAGCATTTGCCCACACATACAGCTGGGAAGATGGGGCTGAAATGAAGTCTCACTTTACTTGGGAGGGTCCTATTCTGTGTCAGAGAAAGGGGGCTTACACTTTGCACCAGCAACACAGTAGGCAACACTGAATCCATGGCAGTCTCAGGAGGAAGTGTTTTCCCCTTTCACCGTTGCAAATGCTCTACCCAAATGCAGGCATGTACATAACCAGAATAACTAGAGTCAACCTCAAAGTCTCCCGGGAGGGAATTCATAAGCACTGTGCAAAGTGGTTTATAAACGTCATATTATTATTTCTTAAAATGGGTTAGGCAGGTGTTTATCCACGCTTTTTTAGAGACCAAAATGATTTTGCATTCTCGAATCTTTCTGCTGTAGACTGGATATGGTTACAGGCTGTCTCCAAAGAAGAAAATGAATGCGTGAAAGCACATGGCATGTTAGAGCTGGCAGGTGCCTCAGAGTTCAGCTCGCCCAGCCATCGTCATGCTATGGCCAGGAGAGCTGGTGACTTGCCTCGGGACACGTCCTGGACGCATCAGTAGATGAGCTTGGCTGGGAACCCAGCTCTGCCTGCTCTCGGTCCAGGATGATTTTTATAACACCCTGAGGGAAGTGATGTCAATTCAGGGAAGCAAGAGTCAGTGTGTCATACGCTGACTTGGAATGCTAATGTCAAGTCAATATGCTACAATATTTTTTAAAAGTAAATATAAAGATTTTTACTTAAACAGTACAGGTGGATTTTTTAATTAAAAAATATAGATAAGGAAAAATAATGAATGGGTGGAGAAAAACCAAAATGATCATCTTATCACCAAGAGATAGTCGCTAATCAGTAAACCTTGGTATCTACGCACCTGGACATTTCTACGCTTACGTGTGCTTATAAAGTGACTCTTACACACGTGGGACCATGCTATAAACATTCTTTGATAACCAGCGTAGTAGCATATTTCAGATATTTTTCCAAGCGGATGTATCTTCATTGATGTTATTTTTTATGGCTGACTAACATTCCATGGCATGGCTGCTACATTATTTTTTAAGCCAGTTCCCTAAAGTGAGACGCTGACATTTTTTTCACTACCAAAAGCAACAAAAACATGATGCAATAACTAAAAGGGCTCAGCCCTCTGCCAGTGATGTTCCCTTAGAGCTGTGTCAGCATGGACAAGTTACTCACCTCTAAGCCACTTCCTCAGCCAGCCATCATGCCTCTCTTGCAGGGGTTGTGTGGTATCTTAGTGGAAGGAACACAGCCAACACATGTTAGTTGCTTTAGTTTTTATTATTTAGTTGTATGGCATGTTATTACTATTAACAACTCTTCCACAAACATCTTTTTTTATTGAAGTATAGTTGATTTACAGTATTGTGTTAATTTCTGCTGTACAGCAAAGTGATTCAGTATACATATATAGATATAGATATATATTCTTTTTCATATTCTTTTCCATTATGGTTTATCACAGATATTGAATATAGTTCCCTGTGCTCTACAGTAGGATCTGTCGTTTATCCGTTCTCTCTATATAATAGTTTGCATCTGCTAATCCCAAACTCCCAATCCTTCCCACCTCCACCTCACCTCCCCCTTGTCAACCACAAGTCTGTTCTCTATGTCTGTAGGTCTGTTTTTGTTTCATAGATATATTCATGTTGTGTTTTAGCTTCCATATATAAGTGATATCTTGTGGTGTTTGTCTTTCTCTTTCTGACTTACTTCACTTAGTATGATAATCTCTAGGTCCACCCATGTTGCTGCATTATTTCATTCTTTTTTATGGCTGAGTAATATTCCATTGTATATTTGTACCACATCTTCTTTGTCCATTCATCTGTCAATGGACATTTAGGTTGTTTCCATGTCTTCACTATCGTGAATAGTGCTGCTATGAACATAGGGTGCATGTATTTATTTGAATTATAGTTTTGTCTGGATATATGCCCAGGAGTGGGATTGCTGGATCACATGGCAACTCTATTTTTAGTTTTTTGAAGAACCTCCATACTGTTTTCCATAGTGGCTACACCAATTTATATTCCCACCAACAATGTAGGAGGTTTACAAAAATCTTTTTAGCTAAATTTTTGTGGACACTCTCAGTTATTTCCTGAGAATAAGTCTTAGAAATTTCATGACTAAATCAAAAAATGTTAATGAATTTTCACATTTATTGCCAATTGCCCTCTTAAAAAACTGTGCCCACTTACTTTTCCATTAAAAAAACAAAAAACAAACAAAAAAACAAGAGTGCTCATTTCCTCACACCTTCTCCATAACGGGCATTATGATTCTTTTTAAATAATCTTTGCCAAGTTGAGTAGTTATAAAGATAGATCATTACTGTTTTAATTTTATTTCTTTGTGGGTTGAGAAATTAAATAGCTTCCATCTATATTTTGGGCATTTACATCTCTCCTCCTTGCACTCTCTTACCCCTTCCTTTTACTTCTTCTCCATTTTTTAACTTGTCTCTGGCACAGTTCGATCTCTCTGAAACTGGTCATGAAGTTTGCTTAGCAGCTGCTTTTATCCGTTGAATTTAAAAAGTGTCCACTAGACTAGTAAACGTCTCTGAGAACAGAGACATGGACGGTTTCCCTCCCTGTTATCACTCTCCATAACGCCTAGTTGTGAAATGTTCCCAGTAAACCCTGATGGAATGGTTGACTGACCGAATGAATGAACGGATGGATGCATGGACGATGCGTGGAAGACCAGAAGGATTGTTCCCTCGAGGAGCCTGCAGCAGCTGACATGGCACAGGTCCCCAGGTTTGCCAAGCCTTCCCTTCAATCCATTTAAAGAAGGATACCCAAGCTGGGGCCACACCTCTGGTGACGCTCTCACTACCAGAAACTCCTTCCCATCCCATCGGGAGAGTTTTCTTGTTATAAGGCCACGTATATCACCAGGCATGCAAGCAACTCAGATTCACTTGATCTGAGGAGGAGAGCCTGAGTAAGCAGTAAGTATTCATCAGATAGATGATATTACCTTTGATTTTCATTAATAAATCTATATCGTGAACCTATCAAGTGAAGAAATGAGGGCTCGGGGAGAAACAAATACAGGGGGAACATGGAGGGAAGGACAGGATGCGATGCTGCCCCCATCCTCAAGGACAGGAGTCCTTCCAGATGTTGCAGGAGCCAGGCAGGTGAGTAATTGTGGTAATGCAGCCGCAACTGACGGAACATGAACTTTATCTAAAGAGGACAGTTACTCCACAGTTCTAGCCAATTGCTGCTGTAACAAGAGTGTGGGTGAAGAGTTGCCAGAATCTGGAATGTTATGTGAAATACCTGATTGAATGTTGGTTTAGTTTTGCAACCATTATGTAGTTCCCAAAAAAGGTTAGATCTGTTGCTCACTTGCAACCTCCGTCCAGGAAGCTGACAACTCGAAAATAAAGCAGCCAGGCTGCAAATGAGGGGCGCAGGTGGTAAAGAGAAGGGAATGCCAGGGAGAGAACAGTGTTTGTGGAGCAGGCAGCTGCAGACAGAAGTAAGGCAGGAGCCTCATTTTGTAGGGCGACGTTCGGAGAGGTCGAAAGGACCACTGAACGAATCCCTCAATCTTTCAAAAGCTATAACCAGCAAAGAATTAGTGTGCAGGGCACGGAGGCAGAGTTAGCAGAGTTGCATTAAGCAAGTGGGTATATAACCATTGTGAATATAGGACCTGGTGGATTCAGTAAGACACTAGAGAGCTACGGTTGGGGGAAGATTGCAAGCCCAAGTCTCCACAGGACAGAAAGACCTCTCCAACCTCCACGGCATCACAGATGCACCTCTTACCCTATTGTTTCACCTGAAGGTCACCCAGGATACCACAAATTTTGGACACCCATAAACAGGCGTGCCATGGCAACTTCAACCAGCATGACAAAAATCAGAAGACTCATGAGCCTGACTTTGCAGAATTTATACTGGCAGACTCCCATTTTCCAAGCTGCTGCCCATCCTCTTTCTCTTTAAACAGCAAACTCGTGTATGATGCTCTATTTTTCCCTTTGAAAATGCTCCAGCCGAACACTTGCATGGTTACCATGGCAACTATCAGGTAGCATCGTCTTGTGCCTGAAGCTGAGACTGCCAGCAAGAAAGCCAATACAGTAGTATATTGTTTCTTCCTGGACTAATCTTTTAACCTATAGCCTATAGAGTTCCCATAATATATGCAATCAGGAGCTTGAGTGGTTCATTGAATTTAATGTGCCACGGCTCTCCTCTGATGGAGCCATCCATTCCGTAGTGGGCCTTTATTTTGAGTTTTCTCCTTGGCAATGAAAAGTGCAGTGTCTACTGTGGGGCACGTTTTGTGATTTCTAAGAGTTTAAGAAAGAAAATGGCTTTGTATACACCAACAGACTCTGTCTTTTTAATCTCACACTAGTTGAAGAGTTATTCATCTTATTTTGACTGGACCCAGGTGGGCTATTTGCCAAACATCTGATTTCTAGATACTGTATATATCACCAAGGGAGAGCTAATATATTTCTGCGATTGGTGAACACTCTAAAGAGGCAAGAAGTAAAAGCCAGCTGGTTCAGCCAAACAGTGGCTATCAATTCCAAGTCCTCTGAGGTGCCCCCTCCATCTGTGTCCTAAAAGAGTGGTCACATCCCCCACCTCCCTACCCCAGCCTCCTGGCTGAGAGGGAGATAAGATTAGCAGAGGATGGTGGCATATTTTACTGTGGAAAGGGCCAACGCAGTGGGACATCATGCATGGAAGTGTTCTTTGGGGTCAGTAAAATGAGAGGCTCCATTGTTTCAGAAGCTTGCAGCATAGATGAGAGATTAGAATAGGGGATTTAATGAGTTGCTGTCCTCTTGTGCTTGGACCTTTAAATGTTTGAGAGAACAATACTCTGTAATGGCCTATATGGGAAAAGAGTCTAAAAAAGGCTGGATTTATGTATAACAGATTCACTTTGCTGTACACCTGAAACTAACACAAGATTGTAAATCAACTACACTCCAATACAATTTTTTTTTAGAATGTCTGCGAGAAGCGTGGGTAAACACTGGAATCCCTTCGTGGGCTCTCGTTCTTTGAGTGTGAAACCACTCAGGATGGGATTGGACTGCACAGACGTAGCTTTGTACACATTAGAATTTTTTAAATTGAAAATTAAATTTTTCTAATAATTTAATAGTTTTATCAAACTACTGACTAGTTATAAAATCTTTAATATTAGGCTTTTCATTCAATGGATGTTACCTGAATACCTGCTCTGTTTTGATTTTTTTCTAATTGGACCTAAGGCACACACACTCTCATCACTGGTCCAAGCATGAACCTTTTTGGTTATTTACTTACTTATTAATAACTTATGAACCACCATGAGCCCATCACCCTCTAGTCACAGTTCTAGATGTTGTGGGAAGTACAGAGATGCAGGAAACAGATTACTCCTTTCAAGAAGCCTGTAATTTGGTGCGATAGGCTGATAGCGGCTCCCAAAGACATGTCCAAATCCTACGCCTTGGAACCTGTTGACTGTCACTTTATTTAGAAAAAGGGTCTTTGCAGATGTGATTACGGTAAAGGATCTAGAAATGAGTAGATGGCTGAATTCACTGGGTGGACCCTAAATGTCATCACAGGTGTCCTTCTAAGAGAGCGATAGAGCTCTGACTCACCTCGACAGAAAACAAGGCAATGTGAAGACAGAAGCGGAGATTTAAGGGATGTGGTCACAAGCCAATGAACACCAAGAAATTCCAACAGTCATCAGAGGCTGGAAGAGGCGTGGAGCAGCTTCTCTTCTGGAGACTCAGCTTGGCTTCAGACTTCTGGTCTCCAGAACTGTGGGAGAATACATTTCTGTTGTTTTAAGCCAGCAAGGTGGTGGCTTAAAACAACAGAAAGCCACAGGAGACATACATTTGGTAGGACAGTAGGCACACATATGAGCAGCAGCCACAGCGGCAACTATAGTAACTAGCATTTACCAAACACCTCTATGCTAAGCATTTTATGTGCATTATTTCCTTAGTTCTCCAAACAATACTATCAAGCAGGGACCATAATCACCTCCATTTTATAGATGGGGTAGTTGAGTCTCAGTGTGTTAGAAAACCTTCCCAAAGTCTTAGATCTCATTAGGGGCATTCAAGGGATTCAAGCACTATATACTGAAAAGTACACCCTCTAACTCATCCCTTACATAGTGAAAACATACTCACACACCCTGACCTCTAAAGCACAGGTCATTCATGGGTGCTGAAATCAAGACAGCTTCTTTCTAGACTTTCTAATAGAAAAATTGTGGATAGTTTAATTGAAGCTTCACTTTTCTCTGTCCTTTGGGCCTTTATTACACTGGTACTCTAAGCCATACTTCATCTGCCTAATAGGAAAACTGCTATGTCTGCCTAACACAGAAATCTGTAAAATGCCTTCAGGAAACATGGAGTCAACCAGTTTTGCTGAAACAAAGCTGCTTACGTCAGAGTCACCAGAGAGAAAAGGAGAATTTTGGTCCAAGCCCAAAGATGGTGGAGAACAAGGGAAGTCGGATCTGGACTCGATCCTGTAATCAGGATTTGGTGGAGGTGACTAAGAAAGGATAATTAGACTAGTGACTGGGGGTCATTGGTGACTTTGAACTTACAGGGTTTGGGGTGAGCATAATGGTACGTTGAGGGAATTAAGGACGAATTGGGTGCTGTGGAAATGGAAGCAGCTGGGATAAGTGTCTCCCTGGAGGTGCCTGGCAGCAGAAGAAAGGAGACAATCAGAATGGGGGTCTGGGGACATGTGGTTGGTGGGCATCAGAGGGTCAAGCCTCTCCCCTGCAGGAGAGAACTGGTGAGGGTGGGGACAAAGGAGACTGGAAAGGAAGCCAGTGTTTTCTTTCAGCCCCAGGGTGAAAGCACAGGCTCTTCCTCGACTCCAGAGCAGATGGATTAAACTCAGGGCAGTAATTCTCAAAGAGTGTTCTAGGGAGGCACTGGCGGGCCCTTTGGAGAGCTTAAAGTCAAATGTCAGAAACACTAATGCTTTGATGATGTCTGTTCTTTAGTTTTTGCATGAGCCAACACCTTCATTCAAAAAATATTTTACTAATATTTAAAGTAGCTGAGAACAGAAAATATGTATTTCCTTCTCACCCTGGCCCAGCACTGAGGCCGTGTTTAATAAACGTGAGCTGAAGGAATGAATGGTGTCTAATAGCATGACTCTGCCATGTGAGCTCTGTGACCTTGGGAAAGTTACCCAGGCCAGTTCCCTGATCTCCAAAGTGCAGATAATAATATCCCAGTCACAGAGTAGTTAGAACATTAATAGAGATAACAATGTAAACATGTAGCATAACTGCCAATACATAATGGTCCTATCAAGTTGCCGAGACCATGTTTTGAGAAGCCATGCAGTAGAGTGGTCAGGACAGAAACTGTGAGGCAAGCACACCTTACCTCCAATCCAGTTCAGCTGCTCACTGCCTTCATGACCACAGACCACTGACTTAACCTCCCTAAAGATGGTCTTTCATTGATAAAATGTGGATTAATAATATTTACTCTATTAAGGGTGTTGTGAGGAATGAATGAGATCTTATATGGAGAGCTGGCCTCTCTCTCCTTTGACATTAATATGCAAATTTTAAAATAATGCTTCACTTTTAAATGGAAAAAGAAAAGTGAAATCTCTGGTAAAAGCTGTTTGGATGTGTTCTCTTATTTTTTTAAATACACTTTGCTCTGATTTCTTTCCGTAGTTTAAAAGATAAACAGTTACGTACTGATAAATTTAATATCACCCCCCCCCCCAGATTAAAAGGTATTCCCAACCTCTCTATTCTGAATGGGGTAGAACTTGATACATTTTCATGCATCTGTGACAACATGAAACTCCATAATGCTCCTTAGTCTAGTCTCTCTGGTTGGTTTCAGTACCTCAAGGTGAGTAAAACGAAAAAGGTTCGTTTTACTATGCCCCCGATGATGTGAGACGAATGGGAAGAATAGCAAGTAAGATTTGAGAAGATCTGAGAAAGTAGATTCTCACAGTTCACACAGCCCCTGAGTGCCAGTCCATAATATCACTTCTGGATGATTATTGAAGACATGAAAAAGAAAATATAACAATTAGATCTGACATTTCAGGGTCTAAAATCCCACGAGATTCTGCTTGATTAAAAATGGTCCATGCAAAAACTTTCAAAACCTGAAATTAGTTTGAATGTATTAAAAACTCTTCTCACACATACTAATAACAGACAAATGAACTTGATACCAGACCATGAAGATAGTCACAGGAAATGTGTTGATTCAATGCTCTAAGTAATAAATTGGAAACAGCCATGTGTCCTAACTTCCACTCCATGAACATAGAGAGTACATAGTGATTGAGTGTTCATGAGACTTGGAAATGTTTAAAACAAGATCCCTGACATACAGAGGCTCAAGGTGCAATGGTGGAGACAAATACGTAGGTATTCTAGTGCTACAACAGAGAGATGGATAGTGGGTGATGGGAATACACAGTTTATGGAGAATGGCGATCTTAAACTGGATTGACAGATTTAGCAAAACATTTAATTATTTGACCTTTAATTCACTAGCTACAGACTGAAAAAAGACAGTTGATGGAGCTCGATTTTTAGCTAAATATTAAGCTCTAATTCCTCACTCTTCCTTTTTAAGATATCCATCTCTTCTGCCTCTGATCAGAAATTGAGTTCTTTTTTTTTTTTTTTTTCTGGCTTATGGGATCTTAGTTCTCTGACCAGAGATTGAATTTGGGCCCATGGCAGTGAAAGTGCTGAGTCCTAACCACAGGACCGCCAAGAAACTCTTGGAAGTTGAGGTCTTGATGCTACAGTGTATTGAAAAATCTATTGAAAAATTGATTTGAAAAATAAATCTGTCGAAAAATAAGAAACTCAGACAACTTATTGTTTTTTTTCTACACTGCACCAAAATATTAATTTAAGTGATATAATGTTGCTATGTTTGTTTCTCATTAACTTGGCAAGTAGGTCACATTAGTTACAAAATAAGTGAATTTAGAGCAAAAGCAAAAGGCTGCAAGAAGATAAATCTCTCAAGAATTACAAGAAAAGTGATGTTATTGGTACAGAGGAAACAGTTAAATGGAAATTTCAAAGAAGTCAGTAACTTATTTTTTTTTTTAATTCAAGGTTTAGATGTATTTTGAAAGTCTTTGAACTGGTAAGCTCAGAAGCTGGCTCTAGTTCTGCCTCTGACTTTATCTAGGTTTGGACAAGTCACCACCCTTGGTGTCAGTTTCCAAAGCCTATAAAATGAGCGGTTGGTATTAATCAGAACTCTTTTGGATGCCAGTAAAAGAAATCTAATTCAAACTGGCTTAATTTACAGGAGGGGAGGCTTTATGATTTAGATAATTGAAAAGGGTATACCAGCTTCAGGCATAGCTGGATCTGGGAGCTTTAAATTATGTCACCAGGGCACTATAGCTCTCCATCTATTAGCTCTGATTTGTATTGTGTTGGCTTCATCCTCAGGCATGTTCTCCCTCTGTGATGACAAGATTTCTCCTCGCAGCTCCAGGTTTACTTCCTAAAACTTAAAGCCCAAGAGAAAAAAGTTTTTCCTTCACTGCAGTTCCAGAAAAATTCCCAGAATTGAATTTCATTGAATTTGATTGACTTGAGTTGCATCCCTAAACCACTCACTGTGTGAATAGGGAATGCAGTGTTCCAATTGGCCAGACCTAGTTAAAATGCCCTGCCCTGGAGCCAGAGGTGGAGTCAGTACATATACAGCCCAAGAGTGAAGGAAGATTGATTTCCAAAGGAAAGCCAAGAGTCAGCTACACAATAAAGGGGAAATGGAGTTTAGAAGTCCCGAACAACAGATGTGTACACGGTAGGAGGGAACACATTGCCTCTAAGTCCCCTTTTAACCCGAAAATGGCCTCTTGAAACTTTTTCTTCATTAGATAAGGAAATTGTTACCCAGAAAGTTTCAGTGATTTGCCCAAGTCTCACAGCTAGTTAATGAGAGAAACTGAATCCTGATCCTTTAACACGCTATACTGTGTTCCACAGCTTTTCAAGGGTTCTAACTCCAGGGATCACAATGGGCTCAACAGTAAATGGCTCACAAAGTGTGAACCCTACCACTTCAGGTGAGTATTATAATGAAGAACATTTTCTATATTTCTTCTGAAGATGCTATCGGGAACATCTGATAACTTATCGTAGGTACAGTGGAAAGCCTCAGCATCGCCTAATTTGGTTGGCTAAGCCTACTTTGAACATGCTACACATGACCCCTGTTCCAAGTCCAGCTGAGGATGCTTTGAGTTCTCATTTTAAATGTCGAAGAAGAACACATTTGTGGTTACCATAGCAACTGTCTAGAGGTGACTCCTGTGTGGACGTGAGGATGCCAACCACAACACTGTTTCTTTCTCTTGATCTAGACTAGTGCTGTGATGGGCCCAGGCAAGGGTGAATTTCTTTCTTAAGCCTTTTAGATGATAATGTATGGCCAGCATTTGAAGCCCTGACCTAGCCCTTTAAATTCTTATTAAAGCAGGTTTGGCTGAGGGTTTAATAGTTCATTCAATCCCACACCTCATGTTTCACTTCAGAGCTTCCCATAGTGCATATCTGGTGACTTATTTTAAATTGCATTTTTTTCCTCTCTTCTCAAAGGAAAGGATCTTGTCCACTCTGGGACATTATGTGATTTCTGGTTTTCCAAGATACAAACTCATGAATATTCTTAATTAGAACTGTGGTTTCTCCATCTCTTTCAAATTGGGCTATGTTGGAACTTAATTGCAGCAAGAGACCAGGAACATCTGGCGGGTCTAAAACAGCCATGATCTGTGGTTCAGAATATACCGTATGAATTACCAGCAGAGTGATGTGTCACTGTGATTGCTGATACGCTGTGGAGATGCGGAGGAAGAAGGAAGCAAAGCAAGTAATGGCCTCTCAGTTAAGTTTTCCAAAAGGCTCAGATGATTAACTGTCTACAGGCAAAGTTTACTCCTCCACTGAAAACAGAAGCAACAACATCAAACAGGCACACCTGCCATCTCAATAATTTAGGGATGGTGAAAAGAAACATCTCATTTTTTTACATTAGCAGACTGTCCAGTGTTTGGCTGCTCTTTTCCAAATGATTTTTATTTTCCTTCCTTCCTTCATTAGTGTGAAGCTTGAAATAAGTTCTACTCAATCTCATGTTATTGACTTGATTTGTGTCCAAACATTGTACTGGTGATGACCTAGGCAGTGAAAGACATCTTCAAGGGAATATGTCTTGCTGTTTAAGATGTGATCCTTGGAAACTGAGAAATATTTAGTAGAGAAATTCCACCTGATTTTTGAGACTTTAATGGAATAAATTTAAATGTTTATGATTGAAAAGCATGTAGAGCGTTTTGGTAAAAAATAATAGAGAATTTATTCAATAAATACGGAGCATACACTATTTGCAAACTCTTTAGATGCTACAAGGGATATAAAGATACATGTTCTTGGGATGTTTACAATCTACAAGAGGAGATGAGAGAGTCATTAATAACTAGAATGTTAGGCCAGATGTGATAAAGTATGGTAGTATTTCAAAGTAGGTAGACTTCGAACTTGGCAGGGGAGAGCAAATCAGGTAAAAGGACCAGTAGAAGCAAAAATTCACAAGAGATAAAAGGGGTTGGAGATGAAACTCACTGAGTGTCTACAGTGTGAGAAGCAGGTTACAGATTTTTTTTTAACGCATTATCCCATTTAATTCCTGGAAAACCTTATGAGATTATTCCCAGATAACTTCCAGATAAATAGAGTGAAATTCTGAAATGCTAAATAATATCCCCGCCATCACTCAGGCAGTAACTGATGGTACTACTGGAATTTAATATTCACGTTCATGGAAAGATGACCAGCGCAGTTGGGCTAAATTGAAAGTAGATCTGGGAAAAGGAGGCTGGAATGCAGTCAGTCGAGGTAAGATCACCCAGGACTGGAATGTCAGGCTGCCAAGTGCAAAGTCAACTCCGCAGGTCATGTGAACCATTCATGGTCTAACCTAAACTCAGCCAGCTTACCCACGCCCTGAGAGCTTTGAGAAGCCCAGTGCCACAACCTGAGACTGTTAAAAAGCCCTCCCCACATTGTCCAGGCTTTCTTATGTTTACTTCCTAACATCTCCATGCCCCTGTGCCATACATATCCATGTAGATGGGATATACAGCTCCATCCTAGGTTTCCACAAAAATCCACCACCTTCAAGTATTGTATGAGCTTGGTAACTTCTTTCTAAAGATGAATGGGGGGTCAAGGGGAAAGATTATGTCAAGGAGAGAGATTTCTTCCTTCTGCCATCACCTGGACCCGTTCCTTCTGTTTCCCATTCCCAGGTTTTTGTTTTCTAGTCCCTTTCTTTCTGACACAGGCAAGAAGCTGCTCTTATTTGTCTTTCTCATGGAAGTTCCACCCATGCCCTTGGGTGGGTCCCTGGTGTTTGTCTTCTTCCCCAATACCTTGTGAGATATCTCTCCTAAACAAATGCAGGGTTCTCCTTGGAAGGAGTTCCAGTAGGATGGATGGATGGGATTGGGGTGAGCCTAGAAGCAGGGAGTTATGAGCTGAGGTCATGGCCCAGGTGCAGCATAAGCTGATAACGCCGACCCAGATCTTGGCAGTAAAGGTGGGAGAACAAAGGGTAAACATGAGACATTAAGGAGAAACTGTTTTTCAAATGGCAGGAAGGAGAGCTTTTCTCTTTTGTAGCTATGTTTGCTCCACGAAAACCACTTACTTTCTTAATGAGGGTTAGGGTTTTTTTTTTCTTTCTCTTCAAAAAGCTATAGTTCTATCTAAGTTTTGGCCATAAGGCTGTATTCTCTCCAGTTATAAAATAGAATATCAGCAGGTGGTCTCAGAAAAGAATTTTCCTAACATGCTGTACACTTTGTCAGGAAAATTTTTTCATACTGCTAGACATTTTCTTTCTTAAATCATGATTTCATTTCCAGATATTTAAACCTTTATTTCCATTTAGTTTGCTTTGAAAAGCAGCAGATTAGCTGGAGCCCAAGATTGTCTATGATCAGCTGAACGGCAGAGAACACGGCCACAGTGAGAGCAGGGAACGAGAATCATTTGTCTTTTCAGCAAGCACACACAAATGATCCTTTCCCTGCCATATGTTCCAGAGAATTCTTTTATTTCCCTTCAGGTATTTGACCCCCTATTGAATAGAGGCATTGATCAAAGTTGAAGCTGCAGAATAGAATAGCTTCAGTTTTCAGTAAATCAAATGTTAAAAAAGAATCAAAAGCAGAATTCTTGATGTTTAATTCTTATTCCTGAGTCCCTGGCTTATGTGAACATGAGGATATTGCTTAATAATCTTGTGTTTCTGTTTCCTTCCCTTTCTTTCTCTTTTTCTTTTTTTTCCTTTTTAAAAAATATACACAGCCAAGAAATTCTACAATGAGAAATTGTTTTGACGTCCACTGACCTTGGAGATGGGACTCCTTAAGTAAAAATGGTGATTTGAAATAAAACTCCTTGTGTCTATTTCTAAAGAATTATGATTTGGAAGGTTCATGTGAGGTGAAGGAGAACGAAAAGAAATAGACATCAAGTTGAGACGCTGTGCCAAACATCTGGAGGAGAGAATGAGAGCATTATGGGAAAACAGATGGAGGGAAGCTTGGCCAGATAAAATTAAAGGCAACACCACCCGGCATCCGATTAGCTAAGAGAACTCTCTTTAAAAGGAAAATATCTATAAAACCTGTACTTTGAATAGTCTCTTGACACGAAAATGCTTTAAAAAAAATTAGAGTTCTTATCAGGCCTTGAGGTTTACTTTGAAGGTTTTCATGTATTAATTACTGTGTGCATTGTTTTGTTTTATTTTTTAATTAGAAACAAGACCCTAATTGATAACCAAAAGGCTTATAGATAAAGACCTACACTAAAAATTATTTCTATGCTGTTTTAATTAACCTACTGAAATCCAATTTGGAAAATCAGGGTCTAAGTCATTTGTGCGTGTGAGTTAAATATCTGTGTTTGTCAGGGGAAGCTGATAATGCTTCTTTGGGAACTGGCTTTACGTCTTCAAGAAAGAGCTTACTTTCATGTATGAACATTTTATCTATTAGCTATATTAAGCACAGGGCTAAAGGCTCACAAGCCTTGCAGAGGTACAGGAAAATGTTTAAAATCTGCTCTTAAAAAATGTGTTGGGTCCAAAATAAAACACTCTAAAATGGAAATTAATAATTATATCAAGAATATATAATAATATCAAAAGCAAGTTTACAAAGATGATTTCACATTTATACAACAAAATACTGTGTTGTATTTAATGTGACAAATGTGACAGGAGCCCTCTAAAATCAAGATGCCTGGGTCTTAGAGGGGTCCTAAAATAGCCCTACTAGTGGGGAGAAGCATCTCCTGCTAGTAAGAAATCACCCACACTCTTCTGCTATACATTCCTTTTGTAGCGCAAAAGGAAAGAGGAGCCCTTTCCTTTAATAACCAAATTAAAAGGTTGGAGTCTCCAATCCATGAACTGGGAGATGTACAGCGCACTCCTCAAGATTCCATGTTATCCCCCAGAGGTCTGTTGACATCCTAGTTACCTCTTGCCCAGACTTCCTGCTTCTTCTGAATTCTTTTTTTTTTTTTAATTTATTTTATTTATATATTTTTGGCTGAGTTGGGTCTTCGTTGCTGCGTGTGGGCTTTCTCTGATTGCAATGAGCGGGGACTACTCTTCGTTGTCGTGTGCAGGCTTCTCATTGCGGTGGCTTCTCCTGTTGTAGAGCACGGGCTCTAGGTGCGCAGGCTTCAGTAGCTGCAGCACACGGCCTTCAGTAGTTGTGGCTCACGGGCTCTAGAGCACAGGCTCAGTAGTTGTGGCACACGCCTTCAGTAGTTGTGGTGCACGGGCTTAGTTGCTCCGCGGCATGTGGGATCTTCCCGGCCCAGGGATCGGACCCGTGTCCCCTGATAGGGCAGGCAGATTCTTAACCACTGCACCACCAGGGAAGCTCCGTCTGAATTCTTGATCCCTGCTCACTTGTCCTTCTCCTGTGACTACTCTCCTCTTCCCATGCTATGTGCAACCACCTTTGTCTTCATTTCTTCCAAAATACACCACCAACATAAAAGCCATTGCGCTCAACAGACTTATCTGATTGTTTGGCAAGAATGAAGAGGGACTAGCATCTCGTGGGAATAAACAACTGAATATTGAATGCAAGAGGATAGTGTACTTGCAGTGCCTCAGCCATCCCCCCAGGGGAAACTTTTTAGCAGCACTTTCTTGTCTTGGGGCTCGGCCTGCCCCCAAATCGCTGGGGCACACCATCCCTATCAAGATTCCCATTATCCAACTCTCCTTCTCTTCCAGCTCCCAGTACTCTGCAGAGAAAACTGAGCATTCTTGTTACAGACCACCTGGCTCATCTCACCTGGTGCTTTCTTTTGCACACCTAATGATGTCCATTATTGGACTCTCCCAACAAAGACATCTTTTGCCCTTCATTAAATTCTGCTACATCCTTGAAATGTGGGAAATGCTAAGTAATCTTCCTTTTTTTGGATAGTAATCTTTACCTTCCTAATCTTTACCTAAATCTTTACCTTCCTAATCTTTACCTAAATCTTTACCTAAAGAAGACCCACGTGCTCAAATTAACAAATGGCACATGTTCCAGCAAGACTTCTTCCTCTGAATTTTTTTTTTTTTTTTTTTTTTTTTGGCTGAGGTTGAAAAAAAAGTCCTTGGAGATTCAAGTCCTTTGTTGCTTAACAGAGAAGACAGAGTGAAAAAACCACAAGACCCAGCTTTTGCTACCCTGGATCAACATATTTCAACTCAAAATACTGATTGAGTCCAGGGTAAGGAATTAAAGAATGGATTCTACAGTAGAGCCAATCGTCATTAGAAGAGTTAAATAAAAGAGACAAACATGGGAATGAGAAGCCAACAAAAGCCCCAGGGAGAAGATAATGTATGAGTTGAACCTTGAAGGAGAAGTAGGATCATTTCCCAGAAAGGCTAGGGAACCATTTTCTTCCGTTTCATTTGACTCAGGACATCTTGACTGAAAATATACCCTAAAAAAGTCCATTTTGTCTCAATGTAGTTTAAAGGACAAAACCACAATGTTAGTTTACTCCACAAAGAATGAAGAAAACGTTCACTGATTTTCACCAAATTTGCTAAACTATCAGTGACTCGAGATACTCTTTGATTCTGACTTGGGCTCAGTGCACTAATTTTTCCCAGTTAATCAATGATGATCATTTACAACCTGCCAAGGACAAGCACTGGCCTAGGAGACAGGAACAGACATGAGGGAACATACACTATAAGACACGGCCTTTCCGATAGCTGAGTGAGGGATGATACAGACGCAAATTAAAAATTGTAAGGACTTCCCTGGTGGCGCAGTGGTTAAGGATCCTCCTGCCAGTGCAGGGGACACAGGTTTGATCCCTGGTCGGGAAGATCCCACATGATGTGGAGCAACATGAACCCTAGCGCCACAACTACTGAAGCCCACACGCCTAGAGCCTGTGCTCCGCAGCGAGAGAAGCCACCGCAATGAGAAGCCCATGCACCGCAACGAAGAGAGTAGCCCTGCTAGCCGCAACTAGAGAAAGCCCATGCGCAGCAACAAAGACCCAATGCAGCCAAAAAAAAATAAAAATAAAAAACTTTGTAAAACAATGTAGCAAATGGTAAATTAGAGATGGGCAGGGAGAGCCGCGGGCACAGAGGGTGACCAACTCTCCCCAGGGATGTTGCGGATGGTTCTAAGAGGAGGTGACATCTGTGCTCCTTCTCAAAGCATCAGAGGAGATCATTGGATAGAGAAGAGGAGAGCATTCCAGACAGAAGAGGCAGCCTGTGCAAAGGTGGAGAGCATGGTAAGTGCTCTGGAGTTGAAGCTACCCAGAAGGAGAACTCAGGAGGAAGCTGGAGAAGCTGGGCCGTATGCTTTAGGATGCTTGTGCTCCGAATGTGTTCTAAAGGAGCCTGTGGATGCCACTGAGAGGACCGGGACTGGTCAAGGTTAAGGGGGCAAAAGACGTGATGAGACAGGCTGAGCGTGCAAGGACTCTGCCTGCACCCAAACCCACTTCCACAGGGCAGGTCTGCTTCAACGTTTTATGTAACATTCCATATTACATTTCATTGGGGGGAAAAAAGAAGTCAAAGCATACCCAAAAAAGCCGGTGACAATGATGACTGTAGATGTGTGATTGAGAAAGACAATTCTAGCATCAGTTACAAAGTAGAGGGGAAGACATAAAGATTAATAAGGTGTTTATTGCAGTGGTGCAGGTGAGAGATGATGAAACCTTGAACAAAGGCATAACAGAGATCAGAAATAAAATGTAATCACTACAAGATTGTCAAATGTACTTCAGGGCCATTTTGCAAGGTAGGAAAATGTTCTAGAGGTCTAAGATTGTGCTGGTGAGGAGGGAGAAATGCATAGCGCACATTCCACTTAGACCTGCGCCCCTTGCCATAGCAGGAGGGGCCACATGGCCTTATGGTCAATGGGTTAGAGGGGTCCATTTAGGTTGGTCTTGATGACCCAGGCTTCATTATTGGTGGAATCCAGCTGACGGCTGGTAATTGGAGAGGGAACAACAAAAAAGTATCCAACACAGACTGGGAATCCCAAACAGGTTTAGTCGCTTCTCTGTCTCAGATGCAAATAACATTCTCCATGCAGAACCAGGGAATAACGTGCTTTGGGGAGTGGCTTCCCAAGTCTATTTAGGCGCCCCTGAGCTCACAGGAGTGGCTGTCCTCTGCCCTGCTCCAGGTGCACCAAGTGCCTACCCCATGCCTGCCCCATGCCTGCACTCTCTCTCCCATGGTCCCTTGACCTTGCTCATGCCTGCTTCCCTCGCCTCCCCTTCACCATGTCCCTAGTCCTCTATGTATTACCAGTCATCCTCTCCCACACAGTCTGTTAAAGACTCCAGAACTTGAGGATAGAGAAGGAAAAGGAGAGGGAGCCCATCATTGTAGGTGAGCCTAAGATTAGAAATGTGAACTATAATTAGACACTCGGTGAACTACAAAGATTAAACTCCTGCTAACTAGTCTCCTGTAACTCATGATGCTAAAGAGTGCTTCCCAAACTACCATAATATTTCAATATACATATAGATGCAGATATATAGATATAGAAATTGATACACATAGACATGTACATACAGTCACTCTATTCCCTTAACTTTGAAAGGATCCCAGTTATCCCAAGAAGCATAGAGGTAGTACACCCTTCCTTCCACACTGATAAATACTGTTCTAACTTAAATAAAGTATTTACATAATTAAGTGCTAGCACGTCAATTTTCTTTCTTAAAGTCACATGCACATTAACAAGTAAAATCTAAAATAGAGCAAAAGAAATCTGAAAAAAAAATCGCTATGATATACACCTGAAACTAACACAATATTGTAAATCAATTATACTTCAATGAATATATATGCATATAATCGGAAAAAAATTTTTTAAGTAAAATAGAGTCAAAGAAACCAAGACTCAAGGTACTATAGAGATTCATGGAGGGGCAGGGAACGTTTTTGACCTTCAGAGCATCTTTAGTGGTGGGTATTTCAGCTGCTATGTCTTCTTCAGTGGAAGGAGGGTGAGTCTGGCTGGCAAGAAAGAAAACCCAGAGGTGGGATTTGGTAAAGAGGGACATTTTGTTAACTTAAGAGATCTTCCTCCATCAAAGCCAAGAGTCTATATTTGTTTTACAATAATTTCTTCTCCATCCTTCAGATGCTCTCACATTCTCTGTAAATCTTCCCCCTTTTCACACCAATCCATAATGATTTACTGCTCTCTGAACTACCATTATGCTGGAGTGGTTAAGATCTGCGGGTCTTGGGATCAGTCAGGTTTGAGTTTGAATTCTCATCCTGATATAAATTTATTGAGTGAATGCTGGCAAGTTATTTAACCTCTCAGAACCTCAGGGTCATAAAACCTAATATTCATAGGCCATTGACTCCACATCAGGCACTGTTTCAAGCACGATACTTACATTTTCTCATTTAATATCAACTCTATAAGGTAAGTTTCTCCATGATGATTCTTTTTTTTTCTGAATAAAAAAAGATTTTTAATTTAATACTGAATCTTTGAATTTATAGACATATGGGAAAAGGCTAATATACTGGAGTGAAAATAAGGCAGCATCTCAAAGATTACTTGACTTTTTAATTTGTTAAAAATGTAAAAATTCACTGGTACATACAAGGAAAAAACATGGAACACTTCACGAATTTGCGTGTCATCCTCGTGCAGGGGCCATGCTAATCTCCTCCGTATCGTTCCAACTTTAGTATACGTGCTGCCGAAGCAAGCACTCCCTGATGATTCTTATTTCATAGATGAGGAAATGGAAACAAAGAGAGGATCATCAATGCTCAGAAGTCCTATGGCTAGTAGCAGAGGCTGGACACACCGTCTCCCCACACCTGTGCACTTGTGGGTTGTAGTTAGGATTGATGACATCCTTAGCATGGTGCCTGGCACAGGGGAAACACTTTGTAAATGGAAATTATAACTACTAAGTGTCTATGTAGATTTTATTATCAACCACTTAACACTTAGATGTTCCCTTAGCTCTGTATCTGTCCCATCTTCCTACTGTCTTATAGTGTCCCTGGAGAAGGAGCCGGTCTCTTATCTAATTCCTCATAGCACAATGCTGGGAACCTAGGTGCCAGTGTACATGGACTAGTGATAATTCTAGATTGAAGCAGTGGCAATGGCTGTGGATTTCCCCCAGTTTAATCCAAAGGGCTCAGCAGCATGGCGGAGCATGTGCTTATACACATTCTTGTCTTGTCATATATGTGCTGGCTTGAAAACATGGATGAGTCACTGACCCTGCCATAAACCAGAGAGGGAAAGAAGGAAAAAGAGAAAGACAGAGAACAAGAAAGGAGGCAGGAGTGGAGGAGGGAGGAAGAGAGGGAGGTAAAGACAAAGAAAATCTGTCTCTTTTCGGAGCACCTTTAAACATCCTTAAGAGAAACTGGGATATTCATGTACTTGATGACATTTCCTCTATCTGTGCCAAACCCCACCTTCCAAGGGTGATTGCAGTTTGTATTAAGCACCATGTAGGGAAAACTTTTATCACTTTTAAACAGCAGACAGTGGCAAAACAACCAAGACTGTGGCAGTCATGAAACTCCCATTCTACTCTAACAGAGTTGGTATTGCCACCTCAGGAATCGGAGATGGAAGTCCTCTGGGAAGTTGTCAAGGAGGTTCTATTTTTGGCCCCCAGTCTGTTTCCACAGTGATTAGAAAAAGCTGTCCAGAACACAAGAAGTGGTTGAGGGCATCTGAAATACCCATGAAAGGGACACGGAAGGCAATCACATGTGTCAGATGGAGAAGACAATTTGAAACAAAAGGAAAATCTGGAGGCAGATTATTTAACATTCATTTATGCATTCATTCAACAAATAGTTGCTGAGTGGCTATTTGGTGCAAAGCCCTGCACGGGGCAATCCTATGGAGGATATAAATATTAAACAGGCTCAACTCCTGCCCTTATCTTGCAGTCAAGTGGGGGAGATAAGACATGCACATATTTATTATTTAGTGGTGTCATGTAAACGTCTGAGGTGGAAATCTGTGGGCTAAAAGGTTATATTAGTCATTCTACAGAGAGTGAAGACACAAATCAACCTGGCCCACAGCACATGGCATCAGCCTTCTAGCCTTTCCATAAACCAGTAGCACACAGGTCCTGTGCTGCAGACCCAGACTCTCAGGAAATGCAGTTACTCAAGTCCTCTCTCCTTCAAAGGGAGCAACGGCTGCATAAATTACACTGAAAAGCCTGCATTCAATGGCAGAGGATTTCAAAACCCTAAAATGGGCAGATTCAGAATTTCAGGGAGGCAGTGTCCCAAGGTGGTTTAGCACAGAGGCTTTGGATGTGCAGTCCTGGATTTGCTTCTCAACCCTGCCTGCTGGCTCCTTGACAATGAACCTCTCTAAACCTCTGTTTCCTCCTCTTTAAAATGTCAGTAGAGGAGATTCTCTCATACAATGTGCTCTGAAATAAAGTACACAGGAAAAGACATTGGTAATCAATAGAGTGCTCAAAAGACAGACGTTAAAGTTGACAAGGTCATTTTGGGTTCACAGCATTCTGTACTACCATACTAGGCTCTAGTCCTGCAGCCTGTCCTCGATTCTTCCTTTTGTGACGTGTGATACTTGGTTAGCCATTTCATTGTTCTTTTCCTCACTTTTTTTGTTGTTGTTGTGGTAAAATACACCTAACATAAAATTTACCATTTTTACTATGTTTAAGTGCATAGTTCAGTGGCATTAAGTATATTCACATTGTTAATGCAACCATCACCACCATCCATCTCCAGAAACTTTTCATCTTCCCAAACTGAAACTCCATACCCATTAAACATCAACTTCCCATTCCCCTCTTCTTCCAACCCTTAGCAACCACTCTTCTACTTTCTGTCTCTATGAATGAGACTGTTCTAGGTATCACATATAAATAGAAGTACACAATGTTGGTCGTTTTGTGCCCAGCATATTTCACTTAGCATAATGTCTTCAGGGTTTATCAATGTTGTACCATGTATCGTAATTTCTATCCTTTTTAAAGACTGAATAATATTCCATTGAATGTGTATATCACATTTTGTTTATCCATTCAACCATTGATGGATACTTGGGTTATTTCCACCTTTTGGCTACTGTGAATAATGCTGCTGTGAACATCAGTGTATAAATATCTGTTCAACCCTTTTTCATTTTTAAAAACAATGTCTTAAAAATATTATGCTGTATTTTTAAAACATCTTCTTATCCCTCAGACTGACAATATATTGATAGATAAGTTAGTTTCTCTTTAAACTATTCTGTGATCATGGTGGGAATAGCAAGAAAGTTATTTTATTTTGGTCCTATAGAGTGTTCTTCAGTAAATCTTTATCATTGTAAAGCAAACACCCTTATAACCAGCATAAGTTTTGTTAATACAGATTGGCTATATTTTAAAATAAGTTACTAAATATAGAAAAAATGGGCACATATAGTATTGTTGAACTTTAAAAAGTATCACATTTTTCCTATAAGTAAATAAGGCATATAGAAAGAGGAGTTGGCTAACAATGGCCCATGGGCCAAAATTCAACCCACTGTCTAGTTTTTTTAAGACCTGCAAACTAAGAATGGGTTTCATATTTTTTTAATGGTTAAAAAATCATAAGAAGTCTAAAATGTCATGACATATGAAAATTATAGAAAATTCAAATTTCAGTGTTTGTAAATAAAGTTTTATCGGGACACAGGCACACCCACTCCTTTATGTATTGTCTGTGGCTGCTTTTGAGCTACAGTGGCAGAGCTGGACAGTTGTGATAGAGACTGCATAGCCCTCAAGTCCTAAATATTTATGATCTAGCCCTTTAGAGAAAAAATTTGCCAACAGCTGATATAAATCATTGATCTAATTTCACTTCCTTATTTATAGTTGAGAAGACCAAGGCCCAATAAGCATCCTGTCAGACTGGAGATCACAAAGCATAGAGTCACTAAAAGAAATCCAGCTGTCCCAGCAGGCCACCCTGAGTTCCTAAACCATATCCCAGTGGATTCCTGGGTTAAAGCACAGTGGCTTACCTTCCAGCTGTACATCATGAACTAAAACCATCATTGCTTCACATTAATAATGCAAAAAAGTCTGTCTCTGTTCTTAATTTCCTCTGCTGAATGCTAGGGAAAAAAAAGAGATGTATGCTTAGCTGTTAACTTCTTTGTGAGGGTCACATTGGTTCATATCTTTTTTTTTTTCTGCTTTTTTTAAATTTTATTTTATTTTTTTTTATACAGCAGGTTCTTACTAGTTATCCATTTTATACATATTAGTGTATATATGTCAATCCCAGTCTCCCAATTCATCCCACCACCACCACCCCCACCTTCCCCGCTTGGTGTCCTTACGTTTGTTCTCTACATCTGTGTCTCTGTTTCTGCCTTGCAAACCAGTTCATCTGTACCATTTTTCTAGATTCCACATATATGCGTTAATACACAATATTTGTTCTTCTCTTTCCGACTTACTTCACTCTGTATGACAATCTCTAGGTCCATCGACGTCTCTACAAATGACCCAATTTCGTTCCTTTTTATGGCTGAGTGATATATTGTATATACGTACCACATCTTTATCCATTCACCTCTCGATGGGCATTTAGGTTGCTTCTATGCCCTGGCTATTGTAAATAGTGCTGCAATGAACATTGGGGTGCATGTGTCTTTTTGAATTATGGTTTTCTCTAGGTATATGTCCAGTAGTAGGATTGCTGGGTCATATGGTAATTCTATTTTTAGTTTTTTAAGGAACCTCCGTACTGTTCTTCATAGTGGTTGTATCAGTTTACATTCCCACCAACAGTGCAAGAGGGTTCCCTTTTCTCCACACCCTCTCCAGCATTTGTTGTTTGTAGATTTTCTGATGATGCCCATTCTAACTGGTGTGAGGTGATACCTCATTGTAGTTTTGATTTGCATTTCTCTAATAATTAGTCATGATGAGCAGCTTTTCATGTGCCTCTTGGCCATCTGTATGTCTTCTTGGAGAATTGTCTATTTAGGTCTTCTGCCCATTTTTTGATTGGGTTTTTTGTTTTTTTAATATTGAGCTGCATGAGCTGTTTATATATTTTGGAGATTAATCCTTGTCCGCTGATTCATTTACAAATATTTTCTCCCATTCTGAGGGTTGTCTTTTCATCTTGTTTATAGTTTCCTTTGCTGTGTAAAAGCCTTTAAGTTTCATTAGGTCCCATTTGTTTATTTTTGTTTTTATTTCCATTACTCTAGGATGTGGGTCAAAAAAGATCTTGCTGTGATTTATGTCAAAGAGTGTTCTTCCTGTGTTTTCCTCTAAGAGTTTTACAGTGTCCAGTCTTACACTTAGGTCTTTAATCCATTTTGAGTTTACGTTTGTGTATGATGTTAGGGAATGTTCTAATTTCATTCTTTTACATGTAGCTGTCCAGTTTTCCCAGCACCACTTATTGAAGAGACTGTCTTTTCTCCATTGTATATCCTTGCCTCCTTTATAATAGATTAGTTGACCATAGGTGCGTGAGTTTATCTCTGGGCCTTCTATCTTGTTCCATTGATCTATATTTCTGTTTTTGTGCCAGTACCATATTGTCTTTATTACTGTAGCTTTGTAGTATAGTCTGAAGTCAGGGAGTCTGATTCCTCCAGCTCCATTTTTTCCCCTCAATATTGCTTTGGCTATTTGGGGTCTTTTTCTGTCTCCATGCAAATTTTAAGATATTTTATTTTTGTTCTATAAAAAATGCCATTGGTAATTTGATAAGCATTGCATTGAACCTGTAGATTGCTTTGGGTAGTATAGTCATTTTCACAATATTGATTCTTACAATCCAAGAACATGGTATATCTCTCCATCTGTTTGTGTCATCTTTGGTTTCTTTCATCAGTGTCTTATAGTTATCTGAGTACAGGTCTTTACCTACATAGGTAGGTTTATTCCTAGGTATTTTATTATTTTTGCTGCAGTGGTGAATGGGAATGTTTCCTTAATTTCTCTTTCAGATTTTTCATCATTAGTGTATAGGAATGCAAGAGATTTCTGTGCATTAATTTTGTATCCTGCAACTTTACCAAATTCATTGATTAGCTCTAGCAGTTTTCTGGTGGCATCTTTAGGATTCTTTATGTATAGTATCATGTCATCTGCAGTGACAGTTTTACTTCTTCTTTGCCAGTTTGTATTCCTTTTATTTCTTTTTCTTCTCTGATGGCTGTGGCTAGCACTTCCAGAACTATGTTGAATAACAGTGGCGAGAGTGGACATCCTTGTCTTGTTCCTGATCTTAGAGGAAATACTTTCAGCTTTTCACCAGTGAGAATGATGTTTGCTGTGGGTTTGTCATATATGGCTTTTATTATGTTGAAATAGGTTCCCTGTATGCCCACTTTCTGGAGAGTTTTTATCATAAATGGGTGTTGAATTTTGTCAAAAGATTTTCTGCATCTATTGAGATAATCATATGGTTTTTATTCTTCAGTTTGTTAATATGGTGTATCACATTGATTGATTGGCGTATATTGAAGAATACTTGCATCCCTGGGATAAATCCCACTTGATCATGGTATATGATCCTTTTAATGTGTTGTTGGATTCTGTTTGCTGGTATTTTGTTGAGGATTTTTGCATCTCTATTCATCAGTGATATTGGTCTGTAATTTTCTTTTTTTGTAGTAACTTTGTCTGGTTTTGGTATCAGGGTGATGGTGGCCTCATAGAATGAGTTTGGGAGTGTTCCTTCCTCTGCAACTTTTTGGAAGAGTTTGAGAAGGATGGGTGTTAGATCTTTTCTAAATGTTTGATGAATTCACCTGTGAAGCCATCTGGTCCTGGACTTTTGTTTGTTGGAAGATTTTTAATCACAGTTTCAATTTCATTACTTGTGATCGGTCTGTTCATATTTTCTATTTCTTCCTGGTTCAGTCTTGGAAGGTCATACTTTTCTAAGAATTTGTCCATTTCTTCCAGGTTGTCCATTTTACTGGCATAGAGTTGCTTGTAGTAGTCTCTTATGATGCTTTATACTTCTGTGTTGTCCGTTGTAACTTCTCCTTTTTCATTCTAATTTTATTCAATTGAGTCCTCTCCCTCTTTTTCTTGATGAGTCTGGCTAAAGGTTTATCAATTTTGTTTATCTTCTCACAGAACCAGCTTTTAGTTTTATTGGTCTTTGCTATTTTTTTCTTTGTTCCTATTTATTTCTACTCTGATCTTTATGATTTCTTTCCTTCTGCTAACTTTGGGTTTTGTTTGTTCTTCTTTCTCTAGGTCCTTTAGGTGTAAGGTTAGATTGTTTACTTGAGATTTTTCTTGTTTGTTGAGGTAGGCTTGTATAGTTATAAACTTCTGTCTTAGAACTGCTTTTGCTGCATCCCATAGGTTTTGGATCATTGTGTTTTCATTTGTCTCTAGGTATTTTTTAATTTCCTCTTTGATTTCTTCAGTGATCTCTTGGTTATTTAGTAGTGTATTGTTTAGCCTCCATGTGTTTGTGTTTTTTACATTCTTTCCCCCCGTAATTGATTTCTAATCTCATAGCATTGTGGTCGGAAAAGATGCTTGATATAATTTCAATTTTTTTAATTTACCAAGGCTTGATTTGTGACCCAAGATGTGATCTATCCTGGAGAATATTCCATGTGCACTTAAGAAGAAAGTGTAATCTGCTGTTTTCAGATGGAATGTCCTATAAATATCAATTAAATATATCTGATCTATTGTGTCATTTAAAGCTTGTGTTTCCTTATTAATTTTCTGTCTGGATGATCTGTTCATTGGTGCAAGTGAGATGTTAAAGTCCCCCACTATTATTGTGTTACTGTCGATTTCCTCTTTTATAGCTGTTAATATTTGCCTTATGTTCTGAGGTGCTCCTATGTTGGGTGCATATATATTTATAATTGTTATATCTTCTTCTTGGATTGAGCCCTTGATCATTACATAGTGTCATTCCTTGTCTCTTGTAACATTCTTTGTTTTAAAGTCTATTTTTTCTGATATGAGAATTGCTACTCCAGCTTTCTTTTGATTTCCATTTACATGGAATATCTTTTTCGATACCCTCACTTTCAGTCTGTACGTGTCCCTAGGTCTGAAGTGGGTCTCTTGTAGACAGCATATATACGGGTCTTCTTTTTGTAACCACTCAGCAAGCCTGTGTCTTTTTATTTTTAAATAAATTTATTCATTTATTTATTTTAGCTTTGTTGGGTCTTCATTGCTGTGAGCAGGCTTTTTCTAGTTGCGGTGAGTGGGGATTACTCTTTTTTGTGGTGTGCTGGCTTCTCATTGCAGTGGCTTCTATTTCTTGTGGAGCACAGGCTCTAGGCCCGCGGGCTGCAGTAGTTGTGGCACATGGGCTCAGTAGTTGTGGCTCGCCGGCTCTAGAGTGCAGGCTCAGTAGTTGTGGCACATGGGCTTAATTGTTCCGTGGCATGTGAGATCTTCCCAGACCAGGGCTCAAGCCTGTGTCCCTGCATTGGCAGGCTGATTCTTAACCACTGTGCCACTAAGGAAGTCCCAAGCCTGTGTCTTTTGGTTGGAGCATTTAATCCATTCACATTTAAGGTAATTATTGATATGTATGTTCCTGTTACCACTCTCTTAATTGTTTTGGGTTTGTTTTTGTAGGTGTTTTTCTTCTCTTCTGTTTCCCACTTAGAGAAGTCGTTTAGCATTTGTTATAGAGCTGGTTTGGTGGTGCTAAATTCTCTTAGCTTTTGCTTGTCTGTAGAGTTTTTGATTTCTCTGTCAAATCTGAATGAGACCCTTGCCAAGTAGAGTAATCTTGGCTGTAGGTTCTTCCCTTTCATCACTTTAAATATATCGTGCCACTCCCTTCTGGCTTGTAGAGTTTCTGCTGAGAAATCAGCTGTTAACCTTATGGGAGTTCCCTTTTAGGTTATTTGTTGTTTTTCCCTTGTTGCTTTTAATAATTTTCCTTTGTCTTTAATTTTTGTCAATTTGATTACTATGTGTCTTGGTGGGTTTCTCCTTGGGTTTATCCTGCCTGGGACTCTCTGCGCTTCCTGGACTTGGGTGGCTATTTCCTTTCCTATGTTAGGGAAGTTTCAACTATAATCTCTTCAACTATTTTCTCAGGTCCTTTCTCTCTCTCTTCTCCTTCTGGAACCCCTATAATGTGAATGTTGGTGCATTTAATGTTGTCCCAGTGGTATCTTAAGCTGTCTTCATTTCTTTTCATTCTTTTTTCTTTATTCTGTTCCATAGCAGTGAATTCCACCATTCTGTCTTCAAGGTCACTTATCCGTTCTTCTGCCTCAGTTATTCTGCTATTGCTTCCTTCTAGTGTATTTTTCATTTCAGTTATTGTATTGTTCATCTCTGTTTGTTTGTTCTTTAATCCTTCTAGGTATTTGTTCTTTAATTCTTCTAGGTCTTTGTTAAACATTTCTTGCATCTTCTCAATCTTTGCTTCCATTCTTTTTCCAGGGTCCTGGATCATCTTCAGTAGCATTATTCTGAATTCTTTTTCTGGAAGGTTGCCTATCTCCACTTCATTTAGTTATTTTTCTGGGGTTTTATGTTGTTCCTTCATCTGGTACATAGCCCTCTGCCGTTTCATTTTGTCCTTCTTTCTGTGAATGTGGTTTTTGTTCCACAGGCTGCAGGATTGTAGATCTTCTTGCTTCTGTTGTCTGCCCTCTGGTGGAGGAAGCTATCTAAGAGGTTTCTGCAAGTTTCCTGATGGGAGGGACTGGTGGTTGGTAGAACTGAGTGTTGCTCTGGTGGGCAGAACTCAGTAAAACTTTAATCTGCTTGTCTGCTGATGGGTGGGGCTGAGTTCCCTCCCTGTTGGTTGTTTGGCCTGAGGCAACTCAGCACTGGAGGCTACAGGTTCTTTGGCGGGTCTAATGGTGGACACCTGGAAGGCTCATGCCAAGGAGTACTTCCCAGAGCTTCTGCCGCCTGTGTCCTTGCCCCCATGGTGAGCCACAGCCAATCCCCGCCTCTGCAGGAGACCCTCCTACACTAGCTGATAGGTCTGGTTCAGTCTCCTATGGCGTCACTGCTCCTTCCCCCGGGTCCTGATGTGCACACTACTTTGTGTGTCCCCTCCAAGAGTGGAGTCTCTGTTTCCCCCAGTCCTGTCAAAGTCCTGCAACCAAATCCTACTGGACTTCAAAGTCTGATTCTCTAGGAATTCCTCCTCCCATTGCCAGACCCCCAGGTTGGGAAGCCTGATGTGGGGCTCAGAACCTTTACTCCAGTGGGTGGACTTCTGTGGTATAAGTGTTCTCCAGTTTGTGAGCCACCCACCCAGTGGTTATGGGATTTGATTTTATTGTGATTGTGCCCCTCCTACCATCTCATTGCAGCTTCTCCTTTGTCTTTGGATGCGGGTTATCTTTTTTGGTGAGTCCCAGTGTCTTCCTGACAATGACTGTTCAGCACTTAGTTGTGATTCCAGTGCTCTCACAAGAGGGAGTGAGCACACATCCTTCTACTCCACCATCTTGAACCAATTTCCCTGATTCATTCTTTATATGTGGAACTTTATCTCTAATTTCTTAAGCACCATTTCATATGATGAAATAATTCCCAGTTGCTTTCAGCATAAAGCCTAAATGACTGAATATGTTATAAAGCTCTTCTTGACTTGGCTTCAACTTACCTCCCCAGTCTTATTTCCCCATCCTTGCCTTCCTCCCTTCTCTCTTCGTCCTCCATGCTCACAGGAATTCTGTAAACTCTCAGTACCCACTGCAGATGAACTCACCTTTAAGTCTTTGTTCATGCTGTCCCCTGACCAGGGAAGTGTTAGTCTCCTCATCCATCCAGCAAGGTTCTCTTCATCCTCCAAGATCCACCCCAAATGCCTCACCCTTTGAGTAGTCTCCCCATTCCTGCCACAGGCAGAAGTAATAACTCTTTCTTTCACTGTACATTTTGACTAAAATCATTTTAGGAATTCTGTATTAAAACATCTGAATTTATTATGGGACTAGAAAAGAAGTTATTTCTATAGATTAGCAGACAATATGACATCCAAGGGGAAGGTCCATAGACATTTCCCAAGCTTTTAATTCACAGAGATAAGAATCAATGCCATTTGGTCATCATAAGTCACAGAAGCTTATACTGTCTTCATGTGCTCTTACAGCAGGTTTTGCCATAATGTGTAGACATGGTAACTACAATTTCTGAGTCATGGTGCTTTACACTAACATGTACAAAGCATTATGTTATGAAGACAAAATATTTTGTAGTGTTTGTTTTGAGCAGGCGTTCTAAAAACTAGAATAACAAACTCAGAGCCTCATTTTGCTTGGTTGTCACCCAATAAAAAACCTTGACAGAAATGAATTCTGCATTTGAGTTTTCTTCACTCTTGTTTGACTGATAAGACTTCAATGTCAACACAAACTCAGCTCATAAAAAGCTTCCTGAAGATGACATGACGTATAAGTGAGACTACAGGGAGTTTATTTTTTTGGTGTAAACTAGGGATTTAGGTCTCCATGTATTACGATAAATTAGATCACTATAGTGACTAAGGTAAACATAAGTAGCATGTTCAATAGGCCCTTAGGATCATTTCTACTATCATTTCATCGTCTCCTTGTTGATTTTCTTTCTCTTTCCTAGTGACCACAGGGACAATTTCCACCAGGGTGAACTTCAGAACAGCCATCCATATTTTAGCACTCCTGAAATTTTCTCTAAAGATAATTGTAGAGGTAAAAAATTGACTTCTGTCAGAATACCTTGAGTCCAAGCCTTTATTCCTACCATTGACTGTTATTTTGTCAAGTCAATCTTTCTTTGGGCTATTTTCTTACCAGTAAAATAGTCATAGCAATTCCTACCTCTCAGTTTGTTTTTTGAGAATTAAATTATGTGACTTGTTTTCAGAGCTGGGCACACCAATTAAAAGTATGACACTTATTCAGAGGGTGATTCATCTCAAACACATCCTGCCAAATGGTCACCAAGTGCCAACGCATTACCATACTGCATTGTGCCTAGTGAAGAGAAAGGGGCCATCTCACATCCAGCTTGCAGAAAGGCAGGAAAGAAATAAGTATATTAAGTAAAAACTGTGCTGGATGACACAAAGGAATGGACATGCTCTCCTGAGAGAGAAAACACCTTCATGGAGCTTGCCATCCTTGTACAGCACTATCTAAGAATCACGTGTGAAGAATGATCTTGTGCATTTTCTATAGCATAAATGTTGAGAGTAGAGAATCTGTCTTTCCGAGGAAACCCCAAGTTATACCTCTGTTTCAGACAGCAGCGCTAGACTTTGTAGATTCACTCAATAAACATTTATTGTGGGCCACACATTATGTATGCTTGGTGCTATGATTGGCACTGGAGAAAGATAGAGTCCCTGCTTTCTGGAAGCTCAGAGCCAAGCCTAGAATAGAAGAGTAAAAACAGAAGAGTCCAGTGGAACATGTGAAAACATGACGGAGGATGTGAGCTCAAAGCGAGATGAGGGCACAGAGGAAGGGAATAGCTCAAACTAGAGAGGCAGCAGCTGGAACGAGGCTTCCCAGGGCAGCCATGCATAAACACAGTACAAGGCATGAGAGAGCACAACCGTTTGGGATATTGTAGGTGGTTCCATACAGTTGGAGCAGAAACTTTGCATTTTAGGAGACAAAGAAGAAGAAAAACCAGCCCATAGAGATGGGCTTCATGTGCCCTTCTAAAGATTTGGGATTATGTCCTAAAGGTTATTGGGTTACTAAAAAAAGGATTCTAAACAGAGGAGTGATGCATCCATAAGAAAATGTTACTATATGTTACATTTAACTTTTAGAATGTCTATATACATATAAATGTATAAACCATAAGTGTGCAGCTCGATAATTTAGAAATTATATCTTAGGAGGTGGCTTTGTTATTCTATAGTAATTTACAGTCACTTGGGCTGTTACCTCCTAATTTGGTACTATAGGAGTTTCCTTCTTCCTTTGAAGGCAAGTCTAAATCTAAAACTAAAGTTTCAACTGAAAATGAAGACATATTTATTCTGGTCTAAATTATGATAGAGTCCTACATCTGAAGGGTGTAAGGGGATTCAGCAAACATGATATTCCTAAGTGCAGGGTGACGGTCAGGCTTCATTCTGGCAAAGGGCTTGGATAATGGAGGCGGATGGGGGAGGCGCCGCCCTGTACGGTGGGACGGGTGGGACAAATGTAGAAATAAGACCATCAAGGCAGAGAACCCGGGAAGAGCCCTGCATCCAGGCCTTCCTGAAATGGATTTCCCTGGAGGACCCTGCTCTCCCGTAGAAACCAGGTCCTTCTGGTTGCCATCTATTCCACTTCCCAGCGGTACAAATTAATTGACTCCATTGATAAAGATCAGCATCTTTTTGCCTTGACTCCCCCACTGCTCTGGGCCTCTTCCTCGGCCTTTAATGCTTACCAATAATTTCTGCTCATTTCTTTTTTTTTTTTTTTTTTTTTTTTTTTGCGGTACGCGGGCCTCTCACTGTTGTGGCCTCTCCCGTTGCGGAGCACAGGCTCCGGACGCGCAGGCTCAGCGGCCATGGCTCACGGGCCCAGCCGCTCCGCGGCATGTGGGATCTTCCCGGACCGAGGCACGAACCCGTGTTCCCTGAATCGGCAGGCGGACTCTCAACCACTGCGCCACCAGGGAAGCGCTTCTGCTCTTTTCTAACTGCGCTCACGGCGTTGCTCTGTATATGAGCTCCTCCTCCCGCTAGCATCTGCTGCTGCTACAAAACACAGTCCCTTTGGAGTGGTTTGCTCGCTATCCCTGACCTTGCTGGGCTAGGTGGGCCACTTCCCAAACTGTTAACCAGCCTGTAGTTTGGCTTCGCTGGTGTCTCTCCTGGTCCAATCACTGGGGCCAGGGCAATAGGACAGGTGAGGCAGAATATGATTCCTCCACATGAGGAATTTCCTGGGCTATTCCCTAAGCAGGGCCTGTGAGCTTGAGATTTCCCTCCAGATTTGGGATTGAGGCAACATATATCTATCTGTTTTCCACAATGGCAACAACCCACCTTAAAGTAGTTCCATGGCAGCTTTAGAGTCCAAAAAATGCTGCAGGAGGACAGTATAGGGGCAATGATTGCTTCAGAGGAAAAGGAAGAATGCATTTTTTACCCCCTTCCGAGACTCCTTGAGTGTTGGTTTAAAATTATGTGAACCGGGTCAGGTTTCTCCCCTGTTTAAAGCTTCCCAAAGTTTTCCCACTGCACTCAGAATAAATCTACTCTCCTCCGCAAGGCCACTCAGGTGCTGCCTGACCCAGTCCCTGCTTCCTCTTCAACATTGGCCTGGAATTCTTTTCCACTCACTCACCACCCTTCAGCCATACCAGCCTCCCTTCTGTCACTCAAACACTAAAGCTCTTTCCTCAGCTCAGAGTATTTGTACCCGCTGTTCCCTCTACCTGGAACTCTTCCTTCAGCACCCAGGGGATTGAATCCTTTCTGTTCCAACTTGAATGTCACCTCCCCAAAGAGATCTTCCCTGAATCAGAAACTCTGAGGATGGTGTGAAGTGAAATTCATGTTTTCTGACAAGACAAGAAAAATTTAAACATAAAAAAATTTTCTCTGCCCTTTGGCCTCCTCTCTCCCCTCTACTACGTACTGTGTATCTGCATTCGGCATTGACCAAACCTTCCTCATCGGCAGAAATTCCTGCTCACCCATAAAGAGCAACTTCTCTTAAGACAACTCCTTAAAGATAACATTCCTTCTTGATAAGGGGTGGCATGGCACTCAGATCCGGATTATGTAAACTGTCAATAATAAGTCATTTGATGTACAGTCCTCTGTCTCAAAGAAGCTTATGTAACTGTGTCTTGACTTCTAACAGGCAGAACAGTTCTCTGAGCTTTCTGAGTTGCTGTTCCTGGGTTATAATCCTCAAATTTGGCTCAAATAAAATTTCCACTTCTTTTGTAGATTGACTATGTATTCATTTTCATCGACAGTGGGCACAGCACACACTGAACTTTGAGAACCCTAAGAGAGCATATGAAAAGAATTCTAGTTTGAGTCAGTGAGAGTCTGAGTTCTAAAGGACTTACGTGCCACTACAAATTTATCAGATAAGTAAATATCCTATATCTATATCTATATCATTATGCACTGTTCATGTGAGAAGTGCTATAAAGAAAACAGGATAGGGGCTTCCCTCGTAGAGCAGTGGTTGAGAGTCCGCCTGCCAATGCAGGGGACACGGGTTCGTGGCGCGGTCCGGGAAGATCCCACATGCCGCGGAGCCGCTGAGCCCGTGAGCCATGGCCGCTGAGCCTACGCGTCCGGAGCCTGTGCTCCGCAACGGGAGAGGCCACAACAGTGAGAGGCCCGCGTACCGCAAAAAAAAAAAAAAAAGAAAACAGGATGAAACAGGGACCAATGATGATAGTGTGCTATGAACCCCGAGGTTCCCCCAAATCTATTCATTTATTCATTAAACAGGGCAGTGGCCTTGGCCGAGTGTAACTGAGGTAGGTTGGTCACAGAAGGCGTGCTGTGCTCCTGAATCTGCTCTGAGTTGAGATGTGAGTCTGGAGGTGTCTATGCATCTGTGAGGAGGGCGGTCCAGGCAAAGACCTTAAAGCAGAAAAGAGCTTGGTGTATCTGAGAAACAGAAAGGAGTCCAGCACAGAGCACAGAGCTGGGATGCGGAGAGAAGGATAAGAGTGCAGAATGAGGCACGAGCCGTACTGTACGTGGCCACGGTGGATGGTTTGCATTTCATTCCTCTTGCAATGGGCAGTCCTCAGTATTTTAAGCAGGCAGGTGGCATGAAGGGATTCTTGGTTTTAAAAGATCACTCTGGTTGCTCTGCAGAGAACGGATCATGAGGGTAGAGATGTAACTGATAATTTCTGTTTAAATATTTACTTGTTTATTTTGAACTTTGTTTTATTGAAGTATAGTTGATTTACAATGTTTCAGGTATACAGCAAAGTGATTCAGTTATATATATACACATACATATATTTTTTTTCGGATTCTTTTCCATTATAGGTTATTACAAGATATTGAATATAGTTCCCTGTGCTATACAGTAAGTCCTTGTGGTTTATCTATTTTATATATAGTGGTGTGTGTCCGTTAATCTGAAATTCCCAATTTATCCTTCCCTCCCCCTCTTTCCTTTTTGATAACCATAAGTTTGTTTCCTATGTCGGTGAGTCTGTTTCTGTTTTGTAAATAAGTTCATTTGTATCATATTTTTAGATTCCACATATAAGTGATATCCTTTGCTATTTTTAATAACATACTTATGAGGCTTACAGTGTACTCAGCACTGCTTTAAACGCTTTGTAAACTATTACCAAATCCTGTAACACCCCATGAGGTAGATACTATATCACTCACCCCACTCCACTTTTTGAACGAGACAACTGAGATTCAGAGCGATCAATAAATTTTCTGAGATCGGACAGCTGGTAAGTGTCCAGGACTCAGACCCAGGCCGCAGGAATTCAGCGTCTGGGCTCATAACCACCATATGCTAAAATAGGTATACTGTCCTTGCCCTCCCTCCTGACAAAGGATGGCTTTGAGCTTAAAATAATATGCTCTGGTAAAGTGCTTTGAATATTAAGAAGGGTACTATGTGGATTTAACAATGCCATTAGATTGTATAAATTTAAACTCATTAAACAAAGCATAATGAATTGGCTGCTAATCTGTATATTGTGGTTAAAAGCAGCACTAATGTTTGCAACAAGAAAAACAATTAGCACATTCATTAAGTAGAGTCCTGCTTACACTTCACTCATTAACTTTAATCATCTATGAGGTGCTTGAGCTAAACTAACCTGTCAGCCCCAGAGTCATTAGTGCCTGTCTGCCAAAGATGATGCTGTAATTTTTAGGGTATGTTTTAATTTTACAGACTAACAAAGAACCCAGCTCAGTCACTAATTTCCCTAATGGTACTCATGATCAAGATAGTGAAAATTATTTAAGCTAAGAAGTTATTATCCTTCACGATAGCACCATTAACTGGATCCTAATTAATAGTTACATTTTTTTCCCTTCGCTTTTCAAAATATTATAGCTCCTATTTGGCCTTTAAATAGCAATATGCATTCTTAAACCGAACATATCAATATTTCTAAGCTGGTGTAATTCTTAGGTCTAAGTCAACACAGAGAGCTCCGTATGTGACACTGGATAACCAAGACAATTTAGGAGAATTGTTCTTAATTTTCTGAGGTATGACAGATACCTTTGAGAATCTGAGTATACTGTGGACCTCCTCCCAAGAAAAATGTACTTGTAGACAATTTCAAGAGATTCACAAAACTCCTGAAGTGTATCCTTGGATCACTAGGAATCCCAGCGTAAGAATCTGTGCTTTAATTTAACTTGACTGTTTAGAAGCAACCGAAGTTTATCCCTAGTTGATGATAAAAGCCTATCTTAAAAGATGAATACTAACAGGTATAGAAGGGAGAAGTAGAAAACTCGCCGCTGGGATACTAGATGGTTTTAGTATATTATTGATACTAGATGGTTTTAGTATATTATTGTTTCTTTTCTTAGATGATATAATGGTATTTGTTATTCAGGAGAATGCTCTTATTTTTAGGAGATGTTTGTTAAAATATTTAAGGATAAAGTGTCATGAAGACTTGAATTTACATTGAAAAGTTTCAACAAGATAAAAAGATGATAGATAGATGGATAGACAGATACATACATACAAACATACACACATTTATGGACTGAATTGTGATTCCGCCCCCCCCCCCCAAATTCATATGTTGAAACCCTAATCACCAATGTGACTGTGTTAGGAGATGGCTTTTAAAGAAGCAACTAAGGTTAGATAATGTCACAAGAGTAGGGTCTTTATCATATAAGACTGGTGTCCTTACGAGCAGAGAAAGAGACAGGAGGAGTACACATGCACAGAGAAAAGATCATGTGAGGACACAACTGGATGGCAATAAACTTCACAATTGGAGAAAATAAAATTCTTTTGTTTAAGCCACCCATTTTACAGTATTTTGTCATGGCAGTTCTAGCTGCGTAAGATAGATGGGATGGATAGATAGATGATAGATAAATAGGTAGAGAGATTAAATATGGGGAAATATTAATAACTGAAGAAACTAGGTTGTGGGTATGTGCTACTTTATTATTCTTGCAAATTTTCTGTTTGAAATTTTTATAATAAAAATTAGGAGGGGAAGCCTCCTTGCTTTTGAGCACTTGGGGTATTGGAAAAGAAAGCATTAACGTCATTTTAAAGTCCAGGGGAAAAAGCAGAATTTACGTGGATATTCTTGAACAGAAGCTAATATTAGCAGATTCCAATGGAATAGAAGTTTCAGAGTTGTTCTAGAAATAAGATTGGGGAAGAGGTTAACGAAAAAGGAATGCCTTGGGTTAGGATTATAATTTTCTTAACCCATTTTAATTTCAAGTAAACTGAAACTTCTTACAGGTTTTCTTTATTTCATATTTTCTATGTACAGCTATAACTATCGGCCTTGATCACTGGAGCATTAAATTTTGAAGAACCTGTTTAAAAATACTGATCTGATTTATGGCTTGCCAGAGTTTGAAGATAGTACCAGTAGATATGGCAGGAGGAACTGATGTGGAACAAGGCCCTCCCACTGCAAATGTAGGATCACTGAATACAAGGAATTTTAATGCATTGCTAGGACACATAAGAAAAAAAATGCATAAATGGAGAGATGTACTACAGTCCTGGGTGGAAAAACTATTAAAGATATCAGTTTTTTCCAAATCTATATATAGAGTCAATATAATTCCAATCAAAATCTCAATCAGATTTTTATGTATCTTGATTCTAAAATTTGTATTGAAGACCAAGGTTGCCAATAGTAGAAAACAAAAACAATGTATATAAAAAGAAAAAAAGGTTGGGTGACTTGTCCTGGCAGATGTTAAGTTCTGGTTATGAAGATAACATGATAGTATGTTATTGGTGTGGGAAAAATAAATAAATGAACAAAGTAGCCCAGAAACTGAACCACACATATATTGATATATCATAGAAGGGACTTTGCATATTAGTGAAGAAAGGATGGATTTTTAAATAACTTGTGCTTGGACAATTGGCTATGTATATTGAAAAATATAGAGCCAAATCCCTCACAATATAGCCAAAAAATCTTAAAATTTCAAATAAAACTTTTCTTGATAAACTTAGGCTAAGTAAAGAACTTACTTCAATATGACCAAATAAACAAACTGTAAAGGAAAATATTGATATTTTTGAGTACACCAAAGTTTAAAACGTCTGTACTTTAAAGGACCTCATTTAACAGGTGAAAATAATCCACTCATTGGTAGAAGATATTGGCAATACATATAGTAAACAGAGGCTTAGTATGCAGAATACTTTGAACTCCTCAAAGTAAAAAAGGCAACTAAGTTGATGGGCAAAGGCATGAACAAACATTTCACTGAAGAGGAAAACAAAGAGTCAAAAACATATGAAAATGTTGTTCCCTTATCAGAAATCAAGGAAATACAGATTGAAACCACAAATAGATGCCATTTATACTCACCAGATTGAAAGAAAATGTAAAGTCATACAGTCCCACGTGTTGGCAAGGATGTGGAGAAACAGCAACACTTAACACACACACTGATGGGAATGCACATTGGCTCATCCACATTTTCCAATAAAGTTAAAAAATTCATATACCCTGAGGTTCAGCAGTTTAATTTCAAACAAATACCATAAAGAAAAGTTTTCGTGTGTGCAGCAAAAGAGACATGCAAGAACATCCATACAGTGTTGTTCATAATAGCAGACAACTGGAGACAACCTAAATGGTCATAATGACACTGAATAAATATCTATATCTAGATAGATGATAGATAGATAGGTAGATAGATAGATAGGCCCCTTAATATTTTAGTTTGTATTTCCTATGAAAGCTTTTCTTTTTTTTTTTTTCCAAAAAAAATAACAATTTATTTTGTGGTACAGAAAATTTTTTCTATAGAAGGTGATTTCTAATTCCTTGCTCTTTTTTTAAAAAATAGATCTTTATTATAGTATAATTGCTTCACAACACTGTGTTAGTTTCTGTTGTACACCAAAGTGAGTCAGCTATATGCATACATATGTCCCCATTCTCTTATAACCACTGTATAGCACCGTTATCAGCATCAGGAAATTTAACAAGGATACAGTATTTTTACCTAATTTTCCATCCATAGTCAATAATCTTAGTCAATAAAAATCCATAGTCAACAATCTTCTTATGTTTCAATAATGTATCTTTATCCTCCAGTATAGGATCCAATCCAGTAATCATGCACTACACTTAGTTATCATGTTGCTTTACTCTCCTTTAATTTGTAAAAAATTCTCAACTTTTTCCTTTTTTTCTTTCATGATATTGACATTTTTAAAGAATATTGGCCAGACTTCCCTGGTGGTGCAGTGGTTAAGAATCCACCTGCCAATGCAGGGGACACAGCTTCGATCCCTGGTCCAGGAAGATCCCTCATGCCCCGCGCAGAGCAACTAAGCCTGCAAGCCACAGCTACTGAAGCCTGAGCACCGCAATTACTGAAGCCCGCGCACCTAGAGCCTGTGCTCTGTAACAAGAGAGGCCACCGCAACGAGAAGCCCGTGCACCGCAACAAAGAGTAGCCCCCGCTCACCACAACTGGAGAAAGCCCTCACGCAGCAACAAAGACCCAACGCAACCAAAACTAAATAAAATAAGACAAAAAAAGAATATTGACCAATTATTAAACAGAAAATTCTCAGTTTTTCTTTATTACATATTTTCAGTTTGAAAAATTTTTATGTTTAGATCTTCAATTAATGTGAAATTTATTCTTGTATGTAGTGTGAGCAATGAATCTAACTTTATCTTTTTCTAAGTGGTTATCCAGTTGCCATGGCTCAACACCATTTGGTTAAAAAAAAGAAAGAAGCCAATCTTTGCCCCAATAACTTGCGATACCTTTGTCATGTACTAGAATTCTCCATGTAGGTGGTTTATGTATGAACTTTCTATTCTGTTCCATGGTTCTGTCTATACATGCACCAGTACCATACTACTTTAATCATAGAGGCTTTGGAGTGTGCTCTGTTGTCTGGTAGAGTTAGTCTTCTCTCCTATTTCTTCCATTTCAGTGTTTTTCTAAATACTCTTATGTGTCTATTTTCTCCTATTAAGTTTAGAAACTTACCCAGTTGTGAACAAGAGCTTGTTGGTATTGGTGTTTTTATTAGGATTGCATTAAATTTATAAAGTAATTTAGGGACAAGTAACATCTTGATTATGTTGAGATGATCTAAGCAAACCAAGAGATATCATTCCATTTGCTCAAGTCTACTTTTGTTTTTTGAACATTTTTGATCTACAAGAATGGCATTTTAATACAGTTAACTCTAACGAATGGAGAAGATTTATCATGCCTTTGGATAGGAGACTCGATATAATGAGGATGTCATTTCCTCCCAACTTAAAGCACAAATTTAATAAAATTCTCATCTTAGCCTCAGCAGCAATTTCATTACCTTTGATAATAATTCCAAAATTCATTTGGGAAAGTAAAAAGCCAAAGAAGGTAAGAAAGAGAAGGGTGATGGAAACTTGCTCTATTAGAAACCAAGACTTCCCATAAAGTCAAAATAATAAAGACAGTGTGGTATGGGTGCTTAGACAGAGGGACCAATGGAAGGAAGTAGAGAACCCAAAATCTGAACCATGGTGTATTAATCAGGATAAGCTAATAACAAATACGCCCTGAAATCTCAGAGGTTTAGCACTTAACAGTTTACTTCTTGCTCATACAGAGGCCACTGTTAGTACAGATGACCACGAGGTGATTTAACAATCCAGGCAGCTCTATCTTGTGGCTCTGCCATCTCAACATTCTTCAGGGAAGCTGAGAGATTGATCAACAAATGTTCAGTCTCATACCAGAATTGACACAGGACACTGCTCACAGGTCATTGGTCATTGCTAGTTACATGGCCCTGCAGAGCTGGAGAGCAGCTGGGAGGTTGTGTCTTTGGAGTATCCAGGAAGGACAGGATAACCACATATTGGTGAGTGCCAGTAATGTCTACCTTATACAGGAACTTGGCATATGAAAAAGGTGACATTACAGATCAGTAAGAAAAAATGGAATATGCAAAAGCTGGTAATGGGTAAATTGGTTTGCATATAGAAAAAAAAATTAAATTAGATTCCTATCTCACACTATGCCGAAGCATCCCAAATGAATTGAAGATTTAAATGTGAAAAACAAAACTCTAACAGTTTTAGTAGAAATTAGAAGTTACTATCTTTACTAAATCTAATAAGAAAGGATTTCTTTAACAAGACAAAAAGCACCAATTATAAAGGAAAGGATTGATAAATTTGACTAGGAACAAAAGAAAGCACAAACAATGTTTAAAAATAAACTGTATACTTTAAGGAGATATTTGCCCTATACAAAAATAACAAGATTGTATTAAGAAATTTAAGTAACTCCCTCAAATAAGTATGAAAAATAAAATTTTTTAAAAACACAAGAAAGATGAATTAGATGGAAGGGCAATTCTACTTCTAGGTGCAAAGATGAATACTGGAGTATTGTTGGTATTAAAGAAAAATCAGAAACAACAAAAATGTTCAAGGATAGAGAAATGGATAAATAAAGTACGGTATATCTCATACAATGGAATTCTAAACTAAAGTTAAAATAAAAATCTAGATCCACTCGTATGAATATGGAAAGGGGTTAGAAAACAGAATGTTGAATAAAAAAGCAAGTTGTAGAACATGTATAGTAATGATGCCATTTAGTCTGTACATTCTGAATAGCTCTATGTATCTATTCTGTGGATTGTTCATGCATATACATGCACCTAGTTAAATATAAAATCGTGAAAAGGAAGAACACACATGAACTTCAAGACAGGGGTTTCCTTTGAGGGGGGAGAGGAATGGGCTTGGGAAAATCCTTCCCAACTCTGTTTAGAGTGTTTCGTTCTTACCGTCACTTCCCCATAAAAAATCTGAAGTAAACATGACAAAATACCAGCGTTTATTAAATCATGGTAGGTGGTAACAGTGTTTGTCGTATTGCTCTCTATACTTTCCTGTATGTTAGATACATTTCTTAATAATAAGGGAAAATAAAGGAAAGCAGAAAGCACTTAGAAGACCTGATTTGTTAAATATACTCTATGTGATCAAAACAGATCTCCCTCATTAGTCAGAACGAATGCACAGACACTATAAGCGTACATTTTCACAGACACTATATTCATCCATCAGAGACCAAACTAAATTGGAAGTTAAGAAGCCTGAGTTCACCTCTCTGAGACCAGGTCTTACTTTTCCCACTGGCTTCCTTTTAAGGATACAGTAAACGTTGCAGTGTTTATCCGAACAGATCCTGCCTGGGCGCTGGAAACCTTCAGAGGTGCATTTATGTTTGCAGGTCACAGGGATACAATTTAGTCCACAGAAGCAATAATTTAAATAAAGGCACCCCAATGACCTATGCAGAGTAAACAATCTCACAAATAGTCCTATTTTATGGTTATTAATAGGCACGTGACATGCTACTGCTGATAAGATGCTTTGAATTCCTGAGGGGGAAAAATGATTATAAAATATTATTTACCATACTTTTTTCCCCTATTTTTGGAATCAGTGGCATTTTAATAGCTGCCGTAATTTTGGTTACACTGTAAAGTCACCCATAAATCATTTATGAAGCTACCCAGACATCTGTCTCCTGCATTAGGTAATTAGTTTAGACCAAGTTATGGTGAATGACGTATATTTGTTTGACCATCTGCCTCCATAATATAGCTGGCTTTCAGGACTTGGCTCTTGTTCTGTCATATCATCAGTATTCACTGCATAGGTATATTACCCAAAGTTCCGCTTCTATTCTCTGATCATTTGTATCTTAACTCCTTCCATTAAGATTTACAGAGCAGACCCACAACTAACACAAGGGAGATTTAGTTTTAGAGAGACTTAGGGGATGTAATCAAATCCCTTTATAGATAGACTGGTCAAATAGTTACAAATGGATGTTTTTATATGTGATGTGTTTTTCCTAAATCAACAAATCTTATTATACATTATACACCACAATAACAATGACAACTGAGAGCGGGGCTCTGAAACAACTCTGAAGTTCAGGGCCAATGTCAGACATTTCTTCTGGGGAAGAACAATAGTTCTCAGGATAGTGCCGTGAGACCAGCTTTGAAATCAGCTTGAATTTCCTGTTATAGTCAAAACTGCTTCACACATGTTGGTATAGCAGCCTTTCTTGCTCCTTGTTCTATAAGCCTAGTAAAAGTGGATTATCATGTTATTCACAAGGGGTTAGTTTGTTGGAAAAAAAAACAAAAAAGAAAGAGGGAGGGGGGAGTGAGTCTTATTTTCCAGAAGACTTGAGCTATAGAATACAATGTGTGAGTGTGTGTGTGTGTGTGTGTGTGTTAATCTGAGACTTGGTTTTCCATAATAACATTCAAACGTCACTTTGTTAAGGCATTATTTCTATTTTCAATTGCCATATTGCTGTTCCTACCTTACCAAGAATTATGGGTGAATAATTCATCCTAATTTTCACTTCTCTTTATTTTCTACATTTTTTAATAAGAAGCACATATTAATTCTATAAGTAGAATAAAGAGGCACTTTAATTCAAGAATGTTTTAAGATTTGCCAAAATATTGTGGTTTCATCACATAATTTTATTTCTTCGTTATCTGGTTCTATCACTCACAGAGGTAATGTGATAGTAACTGGGAATTCCTTTATATCCACTGTTTTGCTGCAAATTTTAGGAAACTATGTCATACTAGCTACAAATTCACTATTTTGCCCCTGTTGTTACTAGGAGATTACAACACTATGGCAAATGTTAACAAGTAGCAAAGCAAATGTAAACACCATTTGCTCTGCTGATACTTTAATAGGCTTCCTTTGCCGTAAGGTCTCTTGACACCATAACATGATGGATATGTAGATATCACTTAAATAGCAAATAACAATATAATGCAAGTGGATCAATAATTAGATCCCCACAAATTTAATATACTATAAGATTCAGCTAAAATAAAGAGTGAAACAGTAAAGTGTGATTTCATCTACTAGAATAGACCAGGATGAATAGATAAATACACGTTTTAAAAGTCAACAACCATAGAATCACAGGCATTCTTAAGTGTGCTATATTTTTTTCTTCAAGGTCTTATTCAAATTTTACCTCTCCCCTGAGGCTTTTCCTGTTATTTCTAGAATGGTCTCTCCTTCCCTGGCTTTTTCCATAATTGTGTCATTTTATTATAGCACTCACCACGCCTCATGCTGTATTGTCCCCTCACTGAGGGACGTCATAATTATGCATATTTTGACATCTCTGAAATTGAGCTGCCTCTTATAATTTGTACGTATCTAATGTGGTGCTGTTTTCCCTTCTTCTTTCCCTCCCGCACCCTCCAATCAGCTCTCATTAAATCAGTGGAACGATTTACAATTGATCAAGCCTGGGAATAGCCTTACAACCCACTTACCTGGAGGACAGGTAGCACATCTGTTGATTCTTGTGTTCTCTAAGAAAATACAGTGCTTACAGGATAGTGACCTGGGGGAAATGAAATTAATAACCTCAGGCTCTCTTAGACTAAGAGAAGAGGAGAATTTGAAAGAGGTGACCACCATCAAGAGGAATCTATATAATTGGATATATGTAATTATATAATTGGATTTATATAATTGGAGTCCTATCCAACAATTTCTCCTTCATCTCTCCAAATTTACATTAGTGTTCTAAGTCTCAATCTCGAATGCTTCTGTGATATTGTGTTAGTCTATATGGCAGCAAACAAATCAGACTTCACCTATTTTATGTAAGTGACAAAGTTCAATGCCCCAGCTTGCTTTTCTTTCTCTAATGGACACTGTGCTGAACCATCCAGAGGCCTCCACAATCTCAGGACTGAAGCACTTATATCCCAGCTGCTAGGAGTGTTGGTTGCTGCCAACTCAATATTGAATCCTGCTGCAGAGATTGGTTTTTGTTAAAGAAAACTGCTTAACCTAAATTTGCATCACCTTCCTTCCTGGGAGCAGCCCACATCGAATGACTGTCAATGATATAAAGGCCATGCCCCCTGCCCTAATTTCGGACCATATTGCAGAAGCACCCCAGCTCCAGAGCAAGCCATGGGATTGGCTGGGGTCTTGGTCATAAATGCATCACAGTTCAATTTCTTCCTCTACTCACTCCTGATTCCTTCTCTTTCCCACAAGAGTCTATCCAGAGATTACTGTCACCCAAGGAACCTGATCTGTGACAGTTGGTGCATTAGAAGTGGTCCCAAAAAGTGAGTCAAAGATAAGATTTTGGAGCTGGACCACCCATGAGCCAGTTAATAATAATAACCCCTGTCATTGACGGTAGGTAAAGCATGGATACGACCTAGCATGTGGCAAAACTTCCACTGGTGGTGAACTGGGATGGCATGCTAGCAAAATGGAATGTTTAGCCTGTCTAGTAAATGAGGCATTTGCCAAACACAGAGGAAAGAGTAATAATAAGGGTAATTCATCACCAATTAAAGACTAAGTGTGAAAGTCAAAGCCTGCTTTGCAAAGTGACTCTAATCTCCTGCCACTGGAGGACAGACAAAACTGAGAATCAAGCCCAAGACCTATAAGAACAAGAGTAGCATTAACTCCCAATAATTCAGTATCTATTGTGGCTCTGATTCACCAAGACCAAGACTCTGATTAGCAAAGGATGGGACCTTGAGACTTGAGATGGAGATATCAGAGTTGATGCACTCAACAACCTTGAGTCCCCAGATGCCCTCAACCCCTCTGTGGAAGTGACTTCCTCCTCCCTGTTAATGGCTTATGTCCCCTCCTGATGGAAGACAAAGCAGAGAGAACCTGCCCTTGCAAGACAACATGGACTCTATTCAGCATCTTCCCTCACCTCCCCTTCTGGGCACTCAAATAACTAGAATTAAGTCACAAGAAAATTTGGCCTGGGAAGAGCTGGGCATGCTAAGGGAGGGATGGGGTCCTAGGCCAAAGGAGCTATGGTGCCGGGACAATGTGTACTGACAGGGATCAGGAGAGTATGTGTGAGACTGAATGCTAAGGATTAAGGGGGTGGGTGGAATATAAAGGCAGATAAGGGAGAATTTATAGGTACAAGAGTAGTATAGAATTTAACACTCGGCAAGGACCCAACTAGACAGTGCTAATAGGTTACTAGGAGGGCTCTCAGGAGCTTAGAGAAAGCAATGGCCCACACTAAGCGATGTAGAAATACTGTGCCATATGGCTGAAGGAAGGATTAAAAGCGTCAGAAAAGTAAGCAATAATGGGTATACCAGGTAAACTTGAAAAATCCACCAGATGACTCAGATCCACAAGAAGGCCCAGAAAGCATACTACTTAACAAAACAAGAAGGAATTCACTGGTGCAGAGGGCAGCAGCGTTGTTGAGACTCTATGCGCCGGCCAACCTCTGTAGATCCTACCTGACTGTAGGGGATATCATCACAAAATTGAGCTCCCTGCTAGCTATGGGGATCATTGGATCCCCCAAAAATAAAGACGAGGGAACGAGCGGCACTTAGTCATCTGAAGCAAAGTGGGTGCAATTATTGCAATGAGCAGCAAGGACAGAGTGGCAGCCAAGGGGGGGCTGGCCCTTGGAAAGCTGTAAGGATGCTTAGAAGAATAAGACATCCCTAGAGATGACAGACAGACGTAGGGGCTACAATTTACTCCACTAAACTTCCCCTTATAATTGTCTCCTGGAGAAAGAGGGCCACTAGGACATCAAATGAGCTGCTCCCAGGACATACATGAAGCAGGTAGATCTGAATGTCTTGAGAGGAAGACTGCAGTAGATGCTGCGGGATACCCCCCGGCTCCTCGTTTTCAGGACTGAAGTACTCACTCCCGCAGCTGCTAAGACCGTCGGCAACTGACAGCTCATAACTGAGTCCCTGCCTAGAGACTGTCCTCTGCGGAGAGAGCCACTGCACCCAACTTCACACCCCGCCCTGACCCCGGATGCACACATTGCGTGACTGGTCAGTGAGAAAATAGAAAGGCCCACCTTCTTTACCCTAATTGGGACAAATATGCAGAGCTATTCTAGATCCAAATCTCTCCTTGGACTCATCCGAGGCCTTTTTTTTGTGACTGTCTCACAGCCCAACTTTTCTCTCTGCCGTATCTTTCCTCCTTCACCTATCACAGATGCTGATCCCAAGAGCATCCCCCAGTAAGTTTTCTGCACGCAAATCTCTGCTCCAAGTCTGCTTCATGGAGAGCCTGACGTGCCACACTTCCCCCTCACCACAACTGACATCAGCACTTTCTAAATATATGTCTTTGGACTTGCTGGAGCAGAAACACCTTGAGAAAAAAAAAAAAAAGTATATTTCTCAGTTTCGACCCCATACCTACAAGATCACAATCTTCATGGATGGGCCCCAAGAGTGTGTATTTTTTAAAGCTCTCTAGATGAATTCTGTTTTGTAGCTTAATTTGGGAAATGACTACTACATCAAGAAGTCAGACTCAAATCAGCCTGTGATGTATGTCTTACCTCATCTCCCTGTTCCAGCGTACTACAGAATGGAGAAGCAACAATGGTCAAAAGTTGGGTACCAGCTAGATAAAACATGGGGAGCTGGGGCTTCCCTGGTGGCGCAGTGGTTGAGAGTCCGCCTGCCGATGCAGGGGACACGGGTTCGTGCCCCGGTCCGGGAAGATCCCACATGCCGCAGAGCAGCTGGGCCCGTGAGCCATGGCCGCTGAGCCTGCGCGTCCGGAGCCTGTGCTCCGCAACGGGAGAGGCCATAGCAGTGAGAGGCCCGCGTACCGCAAAAAAAAAAAAAACCCAAAAACATGGGGAGCTAATGTCAGTTCTCAGGAGCAGCTAGTATGCTTTTGACTGTTGGACACTGTGACTATTGCAACTCCTCACATTTCCTCCTTTACTCAGGAAACCAAAGCAGGGTTTGTAGCCAACCTCTGGCTTTTAAGAGAACCCTCTCATTTGTGTTTCCAAATGTTAACTTCATCCCTGGCTGTCTCTCATTTTTGCAATCCAATTCCCCTTTCACCCCGATTTCCTCCTCTATTTCTTGTCATAGTTTACATTTCACAAATTACTGTTGGCAACCTAAAACCCATTTTTGGCTCTTGTGAGGAACAAGTGGAGAATCGATTAAATGGGGGAGAAAGAGAAAAAGGATCAAGTTCGTGCTACGAGCAGAGGCACTCGTGGATGTACAGGACTTGAATTATTATAGACTATCACGAGCTGCTTTTATCAGACTTACTTTATTTTATTTTATTTAGATGTTGGGTGTAGAAGTTTAGTAATTAATTAATTTATTTTTGCTGTGTTGGGTCTTCGTTTCTGTGCGAGGGCTTTCTCTAGTTGCGGCGAGCGGGGGCCACTCTTCATCGCGGTGTGCGGGCCTCTCACTGTCGCGGCCTCTCTTGTTGCGGAGCACAGGCTCCAGACGCGCAGGCTCAGCAGTCGTGGCTCACGGGCCCAGTTGCTCCGCGGCATGTGGGATCCTCCCAGACCAGGGCTCGAACCCGTGTGCCCTGCATTAGCAGGCAGATTCTCAACCACTGCGCCACCAGGGAAGCCCCAGACTGTTATTTTAGAATGAGAATTTACCACTGAGCTTTTTTCTTAACATTGGACAGTTACATTTGCAATATGTATACCAAGGTGAAAGCGTGAGGAGGACCTTGGCTGGTGTGTACTCGTTGCCCTAACTGAAGGTTTGAGTTTCACTGTTTGTCCTCAGGCATGACTAGGTCCCCCTGCCTGGCATCGGTCCTTCAGACCCAGGACGTCACAACATCTGTACACAGGCAACCAGTCGGGTGGAGACGGTGGCAAGGGCAGGGCTGAGGGATATGTTTAGAAGTCATCCTTGCCTTGTCCACAGAGTGATATTTATTGTAATTGTAGATCCCTAAATTCCCATCTGATTCTGTTCTTTTTCTACCCAGTAGCCCCTGTGTGTTGTATTAAGATTCCGTGTCACGGGAGGGAAAGTGAAAAGCTTTCTCTGGAACAAATCTGGAATGGAAACCTAATTTTTTTTTTTTAAGGCTGAATAAATGTCCTTAATGAAAGTGCCAAAGTCTGACATTACATCCCTAATTATAAGTTTTTTCTCTTCTTCTGTAGTTGGTAATTACTTGGAAGAATAAAGCTATGGTTTCCAAATGTATCAGAATTTTAGAAATACAGCTTGCACAGGTTGAACTTTATTTTTTCCTCTCTGGAAGGTAAAGGATCATGATTAATAGCAATTCCACTGGGGGACTCCTGGGCCACTTGACCCACTAAGGAAAAATGAGAAAATAAAATCAAGCTAAAAAAAAAAAAAAATCAAGCTAAAATGCATTTATCTTCATTTCAAGAGTATGTGTTTTTCGCCTCTATTTATTTAATGGTATGTTCTATCGGTCTTTGGCTGGGCTTACCTAATATTCTTGTGCCTCCTAGAAGATTTGCAATGGCCCAGCTGCATTTTAGAGCTTTCTCTGGACTAAGCTTATCATTCAACCTGGCTTCTCACCCTCAGGTGCCCTCTGGTCCTTTAGAGACATCTGCCTATGACAGGGAAGCAAGCGTGGGCCCTGTGGTCCATACCTCAAGGCTTCTTGCTTAAGCCCACAAAAGGGCTTGGCTGTATGTTAGTGCTACCCTAGTCAGCTTGCAAGAGCTGAGAAATCGGAACCCAGAGGAGTATTAGGGCACAGGATAAAGTCCTTCCTTAAGCACAAGCAATTTTTGAGAATACTGGCCAATATTTACCTGGTTAATCTGGAGAAAAAAATATAGCCCCACCTTCACGTGGCATGTTATTGTTCATAACAAACTGTCACAATATCATTCAGGGGGTCTAATGATAAAACTGTGAAGGAGGAGGAACTGGTGCTGTCATTCTCTTTACACGCCCACCTTCCTTGCCCCAACCCCTGGACACTAGTGCCTCTTGGGCTCTGATATTTACGGATTTATATTTAAGATACACAAAATAATTAACTAGTTTTCTTGATCAGCCTAGTAGGGTTGCTAAAATATCGTCTTCACATCCTTCTGGATAGGATGAGCACTTCAAGGCCTCAGCTTTCTCATCTTAAAAATAAGGGGTTAGCATCTGATATCACTTTTAGGTGGAATCTAAAATATGACACAAATGAACTTATTTACGAAACAGACTCGCAGACATAGAGAACAGACCTGTGGTTGCCAAGGAGCGGGGGGCGGTGGGGGAGAGATGGATTGGGAGTTTGGGATCAGTCTCTAATTTTTTAATAAATAAAAAAAAAATAAAGTATATACCCTTGGGAAACTCTCAGACATGTGCACAAAGGAATATGAACAAAGATGCCTATGAAAGCATTGCCAGTAGTAATGGAAAAGTCAGAACAACACAAATGTTCATTAACAGGGTAATTGATAAATAAGTTGTGATATTATGTTTTAAAAAAAGGGCTGGTATTGTAGGATTGCTTAGCATCCATCTAGCTCTAATACTCTATTGACCTATAAAAAGTCCTAACCAGAGTATAGACGTGAGCAGTCAACAGTGGAAAGCACGTGCCCACAACGGGAATAAGATGTAGGAAGTTCTCCCATAAACACAGAAGAGCTGTATTAACTGGACAGGTTATAGCCTGTAAAAGAAAATAAGAAATAAGGGCCTTGAAGCAGAGAGACAGCATGTGGTCGAGGCTATTAGTGATGCCACACAGACCATCTGGTCTGGGTGATCTGTCCATAAAATTTGTAATAGTGATGGGTTAAATTGGGTATATTAGGATATGTAGGGAAAGCATGAGTGAATCCAACTGGGGGGTGACTAAAGCAGATTATGCATTTCAAGATTGAACAGACATCCATACAGGAGAAGACCTGTTACTGACCGTAAGATCTGGCTTCTGTGAGAATGGTGGAAAATTCCATTTTTCCATTTACCTTGCTGGCCTCCCTTCTCAGCCTCCTTTGCTGGCTTTTCCTCCTCTATTACAAACTCTAAGCACAGCTGTGCCACAGGGCTCAGTCCTGGGGCTTTCACTCATCTCTACCTGCCATCTATCCATAAGTTATCACATCTAGACTCACGACTTTCAGTAGCATCTACATGATGAAGACTCCCGTATTTTTATCTGTAGATCTGACTGCTCCATCGAGCTTCGGTTTCATATCCAATGGCTGATTAAGCATCTCAAACTTATCATGACCAAAATAGACTCATGATCTCCTCTCTAACTCCAGACCCTACCAACCCAAATCTCCTCCCTCCCCCTGTCTTCCAGTCTCAGCACCACCTTCCATTAGATGTTTAAACCTAAAAATCTATGCATCATCTATGATTCTTTTTCCCTCCACATTGACAACCAGTTCACAAAACATCAGTCTCTGCCTATCAACATATGCTGAATCTATCCATTTTTCTCCAATTTCACTGCTATCATAATCCAAATTACCATCATCTCCTGTCTAGAATACCTTAACAGTGGTTATAGTACCTCTGGTTGCCAGACACAGTATCTAGTCTGTAGGTGTAGATACTTGGCCATAGCTAGGTCAATCAGATTCCTCTCCCAGGAATTTGAATCTTCATCAGGAGGATACATAGAAGTCACCCTCTGTCATAGTCCTATTTTAGGAAGCTAGTTGGAAATGAGTCACAACAATACTAGCACCATCAGGAGCCACCACAAGGGTTCCTGAAGCTGAGATTCTAGAACTCTCTTGGCATTGTTCCTCTGAAGCCTCATCATTTAGCTTTTCTTTTGGTTTGGTGAGCCACCCAGTATCCTTCCCTAGGGAAAAACGCAGTGGAAAGTTTCCCTTAGGGGTCCCTGAAGATTCTGCAAATGAGCTCTAGTTGGATGCCTGCCATGAGAGATGACCAAAAAAAAAAAAAAAAAAAACCTGATTAGAACAGCACGAGTCCTGTTGTCAGTGAACAGGGGCTTCTGTATTTTATTCACTGCCATACCATTAGTGCCTAGTACAGTACCTCACCAATACTATACCATATTAACAAAGTGCGTGTTAAATGAATGATTGAATGAATGTTATCCAGGCAAAGAAGGAGAGCAGAGAGTTCCAGACAGAAAAAGCATCACATTGAGATGAAAGACAACATCAAATATTAAAGAAACTAAAAAGAGGTCAGCCTGGATGTGGCCTAGAGAGCCAGAGGGGGATGGTTAAAAACAAAGTGGGAGCGAATACCAGTCAGTAGTCATGTACAATTATAAGCCTGGTAAAACTTCATAGAGAAGGAAAAGGGTACACCTTTTTAAAATTTTAGGCAGGGGAGAAAATGATAAAAAATTGCATTCAGAAAGGACACTCTGGTTGCAATTTGGAGGTTTGGGTTGGAGAGGCGATGGACTGCAAATAAAAAGACCAGTTTAGAGTATGCTGGAGTAATCTAGGCAAGAGGTCTTGGTGGCTAGCCTAGGGTAGTAGTAGTGTATAGCGGTATTTGAGAGAGACTTTTAAGAGGTAAAATGATGGTGATGGAGAGCTAGCAGGTGGGGATGATGTCCTGATATCTGACTTGTCTGTCAAATGTGCAGAGATGCCATTGACTAAACTAGGGAACGTGGGGGAAGGAGCAGGTATCAAGGGAATGGCGATGAGTTGAGTTGTGGTTTCATGATGAGTTTAGGTTTCTACAGGACAAGCAAATGTAGAGTCCAGGAAGTATCTGGGGATATGTGGGTCTGGAGCTAAGGGGATACATATGTGAGTTGAAGATGTGGGTTTGGTAGTCATCAGCATAAAGATGTAATGAAGACATGGGAGTGAGTAAGACTAAGCAGCAAGGTAAGGTAAAGAATAGAAGGCCCAGGACAGAACCCTGGGGAGAGGAACACCAACACTTATTAACAGGTAGAAGAAGAGGATACTGGAAAGGAGTGGCTGCAAAGAATATTGGAAAGGAGTGGCTAGAAAAATAGGAGACACCGAAACGTTTTAAAAGCCAAGAAAGGGGAGTATTTCAAGAGGAAGGAGCGGTTAAAAGCTGCTCTGAAATCAAGTGAGATAAGGACCTCAAGTCTGCATTGCATTTAGCAGCAAGGGTATCTCTAGGACTACTTGAGAATGACGCCAATGAAGGAAATGGAAAGGAGTCAGTAGGAGTGGGTAAAAGGGAGGTGGCGGGCTGGGGGTAGAGTAGAGAAGTGAGGACAGCACCTCACCTAGGAGTTTGTCCTGGAAGGGAGTGGAAGGAAGGCAATTGTTGGAGAGGGATTTGGGGTTGTGGGAGGGTTCTGTATGTTTAAGATGCAGGCATGTGGGCATCTCTAAACAGTGAAGGGGAGGAGACAATAGGGGAAAGAGGGTAATAAACAGAAGATGGGACTGAGAGTGAAAGAGATTCTAAATGCTTACAGCCAACCCCCTCTACTTCCCCATAAACCATCTCTCCTGTTTTCCAAGTAACCATTTCACAGTTTCCTACTCTCCCAGAATGCTTGACCTCCCTGCCCCCAGCCATTATCAACTGAAGATAGATAGCTTCTCAGAATTCATAGAGAAGACAGAGCCTTCAGACAGGAGCTCCCTGGACTTTTTGTTTCCAGGCCCATCTTCTGCTCCCTTCGCCCAGATGTGCTGAGAGAGGTTTTCTAACTCCTGTTTAGGGCTGTTGCCCCACTTGCCTTCTCCCTCATATTCACTCTACCTTTCAGACAGCCCCTACTTTGGGCCAAGTATGCACTAGGCTCAGGACACACAAAGCTGGAGAAGATAAAGTTCTTCCCCCAAGGAGTTCAGAGTCTACTGGAGAAAAAGCTAGGTAACAATACCATAAAGTGGTTATATTGTCAGTGCTGTGGTAAAAGTTTGAATAACCCCACATGGTTCTTTTTGGACTCTCAGATAAGAAATCCTCCTAAACTTCCCAAGACTAGGCCCTCTCAATTCATCATCCCCAACTCATCAAGGATCATCATGCTAGCCCAACAGAAAAATGCCATTTTAACACTGCAGAAGAAAACAAAAACCCGAATTCCCTCAGGTGTATTTCACAAAATAGAAACAAAGCTTCCTATTTTGAAATACAAATATACTCCTAGTATATTTTCTGTAGATAGTAAGTAAACAAAGCACCCCATTCAATTTCAAATGTTGCCATTTATTTCTGGGTAGCGAATCTTAAGTGCCATGTTCCAGTGACAGGTTTGTGGAACAATACAGGGAAATCCTCAACATATATTCAGGCTTCCCTTGGATTTAGTTTGAGAGAGCATGTAAATATGATAGGCAATGTAATTACCACCATGTGGAGCTTTGCTACATTAAGAATGAAGTGTATTCAGGTGCGAATAACTGAAATGTATGAAATATTCAAATTGTATCAGCTTGAACATGACATTTGAAATATGTAGTTTCCAGTGGCTTCTCTCTCAGCAATGAACAGTCACCATCTGGGCATCATCAGTAAGATACAAGGGCCCCTGCCCAAACACCCCATAAAATGAAACTGATTCCAGAGAAAGAGAGCAGTCACTGAAGCAGATCCAAAAGACTGTGTGGCCGAGACTACCATGTGCCCTCTCCAACATCACTATTTTCCCCATCTTCCTTTTAGTACTAGAAAAATCTGAGTTTTAGCTGAGCACTTGGCCACCCAACTAGAGACGTTATTTTCCAGATTCCCTTGAAGGTAGGTGTGGTCACGTGATGATATTCTGACCAATGGGATGAGCAACTTCTGGGTTATATCTTTTGAAAGGAAGCTGGTTGCCCTCAATTCCCTTTTTCCCTCTTCCCTTGGGCTGGAAAGAGGATGTGATGCTTACAGCCTGGCTTTGACCATGCAGCTGAAGACATTAGTCCAAGGGAAGGCAAAGCAACAAGTTAGAAGAAAAATTAGACCCTACATAGCTGGTAGAGCAGAATCATCTACCTACCCCAGACTTCTCATCCTCGCCTCTGGACTGTTATGTGAAAGAGAAGTAAACTTCTAGCTTACATGAGTCATTGTATATTGGTGTCTCTTTGTTACAGCAGCTTATTCTGACACTGACTAATACAGCCTGGTTCTAGATAACTGTCTCTAAAAAGAGGAACCCCTGCTGGTGCATACTCACAGCCAGTGGAAGAGAACCACATATTCCATTGGAGCCCAGGGACCACCAAGACCTCTAGAGGATCACCAAGACCTAACCTGAGTCTAGAGAAAGCACCTGAGACAAGGACAACCACTGAGTGTGACATACCCATCTATAGCATACTGGTCTTGTAAGTTTCTGTTATATCCAATACCAGAGAATCAGTTAATTATTTTTCATCGAGGTGTTTAAGGCAAAAAAAGAACCAGGTAGACAAGGTAAAAGTGTACTTCACCCATTGCTGCCACATTCCAGCAGCCCGCCAATACAGAAAGCAATCTTTTTTTTTTTTTTTTTGCGGTACGCGGGCCTCCCACTGCTGTGGCATCTCCCGTTGCGGAGCACAGGCTCTGGACGCGCAGGCCCAGCGGCCATGGCTCACGGGCCCAGCCGCTCCGCAGCATGTGAGATCCTCCCGGACGGGGGCACGAACCTGTGTCCCCTGCATCGGCAGACGGACTCCCACCCACTGAGCCACCAGGGAAGCCCAGAAAGCAGTCTTGCAATGAAGGATTTTACAACCAAAAATTTCACAGAACAATTAGAAAAAAACCCAGCCCTTTGTGTACACTGAATGGTCAGCAATATGCTATTATTTGTTCTGAGAGCTATTAGCACTGCATTCCCACACATGGTCACAGTTTGCAATTTTTGCCAGTGGTGCCCTCCACATTTTTTTTTTCTATTATCCATTGAATGTCATACTAAATACATATTAAAATATATATTTTTTCTGAAACAGAAGCTTCCATTGCTGAATTGGTACACCAAAACATTTTCATTTTCATAAGAATTAGGGTTCATCATTGGTTATAAACCCCATAAACAAGGATCCTTTTATTGCCTCATTGACAATTACACATATCTCTACCTTTCTACCTACTGAGTTTTATGGAAACTATTTCAACCGAGTAGACATTTATCATCACAGGAGAAACTCCCATTTAGACATTAACGACCTTAGCTTTATTAGAAACCCATTTTCCACAGATGTCCAGGCATGATTTGCTCCTTTTATCAGGAAATAAATAATATCAGGTAATAGCTTCCTGTGGCAAGAGGTTACATCTTTATTACATCCAGGGATAGAGATATCAACCAGTCTGAGAACAGCCAGATGGCTTACCCTTCTTATCAAGAAAATTTACTTTTCACTAAGCCAATTGCAACCAAGCTCATTTTTAAATAGGAAGCAGACATTTAGGATTCTTACAAGAAGCAGCAAATATGCCATCCATGAGAGTTTCCAATCTGCACTAACACAGATCCCGAACCAGAAACCTGGGCGTCTTCCGTGGCACTAAGCCAATCATTCATCAGGTCCTCTAGGTTCTAACCCATGTGATTTTTGCATCTGTCTACTCTCTGTATTTCTAATACCACCCCTTAGTGTAACTATCATCTTGTACCTGGTTCACTGAAACAACTGACTCATACCTGCCCCATCCTCCCCCCTCCTTTGTGTCACAATGGTCTTTCAAAAATGGAAGCTCATTCCATTTAGGATAGAGCAAAATGCCTAAATGTGGTTTTAAATGTCCACCTGATCTGCTCCCCTGCCTAGTTTCCTGCCTCATCTGCTACCTCCCTCCACTCCCTGCCCCTTACCTCTGACACGTTTCATTTATATACTAACTACTTGCAGTTCCCTCAAATAGACCAAGTTCCCTTCTGCTTCTGTGCCCTTGCAAACACTGTTCCCTTTTCCTCTCCCCCCTCCCTTCCACCTCAACCTCAGTACTTAACTGCTGCTTTCCTTGCATTTTCAGCACCCACATCATCTTCCCAATGAAGACATTCCTGGTCCTTTAAGACTAGACTAGGTACCCTTCCTATATGCTTCCCCAGCATCTGAGTGACTGTGTGTCGAGTTTTACTGACAAGCAATAGCACTGTCAGCATCAACTGGTTAGTCTTGTAAGATCTTGCACAGATGATTAGCTTGTGGGGAGGGGGCGTGGGGAGGTGCTCAGGTATGATTATTACTCACTTCTGATTCTGACACCACCACCCTCAGCCCTTTGAACTTGACAACATTACCAATATCACAAGGTGTCTCAGTTAGAATCTACAATAAACAACTGCTCATATCAGAGAACAGAAAAAACAGAGGCTTAAACAAAATAGGAGGTTACTGTGCTCTCACAGAGAGGAAAGCCTAAAGCTGGACAATCAATGCAGGGCGGATTGCAGCGGTGCCACGAAGCCACCCGGCACTGCAGCTCCTACTTCTGGTTGCTCCATTATCTTTAGCATAATGACTTCCATTCTCAAAGCCACAAAATGTCTCCGGGTCTCTAGACACCCAACCTTCATCCCGAACAAGAAAAAGGGAAAAGTGAAGGGTAAAGACGGACTCTTCCTGATGCCTTACCTATTGCCTTCAGCTTATATCACATTGGCCACCCCTGTATGCAAGAAGTATTATGAAATGACGTCTCTCAGTGTAGCACACTGACGTCTCAGATAGCATCTTATTAAGAAAGAAGGAAAATGTGAACAGTGGGTAGGCAACTAGCAGTTTATTCCACATTCAGTCTAGTTTTGGAATCCATTCCTGAAGAAAATAATTATCCTGTTTTATACATTCAAATTTCATGTAATCTAAGAAACAATTGTTTAGCAAAAAGAGCCACAGCAGGGACTTTTAAAACAGCACACTTCAAATATGAGGGAGGTCTAAAAAATTTTGAATCATGTACAGTCTTTCAGGAACACATCTCTTGTGTATAGGGAGGGATACCCTCCCCCAGAGATCTCACTTATTCACTCCTATATTATCCACAATGACGAATGTATTACCTTCTTTGCTCCTTACATTATGAAGCAGAATTATTATTCCCACTTTGTAGATGAGAACACTGAGATAGAGAGAAGATAAGTGACTTGTGCAGAGTTACATTGCTGGCTACAGCACCAGCATTTGAACCCAGGTTGGTCTGATGCAACCTCTCCACAAACTCCCCCTGCTCCGCCTTCACTTTGACTAATGGTTCTGTCACTCCAAGGATAGAATTTCCACCATGTTGTTTGCTACATTAAGACTGAAGTGTACTCATGTATGAATAACTGAAATGCATTAAATATTCAAATCGTATCAGTTTAACCATGACACGCAATAACCAATGAATTGAACTGCCCAGGAGAGTACTCAGGCCTCTAGACTCTAATTTTTTCTAGGTTGTCGTCTTCTGTAGCGTCCCTCAGCTTTCTTTCCCAAATCTTTCAGTCAGTGATCTAAGTTCTCTGTCACATCTCAATATTCTTTATTTTACAGAAGTAATTTTATTGGATATATATAAATCAGAGGTTTTCTAAGTCCAGCTCAAATTCCATGGTATCCTTAAGGCACTCCATGATTTTCCTAATGAGGATTAATTATTCCTTGTTCTTCACTTAAATTATACTTTGAACTTCAGTTTGAGCCCTTAATTCCTTCTGATTTATATTCATTTTGTGTACTGGTGTCCTGCTCTAGATTATAAAACCTTTAAGAACTTGCTTTTTTATAACCTCCCACCATCTGGCCTACTCTTTTGTCTATACTGGGTATTCAACATGTGTTTATTGAATGAATGAATAATCTAATAGTATTTTAGTATCTAGAGTGTCTTCCATTAGAGCAAGACATCATCATGTCTGATATAGAGCCAGCACCCAAACATCTGATAAATGACAAATAAGTGACTGAATCTCCTCCTCTGTTTTACAGATATTCATAAGATCTTTGCAGTTTCAATCCAAGTCTTTCAGAAGCATGAACCCACCAGAAGCAAATACCTCAAAACAGCTATTGCATTCTTGCAAAGAAATTATTGTAGAATGTGTGAGAACATCAAGCGGGCAGATATGCAATGTGTCTTAGGGAAAATGGAAGTGTGGTTGTCAAGGAGAAAAGATATGAGGACAAAAGTCTGTGAAGCCATGTCATTCGCTTTTCCAAAGTAATGCTGACTAACAAACAACCACCACACTTCAATGGCTACAACAATAAGCGATTCTTACTCGTGTCTCTGAGACGGTTGATTTGGCAGCTCTGCTAATCTTGGCTGGATGGCTCTTCTGGTGTCAGCTGGACAATCTCACAGATATGGGGAGATGTACTGTTGTATGGGGGTCAGCTTGCTTTCAGCCAGTATAGTATGTTCTTGGCTGGAATGACTGGGCTAAGTCATCTCTGCCTCAAGTGTCTCTAACAGGCTAGCACAGACATTATTACAGTGATGAAGAGGGTAAGAATGAGGACAAGCCTGATTGTACAAGTGCTTTCCAGTCCTTGCTTATGTTATGCTTACTAACAACTCATTGGCCAAAGCAAATTTCATGGCTGGGATCAGAGTCAATGTGAAAAGGAACTATAAAGTTATGTAGCTAAGAAGGAAGGGTGGAGAATTGGGTCCAGTTTTGCAAATCTACCATAAAAATAAAGACTGAATATTGCTTGCTTAAATCTTTTGACCCTAGCACATAATAGTAGGTTCAATAAATATTTGTTGAACAGATGCCCAGATCAATGGATGAATTAATGAAGCTAGTTTATGGAGCTCTTAACAGAGACTAGTCATCAATAATTCAACTATTAACTTGATGATGCCAGCAAGAAAACATTTGTCCAGAGATTTCTACAAGATCCAATATAATATCTTACAAAAATAGAAACAAGGACACACTTATTGGGTCCATCAAGCAACTCTGGGGAAGGGTTCTCAGAATCTTTCCCTAATGAACAAGAAGTACTTTCCAAGGCATCTACCCTTCCTTAGTTATCACAAATCTTTCCATACAACTATGCTGAGTTTTTATCACAGTTGTATTAAAAACATTCTAATATCATCAATGCTTATTTTCTTGCTAAACAAAGCTACAGCATCAGAGAAGTAGCTTTGATCTTAAATATAAACTCTTTCATTGCAAGACTCCTGAACCATAGCTAACTACTGACAACGCCATGCGAAATTTTCTGGAGTTTCTAGGCAGATCTCTACTCAGGAACCTTTAATGGAGGAGAAAATTGTCCATTGGTGATTATATTGCAGTAGAAAATTCCGAACTGCAACTCATAACTGCTATACCTTCCTCTATATATCCCTTTTATCTAATCCAAGAACAGTAAGTAGCATTTTAGTGAAATGGATTTAATAAAAAATTAATTCACCCAAGTCAAGGGGTTAGGATGCTGAGACTTCTATATTGTACTTAAAGGAAAGAGGAAAAGAGCACCCTTGTTCCAAGAAATAAACCCAAGATCTTTTAGTGAGTTCCATATGGTAAACAAGTGATAAATATTAATCATTGATAGTATTTAACTTTCCAGATTGCCTGAGGAACATGAACATTTGTATACGTATAGATAGTTCAATAACTAACATTTATTGACTTTTAGTATGTTCCAGGTTCTGTGTAAGCACTCTTCATTCATTGTCTCATTGAATCCTTACAACATCCTACAAGATGGGTATTTTTCAAATTCTTATATTTTTCCTACATATTTTACAGAGGAAAGAACTTAAACTGCTACCAACAGGATGACTATGCATCCAGGTTTGGCCAAGACTGTCTTGATTTACACTTGTTGTCCTGGCATAATTATTGATGACACTCTCCTTCACTCTTAAAAGTGCCCTGGTTTCGGGCTTCCCTGGTGGCGCAGTGGTTGAGAGTCCGCCTGCCAATGCAGGGGACACGGGTTCGTGCCCCAGTCCGGGGGGATCCCACATGCCGCGGAGCGGCTGGGCCCGTGAGCCATGGCCGCTGAGGCTGCGCGTCCAGAGCCTGTGCTCCGCAACGGGAGAGGCCACAACAGTGAGAGGCCCGCGTACCAAAAAAAAAAAAAAAAAAAAAAAAAAAAATGTGCCCTGGTTTGAGTGATTGTTATGGTCACCCTGTTAAGAAACTTGCCCACATCGCTAACAAATGGCGGAGCTAAGACTAGAAGGTAGGTTAGTCTGACACCAGAGGCAGCAATTTCACACTAATATCCTCACTGTCCTACACGTTCAACCATAATGATTACGGACACAAGTCCATTCCTCTAGTCTCTGACACCTTAAGTTCGGAAACTGGAAGCGTGAAGATGCTCAAATGTAATAAGACTAGAAAGTAGAACTTGAGTAAATTCTAGCTGTATTTCAAGAACGGAAAAAAGCAAACTGCCCAAATGGCTGGAAAAGGAGGACGGAATAGAGGCTTTTGAAAGCAAAGTCCATGGAATGACGCCTTTGGATAGAAATTAAAATATTATTTTTATATATTTAAATATCAGTGTATTTATTGAACTGCCACTGCTTATTGAATATGCACATTGAAGAGACCAAGGTTCTGTCCCTGCTCTCAAGGAGAAGAGAGGACAACTTTACAGTTGGAATATCCTTCCCCTTTCTTGTTTATCTTGTTACTAGTAAACCAACAACACTTATCTCCTATTGTGCAACAGGATGGATAGTTTGTACTTCCAAAGAGGGTCAACTTGGCTAAAATGTAAATCAACAACGTCATAAATTTCTTCTTTCCACCCTCCCCTCCCCACCACCAATAGTAGGAATCAGCAGCACAGAAATGCAGAGGAACTAAGGAAGAAAATTGTGGGAAAATGTAAATAAGAACAGTTCTTTTATTTTACTCATGAGTAGATTTCTTGAGAAAAGAGACAACCACCCAGGTTTTTTAGATCACATTGATTGCCCTTTGCTACATGCCTTATGCAGAATTCAAGCACTTCCTCCTTATGCAAATCAAATTGGAAAAAAATTAACCTGGAGGGGTGGTTGTTTACTCATGAAAGGATTGCCATTAAATTATTTTGAGAAAATATATTGACTAAATCAAAGGAGGAAGAAGTAAGCAGTCCAGAAAAATGACAGTTGTAGAAGTCGGTCCAAATTATAAGAACAGAGACCAAAAAACAGTGAGGGGGTGGGGAAAAAAGCAATAAGAATGAACACATATAGATGTGAAAGGAAAGAAGTTGAAATAAGGCTTTCCTTATAGAATAATTAGAAAGAGTGCTGGTGACATTAAGAAATTGCTTTCCCAAACTACAATACGAAGCCAGAGCACCTCTGGTTTATGGGGGATAAATCAATTTTAGACAGTGAAAACAGACGTTTTCAAGTCGCTTCATTGCTCTGGAGAAAACTATGGGAGCAATAATGCAAGCCCCATCTAGGAAACAGAGAGAGACAGAGACAGAGGCAGAGAGGAAACTCACTGACTCATAAAGGAAGAAAGGAATTGGGTGGACACTCAGCCATCTGCCTGCCATTACCCAGAGCCACACCTAACCCATCCCAAGCAGATGAGACCTCCAGATGTATCTGCACCATCTCCTTGGTCACAGTGTTCCGGGGCAGAACATTGGTCAGAATGCTTTCCTTCTTACTGATCAACACCCTATGCATAAGATTATTCTCTTTTATTCTGTTTGCAGTGGAGACAGAGGGCAGACCAGCCCCTCACCTCCTTGTTTTCTTATAGGGCTACTGGGCACTTGCATTACTTTATAGTGTGGAGATACCATCTTCAGGAAGACCGCTACCAAGAACTCCCATTGTCATCTCTGGGCACATTCATCCGGATCCCTGAAGCCTTTCCTCCTGAGAAGGAACTCTTGGGCTTTAGGAATTAGTGCATTTTGAGAAGACAGTTTTTAAAATCATGCTAATGAAATAAAGCTTCTCATAGTTAAAAACACTTAAAAGCAAGACACTTGGGAAATGAAACGCAGTCCCAGCGGTGGCTCTCGGGATATGGGTTCCAACTATTAGGACCCACCCAAATCCCTTAGAGTGTGATTGTCGGAAAACAGAGAGGCAACAAAGAACTCCAGGCAACCCAACATCTGATTCAGGCAGCTCTGGATTTTGATAGCTCTCTCAGTTCTCTCAACTCCTGTTTGAGCCCTCTCTTAGATGGGGTAAGTACTACTATTACTAATACTACGAATAGTAGTGATAGAAAATTATATAGTTAGCATTTATTTGTGCTTATTGTGTATGGTGAGCAGGATAATGATCCCCAACCCCGCCTCCAAAAATGTCCTAATCCTCAGAAATCATAAATATGTTATGTTACACAGCAGGGGAAAATGAAAGTTGTAGAAGGAATTCAGGTTGCTAATCAACTGATGTTAAAATAGGGATATTATCCTAGATGATCTGAGTGGGCACAATGCAATCACAAAGATCCTGAGGCAGAAGAAGCGGGTAGAAAAGTGGCAGCATCACCCAGCCATTGCTGGCTTTGAAGATGGAGGAAGAGGCCAGAAGCCAAGGAATGCAGGCAGCCTCTAGAAGCTGAACAAAGCAAAACCAAAAAACAACCCCAAATCCCCCGATTCTCTTCTACAGACCCCAGAAAGGAAGGCAGCCCTGCTGACACATTAATTTTATCCTAGTAAGACCTAGTTTGGACTTTTGTCACAAACTCCACCACTATAAGATAATAAATATATGTTGGTTTAAGCCACTAAGTTTGTGGTAGTTTGTCACAACAGCAAAAGGCAGCTAATGCACAGTGCAAACTGTATCACGTCCGATTATCTCCAATTCTTCCAAACACTCTAAAAGGCATGATCATCCCATTCATACAAATGAAGAAACTGAGGTTCCAGATGTTAAGTGACTTGCCTAAGGCCTCAGCTAGTAAAATGCAGAGCTGGAGTGCAATCCAGGTGTGTTTGACTCCAAAGCCCATAGTTCTTCTCCATGCGAAACTAACCCATGTGAAATCAAACCCTAAACGACCTCAGCTCCATGTCCAGACATGCACTGCTCCGCCTCAGCTGTCAGACAGGCTCCACGGAAGCTGAACAAAGCACACACACAAAAACGTCAACGACCGTTTAAAAAAAGCTCGCTATCCAAATGGCCAAATGAAAGTATTATTTTGGTCTACTTGGTCCTCATTTATTCACTAGGTAGGACTCCTCTGAGGAAAAGGGTAGAGGAGGCACCGGGTGACTTGTGAATGTAGCCTAAGAGTGCGGCTGGGAGCACATTGAATCAATAAGCAAAGCTGATGCTCTGGTCTGGGAAATTTACTGTAGTCGGATTTGAAATTCTTTCTTGTTTTCACTTTTATAATTAATTACCGTGGATAATGTTTTCTGTTAATATTTTAATAATAAATTACCAAGTGTTGCTAGTAGCCAGCAACTTTTCATACATTGCTTAAACATACGGAGATAGGAAATCAGAACCGTAACTAGAGTGCATGTTCATGGATTACTAAAATACTCACATGAGAATTACACACTAATTCAACTACAATAAAAAAAATTACAATTGAAGAGCTTATTATATACTATTCCTTCCCCTTCTGAGAAACATTTGAGCAGAAGCCTAGCATGGTTACCATGGCAACTATAATGCAAAATTGGCAGTAACTTTATGAATTGCAAATTCCTCCAAGGGTGTTGGGGATTTTTTTTCTACTTCCATTTTTAACCATCTCATATGCACTATTCCAGCAATATGTTAAACAAGGTTTTTGGGAACTCATGCATCATTTCGAAATAAGCTATGTTTTAAACCCTCAAATTCCATTATTCTAACAAGTGCAGGCTAAACAGGGAACACCCGATTTACTGAATTTTAAATTGTCCGTTGTTTTTAACTGAGTGCTTAACACCTTTACCACCCTCACCTTTTCCTTAAGAGTTAGTCAAATAAATGGAATCCCGATCGTCTTTAGTGTTGTCTAAACCTCTCTGAGAATGGAGAAAGGGGATACTCCTAGTTTAAAAAACAAAACAATACAAAACAAAAACTCACACTCTCACACTCTGTTTTTCCCTCCAGGTAATTTCAATTACATTGTGTCAAACCTTTAACCAAACGAATGGTCAATGTTCATTATTTTCCTTTCTCAACCACATTTTCTCTCATAGATGCTTCTCTCATTAGACCATGAAAATGCCTCAGAGAAGTTGCTTGAGTAACCAGTTACCCAACATGGATCATTTGCCTTGGAAGGTTAAAGACTTACAAAGGTCGCCAAAAATATCGTGCTACAGTGTGTGTGCCTTCTCATTTATAAATCCTTGTAACGAGAGGTAGTATTACCCCATAATCATAGCGGGTTCAGTTATTAGTGCGGCAATCTCCCAGCTGTGTGACTTTGGACAAGTCACTCACGCTCTCTGAGCTTCAGCTTCCGCATCTATAAAACACGCATTTTCATTTTTGCCTGGTCCATTTCACAAGACTGTTGCAAGGATCATATAAAAAAAGTATTCAAAAGCTACCACATCCTATTAAAATACTACTATCAATTCTTCTGAATTTTAATTTCAGATGACCAATGTTAAGAATCTCCAAAATATGAATATTCTTTATCTTCAGAATCTGATGTTAAGAAGATAGGTGCTGATTCACGGTTTGGGTGTCTTGGGATTTAGGAGATAAATTGAAACAAAGGTAAGAACAAAAAAATCAGAATTAAATCCTATTTTATAAAGGAAGACCTAAATGACTGCCTGGCCAGTTTCTAATTTGGGACACCCATTGGTTTGCAAGACTGTCCACAGGAAATGACTGCATTCAAAGCACATCTCTAAGACCAGTGTCCATCCACATGCTTCACGAGCTCCGGGAGCAATGGCATTCTGTTCAGACAAGCGTGTCTACTGGTATTGTTCCTTTCTGTGCTGTTCCATAGAAACTTCCCAAGGTCAGAGGAGCATTAGTTGTTTTCCTATCCTGGAACAGTAGCCTTCAAAAAGGATGTTAGTATGGCATGAAAGCCTAATATATCATAAACAAGATAGTCAAGAGAAATATGGTGGAGAAGCTTCAAAAGACTGAGACTCCGCTTAGTTTCCCAGGACTTTCTGTTCATTCTTTCATTCGTTCGCTCAATAAACTTACTGAGAGCCGATTATACTCTACTCTGGAAAATAAAGGGACTAATCAGATATATTTTCACTCATGAAGAGCTCTCCAATGTATGGGGGGCAATTATACACCCCTCCTTTCTCACCCCAACTGCATCTAAGGGTTAGGGGAACACAGAAATGACAAAGATTAATCACAAATGGGGAGGCAACGAGTGAGCAGAGACATCCCAGGGCATGTGTTGTTCAAACTGCATAGATCAGGAGCTTTCCAGGTGGAGACGGGGTGGGAGGGATGCTGCAGAGGAGAAAGCAGGTGGAAAGGCTCAGGGAGATGAGATTGGAATGTGGCTAGAGCACAGGAGGCCAAGGATGGGGAATAAGGACCCAGGAGTCTCAAAAAGTAGGTGCAGGCCCAATTCGAGAGCATGCAGTGCGTGCATTAAGCTATGAGTCCTGAATTTTTTGAATAAGGGAGAGAAATGACCCTGTCAGACCTGGGCTTTAGGCAAGCCCCTTTAGGAGTTGCAGAGTCGACCAAAACAAGTACAAGTGGTCAGTCAAAGTCACTGACCTATCCAACAAGAGAGCCTGGGCAGACCTAAACCCCCAGGGTCTCGGGGCACAAGAAGCCCGGGAGAGCTGCAGGAAGGAAGTCCTGAGAAGTGAGGACAAGTTTGGAAACCTGTCAGCGTGATCTCAGCAGGTGAGCACACAGATTACACAGTATTTCTACCTTCCCAAATTTGGCAATCATACAAAAATGTGGTCGATTCCCTTCACTCTGAGTAACTCGTACCAGATGCTGATGCCCTTAGACTCTTCCAGTTCCAGCTACAGTTCCCCAAATAATTTGTTCCCAGAGGTCAGGCATATGGAGCTCATTAAGTCCCATTCGCCAACATTTCAACTGTGTACAACTTTCTGTTTGCAGTGCAGTTGAAAGTTGAATTTGATTTACGAAGCATTGCGTACTTAGTCCTGGATGACAGCGAGCTCTTCTAGGAGCTTAAATCGTGGCTGGAGGCAATGGGGAGGACCTTGGACCAAAAGCTGGAATTGGAAATCTGGGCTTTATGCTAATGATTTGTAAAGAAGAGAGAGCTGCACGTCTTAGAGATGTTCTATCTGACCTCCTTGTTATACAGACAAGGAAACCAAGCCCCAGAGAAGTCTGACGATGGAGCTGGAGGCTGGAACCCAGGCGGCTTGATCCTCAGTCCAGTGGCCTTTCCTCCCACTCCCACCCTGCCTCCCTACAGTTCAAAATACAAGAAAAGGAAGAAAGGGCAGGGAGAGGGTCTTTTCAAACCGTGATGAAATTCATTCAGAAGTGAAAAAAAAATCCCCATAATAATGAATTAGTATCTTCAAATTCTAGTATAAAATGAGAGACATTTGTTTGAAAATGACTTGTCTTTTGTTTGATTGGTACAAAGTTATGTAATGTGTCATATATGGCTCTGGAATCAAATCTAGGGTTCTTCATCTGTGAAATGGGCATAATAATATATACCTCAAAGCTGGAGGCTTTAATTTAATTAACCTTTGAGAAAAATGTGAAGAGACAGTGCCTATTATTATACTTGATATATATGTGGGTCTGGGCTTAAAATAGTTTCCCTGGGAGACTCACCCTATACTCATTCCCATGATGCTGACATCATTCAAAATATCTGGTGCATTTTCCTTTCAGAATTGCTTCCAGAGCTAGAGTTTATATCTTAGGAGAATATTATCTCTTTATGCCTACATTTGACCAAAAAGAGTTTAATTCAGTTTTATCAACCTCATTCGCCAATGTTAGCTGTGAGGTACTTTTAACCAATTATGAAAACCACAGTCAAATGCAAACGATTAAGATTTGAAGATCTGCCATGACTGAAGATGTTCAAAAGAATTTGCTCCCTCAAGTGGAGGGCATACATTTTCTGTTTGCTGGACCAGGCCCAGAAACCTTGGGAAAGTCATAAGTCATGGAACCAAACACTGTTCCAGAGTCGAGAATGTGGGAACAGGGGTTTTGATGACTCAAGGTCAGCCCTGGAGAAGCTAGAATTTTCTGGAACTTCTGAGAGAGAAATACGGCCTCTCTGAAACAATTACATGTGGATTTTCACAAGCAGGGAAGATCATTGTAGCTCTGGTAATGATTAATTCTCATTCTGTATGAGGGATTGAAGTAAGGAAGAGGCCTGTGGGAGCCCTAAGCCCTCCTGACCTTGAATGCAAAGCAGCCTTTGGAAGACAGAAGAGAAGCACCTGGGTCACTCCTGCCCCATCCATAGTCACGTATTCAGGGTAATCTTATCCCCTTCTTCCTCCCCTTTCCCCCAAGAAACACACACACACACACACACACACACACACACACACACACACACACACACACACACACACACACACACACACACACACACACACACACACACACACACACACACACACACACACACACACACACACACACACACACACACACACACACACAGAGCTCCCTGCCTCTGAAACTTTCAGATTCTAGCATTAGCATCTTGCCTGAAATTTACACCTCAAACATTTTCATTAGTCATGTTGTGATCATTATAACCTTATCATTACAGTCCAGGTTAATCGTGAATAAAACAATAAACAAAAAAATCCTTTCCCTAGCGAGCATAAATTATTGCAGATGAATTCCTCTTGTTTGGGCCTTGTACCGCATAAAGTTATATGCTATTATAAGCAATAGTAGAGGATATTTTATTGCAAGAAATAATTTTTTCTAATTGTAGTGTTTATTCCCTTCAGAGTCCCTCACCCTAAAGGCCCGACAAAGTCACCTAGAGGGAGTTAGCAGCTCTTGCCAGCAATTTATGGAAAAAGTATTCTCTCTCCTTGGTAATAACCCTAAAGTGAAAAATGTGAAACCAAGCAGAGGAGGGCGAGGGATGCTTCTTTAACCAGAAGTTAAGAGAAAAAAAACACATAGGATATGAATTCTAGAAAGATCCTAGCTGTAGGGGGTGAAGGAGCAAGGGAAGGAAAGCCAGTGGTTCCTCTGAAAATATCTCATGCACTTGGGAGGCTTTTATGAAGTGAACCTATGGGCTGGATCAGTACCTAGACTGGATACAGCTCAATTTTCTCCCATCCCCTGCCCATCATGCCGGCTCTGCCAGGTTTCTTTCCTCCCCCAGTAAGGAGATCTCAAGCATATACTGGGGCATTTGGGGCCACACTTGAATATTAGAATAGTCTCATTTTCAGGTATTAAAAAGTCCATCTACTGATTGATTCTCAAAATACTGATCTCTCACCCAATTTAAGGTTCCCTCCCCCTGCTCAGTAAGGAGCAATATCTCTTCTTTTGCTGTTTGTCCATTTGTTCTTTCTTTCACTCCTGCCCCCCTCACTGTGCTGCCTCTGGCTCCTGCAGGGTCAGGACGGAGAGGAGAGACAAGAGGTACAGGGGCAAGTCTTAATATTAACCCCTGACCTTGTGTTCTGTGAAGATGCCTTTTTTGTGTGTTAGGTGCACAGACGCTGGTTCCTCCACTTTGGGGGGTTCTTAAGAGACACCCGACCACCAACACCCCCCTTTCCATTGTCTGCAGCCCTCTGACACCACAGTGTCCCTGCCCTGACCCTCACAATGTGCTCTCAAGCTGACCGTGAAGACCTCACATGGCCTGTTTTTGCTGGGTTTGCTGTGCCTTGGCAGGAAGTCCTCTAGGGCGATGCTTTTCAGGGTGACTCAATCCTGCCATCTTCCTTGGCATCGGTTTAATCCATGGAAAAGGTTATGCATCCATGCCTTCCCCCTCCCCACTGAAACCTGGAAGCCTAAAGCCCTCTCCTGCTGCCCTCTGCTTTTGCTCTGCCATCAAGCAACTCCAGGCAACCTCCTGCCTTTGGGCTGTTCCAGGCAAGAATCAGGATCCTATCTCCAAGCCCCACAGTGTCCAAAGAACTCACATCAAGCTCTCAAAAGAATTCTGAGTCAAGGTTTCTGAGTGTCACTCTCTGAGTCATGGTCTACCTCACTGAGTAAACAATGGGTCCAAGCCAGCAGACGTGCCCTCCAGAACAGGGACCATCCCCCCTCTGCCCCGACCCCGCTTCCTCTCCACACTCTGGGCTCCCCGCATGGCAGGTAGCTCTACCTAGGATTACAGATCATGTTGCTTTTGAGACTATATCAGCCTTTGACTTAACTAAAAATTTTAAGCATAACATCCTTCCCTGTGGTCATTTTAAGCAATTTATAGAGATAAACTTATGATATCATATCTATAGCATGCATTTTTTAGATTAATTAGAATATATAATTCCCACATATAAAAGTGTATACTCATAAATAGTATTTCCACAACACGCAAGTCAAAGATGGTCCCATTATATACAGTATAGTAAGATTCATCACTGATGAATTAAACTTAATCCTGAAAACCTTGTCAACCACACGTAATATACGGCGCCTAATACATTCATAAATTCTTATGAAATGGATGAATAGGCGGATGGATGAAATATTTTTAAAGCACCAAATCTAGGAAGGTAGCATGAAATGAGAGATGGATTTGGTTTCTTTTCTTCAATATAATAATTGTGACCTTGGGAAAGGTCATTTAACCTCTTAATGTCTCAATTCCCTCATCTGTAAGTAGATAAAACAATCACAAAGACTAACCGTGGGCATCAGATGAGATAATCCTAGGAGCGCTAAAGCTGTATAAAACAGAAAGGTGTTGGTGGGATGGGGACTGAGGTCCTGCAGCTCTGCTGCTGCCCTGAACAATTTCCATGCTTCTGTGACTCATTCTTACCGTCTGCAAAATGGACAATAAAAGACCTATCTTTCCTTAGAAGGCAGTGCATTTACATCATATAGGAGGTCTTTTGATTTCAGGGTCCAGAAGATCTAACTAGCTGTACAAACATGGACAGTCATCAAAAATCTCTGTGATCCAGTCTTCTCAACTGTTTAAAAGGATAATGATGACTACTACATAGGGTGGTTGCAAGAATCAAGTGTCTCACAGTCATACAGTGCCATGTTCATAGATAAGAATACTCAGCCTATACAATTATTAGAATCAACAGTGTCCTGTGAGTTTCCAGTAAAAGATACCACAGGGTTACCTCTCCCTTTATTGCCTAGGTTCAGTCATTTCTGAATAAGCTCAGTTGCTATGGTTGCCTTCCAAAGACACCACATTTGAAAATGTGTTGGGAGATGGGGATTGATGGCAGAAGGCTTTAGTGGGGGACACAAAGCAACTTCAGCAATTGAGACATTTTAATACATGTGAACTCTTTCCCTTGGAAACCAAAGTCACATTTTGCCAAAATGGAAATGATCTCAGGAAGTGGAGTTTCAGAAGTTCTGCATCACATTTGGCCAGTCTCCTTCCCCCATCACTGGGACCTCAAGGACAGGTATTTCTGGCCCTGAACCAACTTCTGAGCACCTCAGTTTCCTCCCCCAGGATCTGGCAGTCTGAAAGATGTTGGTTGCCAGACAGAATTCATCAGATTCACTTCCCAGATGCTATCGCTTCTGATGCCGAAAGAAAAATAGGTTGCCCAGAAATTGAGGTTGGAAAGGACGAGTGCAGCTGAGAAATGCACAGTGATACAAAACAGTAAAGGGCTATTCTTGTTAACATTCATTAGCATATTCTATCTGAATATTCCAGGGGTCCTCACATCCCTCAAATCCCAAACTTAGTCCCCGGAGGGGCAAGCACTACATCCCAGGCTAAACTATCCCCCAAAGCAGAGTTATAAATGGTTCTCGATCTGTCAAAATCAGCCACGGCTCCAACACCGGATGAATAGAAGTTGGCCTGACCCCGCTTCCTGTTTCCAACTACAGCAAACCCAACACCTCATGGGGCCTCACCAGCAAGAGTACTGTATACTCAATCCTACTAAAAAGACTCTTTCTTCCTGGTCATTTTTTCCCAGACATCTCAGGGAGCTGTCCTGCTCTTATTTGAAATTCAGACCAGAAGAAAGTCACCTCTAAAAATATCGTTTCCCACTTGCATTTTCACGATGATGCAGCACCACCTAGGGGACATTTTTATTCACTATTTCCACTATAACATTTCTTCTAAAATAACGCGGCACCCTGCCCCCCCCATATATACATGAGATAGGTATACAAGCTTCTCTGCACATATTTTTCAAGATTTCAGCTCCAGACTTAATTCAGCTGGAAACCCTGGTTGACTAGCTCATTACATAAGGATCACTGCCAAGGGTTGCAGTTCACATTTACAATCACTATAGAAAATTTGCTATATTAAAATATTGTTATTAATATAATGCTATATTATATTAATATATTATAATAATATATTGTTATATTATTATACATAACAGAATATATTTTATATTATGTAATATATTTATTGAATATAAAATATATAACTGTTACATATTTTATATATAAATATTATTGATTCATATTATAAAATATAGTTAATATTTTATATTATAATTAAATATTATTTATTATTATAAGAACCACCAATTAAGCATCTTCTACATGACAGGGTATATATATTTTATTTCTAATATATACAATAGTCCTTCAAACTGGGTATTAGCATCCCCATTTTACAGATGAAGAAACCAAGGCTCTGAGAAGTAAAAGACTTACCCAGAATCCCAGATCAGGGCTGTCTTACTCTTTCCACTATAAAATGCCATGAGCTGTGCCTACACAGCAGTGACGCTGTTCATTTTAGTGACAATAAAGCAGAACATTCAAATATGATTTCCAAAGAAGTCACTTTGAAGCCTGTATTATCATTCCAATAACTAACGGTCATAACATTTCGAGTACCTGTTGTGGGAAGTGCGTCAGAGCTGTGAGCTGCATGACACAATCTCTTTGCCTTAAATGTTTATCACATGTTTACTAAAAATACGGTGGAGACACCATGGTCAAGCGGTGTGATTTTTCTCAGGTCCCTCCTCTGCAGATTTTGATTAGGTATATCTGGGCTAGGGCCCAGGAATTTGTATTTTCATCAAGTATGCAAGTGATTGTAATCATCGGGAAAGTTTTAGAAAATAATAGTGTAGTGATACATGTATGAGCTTTGGGTTCAGAAGGACTTGGGTTGCAGATCCAGCTCTGTCTTTTTTCTAATTGTGCACTCCTGGGAAAGGCACTTAAAACTTAAAGCCCCTGAGCATCAGTTTCCTCATCTATAAAATGAAGATTAATATTTATTAATAGCCATCAAACAGGGTGGTGATAAGGACTGAATGAGACTATGGATGTGAAATGCTACTACAGTGCCTGGCATATAGTAGTCGTTACTATTGTTACCTAATCACCCACCCTCAATTCATCAAATTTGTCCTCTGTGGCTTTTTACTATTTCCAAAAATTAAGTCCCCGGTAAAAGAATATGAAGATGCACAAAATATAATACAGTAACATGTACTTAATTTAAAAATAAACAACAAAAGATTCTTAGGAGAGATGGTAGATAATAGATAAATAGACACAGAGATGTGTAATCTTTAGGATAAGAAAATGCTCTAGAAATAAGAAACCAACATCTAAAACAGTTTAACAAGAGAATAACAAGTTTCTTTGGGGGGAAAAAAACACAACACATTGATACAAAAAGTAGAAGCAACCCAAGTGTTCATGGATGGATGAATAAACAAAATGTGGTATATACATACAATAGGATATTATTTAGCCTTAAAAAGGAAGGAGATTCTGATACATGTTCCATCATGAATGAACACGGTGGACATTATGCTAAATGAAATAAGCCATCACACAAAAGGACAAACGTGTGAATCCACTTACAGGACGTATCTAGAGTAATCAAATTCATAGAGACAAAGTAAATGGTGATTGCCAGCGGCTAGAGAAAGGGGCAATGTGAGTTATTGTTTAATGGGTACAGTTTCAGTTTTACAAGGTGACTGGAGTTCTAGAGATGGATGGTGGTGATGACTGCAGAATAATATGGATAGACAATGCCATTGAACTGTACACTTAAAAATGGTTGACGGATGGTAAATTTTATGCGTATTTTACCACAATTTTTTAAAATTAAAATATCCAGATTGATATTAAAATCACAGTTAACATGAGTTTGAGAAATGTCTTGCTTGGTTTGTATTTTATCTAAGACAAAGACTGCCATGCGAGATACTGTGGCTTAGAAAAGCATATAGTACAACCTTTTTTTAAATGGGCAAGTAAATTCTCAAGTGTGACCAGCACTTCTTTGGTTGCCCCTGTTTTTCCTTAAAGCTACATGTTTACCCAAGATCACCCATTATTGGGCAAAACAGGAGGCTAAGACTGGAAAACTTGTTCTGATTTTACTACCCCAGCCTGGGAGAGTGCTTTGAGAAAAATGGCTGTGGATCATAGAGCACCCTAAGGAAAACTTGGAGGAAGCGGGATCATGCGCTCTTAAAACACGGTGGCCTGTGCGGAGTTCTGCACGGGGGGCAGCAGAGTACAGAGCAGGTACAGCAGGGGCACAGCCTGTGGACTGGACTGTGCAGGACCCCGTTTTAACTACCGCCTGCAGCAGCAGCAGCAGGAGTGACAGCAGTGGATGCAAGTTTATGTGAACCTCAAGCTGGCGAAGAGGGCATTGCCCTTCCATTTCAATTATCTTTAATTGATTTTCTTGCAGACTAGCATTTAATTAGGTAGACAGAATATGTTTTGATGAGTGTGACACTGAAGCACTTCAAAGGTCCTAAAATATGATAGCATTGGCTTTTTTGTCTGATTTAAAAGTTATGACAAAAGTCTTTATATATTTAGTAAATTCCATGTCTTCCTCCCTCTACTGTATCTTTTTTTAGTAAAATAGGAAGGAATTTCCTGAGACAATTGGGCAAAAGCTTGATGCTATTCCCCTTTGTGGGTCCTAATGTAAAGAAATTGCCCAAGATGGAACTAGCAGATTTGCAGAGTTGCAAAATCGGGAAGTATGGAGAAAATTGGGTACAAGGAGAAAAAGTAGAAAATAAAGACAGGTGGGCTGATTTTGCCATTCACCTGCCAGTGAAATTTTATTGCTGCCTAGAGAAACCTCCTGAGGGTGAGGTACATGTAAAACCAACTGACAGTATATGTGGATATTCCTAGTGGGTCTTAGTCACGTGATATATGTGTCTTACCTTGAGTGAAATTCTTTAGAGAACTCAGGAAGTTTTAAAGAAAGGTATCCTATTATGTGTGTGTACATATAATACATATATACACATCCTATACACACACACATATATACTGTAGTATACTGTAGTATATATGGGTATGTATATATAAAAAGTGTATATATATATGTATATACTGTAATATATTACGCTATCTTTATCAGTGTTTATTGCTGATAACAGAAACCTCTCTAGTTCAAACACAGTGTGCTTAGTTGTCAACTTCTGGGCATTCACAGAAGGCCCCTTCTGCGTACAAGACGACTGGAAGGGCTGAAGCAGCAGCCTTTAACGCGACTTCCAGGAATCCCTCTGAGAACACCACCACAGAACTGGCCGTCCAGAGGAGCTGCTATCTCTGCTCACAGCCCAGAAGCTAGGTAATCAGGACCATGCTGCCTCGTTGCTAGCTCTAGCTCCGTATTACCGTAGCGACACTGCCCCCGGCAAAATAGAAGCCCCATATCCTGCTGCACCAAACCCTGGGACCTCTGCTATTGCTATCCCAGAAAAATCCAACGTCCCTGACTGTTGGCAGAAATAGCAGAAATACGACCTCCATCTCATCTGGCTTTCTTAATCTCAAGCAGGCACATCTGTTTGGGGGAAGTTAGGTCACATCTGGAATTCAAGCTGTAAGGGGATTTGGGAAATGTATAGATTTTAGTTTTCTGGGCCCACCAGTGAGCCTAGCACACACATGTGCCACAAATGGGTTACAAGTGTGTCTTTTAACAGGAGGTATCTATTTCCTCAGCCTTCTGGGGAGCCACAAAGGGCTGGGCAGCCAATGGCCTCTTGGCCAGTAACCTCCTCACCTAATGCTCCCTAGAAGGTAGCCTGAAAAGCGTGGGGTCTGATGGTTCACTCAGCTCCTACGGATAAATAATATGGGAGGCGTCAGGCCCTCGCTGCTCTGCTGTGATGCTGTGTGAGGCCGAGAATGCATCCAGTCACCCAGACAGCTTCTAAGAAGCCTGCTGCTGAGTGAGCCACTGACCATCATGGACAAGAAACACGCTAGCTGCTGGGTCATTTCATGGTAAGGTGCAGTCAGGGTTTGGGAAAGGCCAGCTCCTCGTAAGTACAGCTCCAGGTAGATGCCCCAAATCTCTGTCTTATGTTTACTTATGTCTATTTGCTAGTTGCAGGGTGACTGCTCTATCAACACACACACACACACACACACACACACACACACACACTCTATAAATTAGGACTTCACTGTTATTTGTAAATACTTGATATGAAAAAATTCAATTGCATTTGAGATCCACTTGTATTATCACAAAAAAATATCAACATCACATTTGTCAATGACAGAACAAGAAAGCTGTTGGGCTCTAAACATAATTTTTAATTTTTGAATGGTTTTAAAAATAGTTTAAAATTGTTCCATCGGTTACTTATGTAAAGCTTCCTGCCAATGACAACAAAGAATTTGATAAAATATTTTGATCAAGAATTGCATATAGCCATTTCAAGCATACAACTTGGTATTTAATGGTTATGTCTAGAAAGCAAGATCAAGCTTCTCATTAAGGAATTTGGAAAAATTAATGTGTTTGGGAATTTAACACAAAGTCAATATTTAAAATCTTCCTTAATACTTAGAATTTTACTGATTTTAGTTCTTATTACATCATATAAAGAAAATATATTTTTTCTACTAAGCTCCAAATAAACACCAAAATACACTCGCACTTAGTGCTATGAAAGCTGTCATTTTCTTTGTGCACCATGACATAAAAAAGATAAGGCTTGGAATGGAGTAGAATGAGCCAATTTGCAATATATGCCGCAGTGTCACATACACAAGATTTCCCAGTAAATGTAAGAAAGTTATTTACTTGCAACACTAACATTCTCAGCAAAGGATAATTCTCCTGGCTGTTTTCCCTTTTAAAATTCAGATATCAAAATTTAACACATGTACCTCCATCAATATCATTCCACCTCAAAAAACCTGGGAGAAACAATTTTCAGATCATATATGGTCTCCCTTTGTATGTTGCCAAATCTTGTTCACCCTCCTCTGTTCAGCTCTGTACAGCTCTGAAAACCCAACGCAGTGACCCCTTTCCCCTCTGACTTCCTCTTATCTTCTGCTTTGTCATACATCAGATTATCTTTCAACATACAATAATGGTGTCTTATAAACAACTTGAGAGGATCTCTGTGTTAATTTCTTTATCTCCCCCATAGTTCTGGGCATATATTAAACTCTTAGTGGTTATCATTAATTTCTAAAATGCTGTTTGGGAAATCAAACAATAGAAATGGATTGAGATCAGCTAATGATTTGCTTTCTGATTTTAAGTATAATGCATATTCATTCTTGAAGTATGAAAAATAAAGTATGAAGAAAAATAAAATTACAGTTCCATCAATACTATTCAGAAATACCACTTTCTACATTTTTATCCCTTTTCTTCCTTTTATGCACCTCTTGCCATTATTTAAAACAAAATTTGAATCCTCGTATATAGAGTCAGTGTTTGTTTCTCCATTTAATAGAATTGTAAAGTTTTCCCCTCATCATTAAGTAACTTATGGCACGTCCAGATAATATTTTACAAATATTAAAATGTCTTAGAATAGCACTTCTCAAATTTTCATGAGTATACAAATCAGCTGGGATATTGTTAAAATACAGATTCTGGTTCAGTGGGTCTGAGATGGGCTCCAAGAGTCTGCATTCCTAACAACCTCCCAGATGATGCTGATACTGCTAGTCTGTGGACCACATTCTGAGTAGCAAGTGCTTAGAAGATATATATTCCATTAACGATGAATGCTTAAATAGCTTCCAGTGTTTGGCTCATACACGGTGAAATATCAAATCAATGGAGTGATAAGTATCCTTACACATATTGTGGGAATAATACAAATATGTATCAAGTGTATACTAAGGGTGCATACAGGCGCAAAGATAATTAAAAATCTAACTCCTGGTCAATGTCAATAGATATCAATATTCTCAAGACTCTGCATGCATATAGCTGAAGGGCATTCCACAGTGACAGAGAGCCCATCAGTGGTTTCTAGGGAACAAAGGGAAAGGCAAAAAGGGAGGAAACTTTTAGGGGTGGCGGATGTTCATTATCTTGATTGTGGTGATGTTTTCATGGATATTTTTTATATATATATATATATTTATATTTATATATATTATATATATAATCTGTTAAAGCTTATCAAACTGTATGCTTTTAATATATGGAGTCTGTTGTTTGTCAATTATACCTCAATAAACCTATTTCTTTTAATATGGGGAAAAAAGCCACAAAATGTGTTCCAGAAAGGTTGTATTAATTTACATCCCACCAGCAGCATATGCAAGCGCCTGCCTCATTTCCTTTGTCAGCACTGTAATTCTTAAAGAAAAAAACCCATGATGCTAATTTAAAAGGCAAAATCTCTCACTTGTTTGAATGTGTGTCTTTGATTACTAGTAGACTGAAATTTTTTCATGTTGATCAGCTCTTCACTCGTTTTTCTTTTGTAATGTGTGTTTGTCAACTTACAGGAGCTCTTTATTTAGATATGTCATAAATAAATCACCTGTTTTTTTTCTCTTGGCTAGATGTTTACATTTGTGTATGTGATGTAATTATAACATAAATAGACATTTTAAATAAGTTCAAGAATCAAAAAAACAAAAACAAAAGCCAATCTTAACACTGCTCAAAACACAAACCAAAAAAGCTCAGTCAGGACACAGAATTAAAGATAAAAAAAATCAAAAATCTTTTACAACACCTATTTCTTCCACAAGGTGGCTGACTTATTAGCATAAAACTACATCAGAAGCAAGCCATATACATAAACATATCAACCTTATACCTGTCATATTCACTATTTTAGTTGATTAACACAGTAAAGTAGGTTAGTTTTATCCTCTTTAACATGAAGAGTTTGGTACTGAGGTATAACATATTTTGTGATTTAATCAGGAATAGTCAGAATTTGGATTTATAAACTCCCACTTTTTGTTTATTTATTGACCCTAATTGTGTTAGAAATGGGTCCATGAAATCAACCTGGGGTTGAGTAGTTTTTGTTTGTCTTGAATCAACTGAATAAATACCAGAAAAGGAGAATATTTACATATTCTCCTGGAGAGGAGAGTAAATCTTTATATTAACAATCCTGAGAAGACATATATATATATATATATATATATATATATATATATATATATATATATATATATATTTTTTTTTTTTAAATTTAGGTCTAGCATTACCAAGTGTTGATGAGGATACAGAGCAATGAATTCTTTTTGGTTTTTTTTTGTTTTTTTTAATTAATTAATTAATTAATTATTTTTGGCTGTATTGGGTCTTCGTTTCTGTGCAAGGGCTTTCTCTAGTTGCGGCAAGCAGGGGCCACTCTTCATCGCGGTGCGCGGGCCCCTCACTGTCGCGGCCTCTCTTGTTGCGGAGCACAAGCTCCTGACGCGCAGGCTCAGTAGTTGTGGCACACGGGCCTAGCTGCTCCGCGGCATGTGGCATCTTCCCAGACCAGGGCTCGAACCCGTGTCCCCTGCATTGGCAGGCGGATTCTCAACCACTGCGCCACCAGGGAAGCCCGAGAAGACATATTTTTAAACTGTTTTCCTTCACTCTATACCTGAGTCTCACAAGATTTTTTTAGACAACACAGCAATGAAGAATGCTAATACTAGTAATACTGGTAAAAGAGGAATGCTTCTTTATCTGTCATGCCAATTGGTACAAATTCAAGAAAACTAGTTCCTCCAAAAGGTAGTTACAAGTATTCACAAATTTGTCCAATCCTTTGAAAATGAGTCATAATTAGCCACCAGAAGAAAGAGATATGCACTTACCATGTAAAGAATGAAAATTTTAGTTTCCTTAATAGAATATTTTCAACTCTTGTTCTGAAGCATTACAAGGTTAAATCATTTGGTCAAGTATGCAAAACTAGATGACGTCTAACCTGGAACAAAAGTCCAGATTTCCTGAGGTACAAGCTGAAGAGCAGTAGGAGATGAAACGTGGAAATAACGTGGAAATCAATGATGTGGCTGAGGCTCCAGAAAATTCCAATTCTTTGAACTTTTACTTCCTCATCCATAAAATGAGGGAGGTGGATTAAATGACTGATACATTTCCTTCCAGCTCTAACCTTCTCTTAATGTAGGCAACATAAGTTGATAAAACCTGTGACAGATGCAGTCATACTGCTAGAGACCTTTTATTGCCAACCTGGGGTTTCTCGACTACTTTGTTTGTAAGTCCATGTCAGCTCAGGTTCAAACTCTAGCCCTATCCTATTTATGTAGCTTTGATAGTTTATCCTCTTATTAGATAAAAGGAAATAAGGGTCCCAAGAGATTAATAGCAGCTACACCTCAAAGAGTTAAGATAATGAAAAGAGAGAATACATCCCAATACTTAGCAGTGCCTGGCACAGAGTAAGACGTCCAGTAATTGCACGTCTGCGTATTTGGGGTACCTTAGTCCATCCAGGATGATCTTAACAGAATACCATTGACTGGGTAGCTTATAAAGAACAGAAATTTACTTCTCACAAATTAACTGTGGGAGAGGCTCGGAAGTCCAAGGTCAAGGCTCTGGCAGATTCTGTGTCTGGTGAGGGCCCCCCTTCCTGGTTCGGAGATGGTCATCTTCTCACTGTCCTCACATGGAGAAGTGACAGGGGAGCTCTCTGAGGCCTCTTGTACAAGAGCACTAATCCAATGTATGAGGCCTCCACCCTCATGACCTAATCATCTCCCAAAGCTCTGCCTCTAAATACCATCACACTAGGGGTTAGGTTCCAACACAGGACTTGCGGGGATGGGGTGGAGGGGCGGCACAAGCGCTCGGTCTTTCACACGGGGCTAAGACAATACCAACTTATGTGGCACTCAGGTTTCACAAGCGGAACTTGCTGTATCCCCAGTGAGTCAAATACTAGGTAGACAGGCGTGTGACAAACTTGAACAAGTACTTCCACAAAAGGATGAACAAACGTAACTGAAAAACAGCCCTCGGGTCTGGCTCACAAAACAGCTCAGCTATATATTTACTTGAAAAGACTTTGTGAAATGGTGGGAGGGGAAAGGGGAAGAGGGAGAAAGGAATGACCTCACCAATGGCAAGGACTGTGGTGTTAGCAACCCACAACCTATCAATCTTAAGAAATTAGGACTCCTTGCCATCTCTGTACTATCTCATCTGCGTTTCTCTTAGTAAGGTCCACAAACCACTTCCACCTAGAATGCTTGTTACAACTGCAGATACCTGATCCTCACCCATTTTTAACACGCTACCTCGTTAATTCTTATACATTCTACAATTTGAGACCCTAGCCCAATTGCTTTGTGGCCAGTGCTTGAATGTGGTCCATACCTGAGTCCTAAAACAGCTTAGATTCCAAACCTGAGGACTGCCCACAGCAACTTACCTGCAACCCATCACAACTAAGAAACCAGTTTTGAATGCATCAAAGCTAATGAGAAACAGTAAAACCTATAGCTCGTGAATTTATGAAGTATCTGGGCACTGGAAGGAACAGGTATGACTGCAAAAATGACCCTTCTGGAATTTTCTCAGCATTTTCTAAAGTGCCAGTGAGAATATTTCTTTCATTCTCAACTTTAATTTTAGCAGTGAACTGAAATAACACTTTTTATTATGGTGAGCAGTCAGGTAAGTTCCATCGACAACTGAATTGTAGTCTTTATTAAAGTTATTTTTATAAATTTATGTCTAATAACATTAAAAGGTTGCTTTTTACTTTAACATGTGCTTTGCAAATTTATATCAGCAGTAGAAAGTGCTTCCTGTGAATAGATTTTACTCTTCAAAAATGTGACTGCATCCTTCATCTCTAGTTTTTCCATCTCCCAATTATTGACCTTACCAAAGAAAGAGGAAAATAATCAGTTTGCAAGAAGATGACGATGTATAAAATAAAAGCTAGTTTCGAGATCCAAGGATATTAAAATAACATCAGCCAACCACTTATAATTATGCACATTTTAGAAGTTTAGTAAGACTATGTGCTAGGGTCGAAGAAAGCTCTCACAGTGAAAATTATAAAAAAACTTTAAAAGTCCTCTAAAGGGCGCAAAAGATCCTTTCTTGGGATAATCTTCCTTAGAATATAAATAATAGCCAACATGAAAAAAAAAAGTGTTACAGATTAGCCCATTAAGAGAAATGGGCCATCTTAACCTTGGTAATCCGGGCATGATCCAGTTTTGGATACTAAAGTACCATAACGAAGATTCAAATATTTACATTTCACATTATATGCAGGACCAAATGAGTGGCATTTAGATAGGTCCTAACATTAACATAAATATACATTTATTCGTATGGTTCTTGCTCCATACAGAGACATCTAGAGAGGCTGTTCAAGAAAAGTTGTGCTCAGAATCAAAGAAAGCAGAAGGAGGGAAGAGGAAGAAGCATCCTTATAGTCATCCAGCACTTTCTAGTGACAAACATCCTTAACAGCCTCACAATGGCCCATGAAAACAAAGCTTTAATTAACATCTTTTCTTCTCCTGTTCAAGATAACCTAGAAACTGAATATGGTTTCATGTGTCTTAAATTAAAGAAGTACACATATTATTTACATTTTTCACTTGACAAAAATGATTAAAGTTGACTAAATGCAGCACTTATAAAACCCCAGGTAAATAACAGTATCAGCTGAGTAGGAGCCAACTCACATACCAGAAAGGTTCTTTTTCAAAGAAAACAATAACTAAAACACTTATTCCGATACTGCTGACAATTCATCTAGTCCTAGTAACCAACTTCAACCACAACATTCCCAGTAGAATGAACATCAGTAACTGAAGACTATTTCATTTGCATTTTTTTCTTACCAAGATCACATGAAAACCCATTACTTTCAAATGCCGCATTTTCATAGCAAGGAATCCTCTGGGGTGGGTTGAATCCAAACAGTACGTAGATCTAGGAACACAGAGTACAGCTACTCTGAAAACAAAAACACAAAACGTGAGACTAGTTACTAACGAGATGACCATGTACAATCTTGCTGCATCCTTGTTCTTTGGAGATTTCAAAGCTGAGCTCTCCACTTACCACATTCCTCACCATTCCCTCCTGTGTTAGTCCTTCACTTCCTCATTACCTAGACTATGCAGATATTCCAGTACATGAAGACTATTTTAGGAACCACAAGCTTATAAAAATGCTTTATACAAACAGTATCCCTTAACCATCTTTAAGAATGGCTACATTCTCGATGAGGAAAATTTTCAGATATGAAAGCACCCATTTTAGGGCTTTCCTGTGCAGAGCTAATCTCTGATCTAAACATAATTATTTATGCTGCTAGAAGCACTGATGTAGATAATACCAAATGGAAGATGCTCTGCTTGTAAATATTGTCTCCCAGAGACAGACACATTTAAAAGCCAGAATGGGGAGACCAAATACAAAAAAGAAAACACTAAGAGATAGGCAAGACCGTTGAAAAGATAAAATGTATACGTGTAACAAAAATGTGGAAGGTGTAATTTGTCTTTCATTGTTCATGGCCTTTTGGAAAGATTAAGTTCATTGGGGGAGACAAAGACATTTGTATCCTTACTGTCTTCTGTCATACTCTGGCTGTTATCTGAGATAAAGTAAGAGAAATTTCGTATCTTTAAAGGAACACTGATTCCTCATTTTTTCTCGGTACTTTAGGCTGAGAGCTACTACATTATATTATCATGCCAGAACAGATGAACACCTGAAAAAGAAAAATGATGTTTCAACTGGGTCAGAGAGAAAGCGTCTTTTTGAGGGAAGATGGGTAATAAGTAGAAGGAAGATAGTGGCTGAAAAAGATGGCCAAGGAACAAGCTAGGTGGATTTAGAAAGGTGCAAAAGTTACAGAGCTGTGTATGAGTGGAGAGGGATGAGTAGATAAGAGTTTGAATCCCTACAGACTTTTTCTGTACCTCTCTCTACCATATTTACGTGCATGTGCTACAAAGCAGTAGGGGATATACGTCGCTTGGGGTCAGGATCCACGTCTGACTCATCTTTGTGTGCCCTACAGGCCCTAACAGAGCCTTTCCACAAAGAATGACTGAACACAGGGTGTGTGCAGTATGACCTGATCCAGATGCCTACAAGGCAGAATATTCTCTCAGGGAGTAGCATCAATTTCTCCCAGAAACACTCTCTGTACTGTGTGAGTCAAGGAAACTACTTCTAATTAACTTCAGTATGGTTTGATCCATATACAATACAGCTTAATTAAAAAGCTAAAGTTTCTCTACCTTTAGAAAGGTTTGGCGGTAGAGAAAAATATTTTTTGGGTATTTGATTTTAGTAGAAGCCTTCATTCTTTATGATCACTACTGCATTATCTTGTCAAAAATTTACACTGCACTGATGGTTTCAATTATATTAGCACTGTTTTATTGAACTGTTTAGCTTTAAAACCTGATTTTAAAAAGTTGCCTGTTTCATTAAATGGACAACTCCAATCCACTGTCTTCAACCACAGGGTCCCACATTTATACCTAAGGGGTAGATTAATGGTTGTCCCTTGGTGCATTACAAGATCTATACAAATATAAGGTCTTTGTATTGTTACTGCTATTTAATATGAAGTCTTCGAGAATTAAGAGTTAAATTTAGAAAGCTCAGCAAATGCGTATGTGTAAACAACCTTTGAATATTTGTAGCAGAAGTTACCACATCCACGTCAGAAAATGGAAGCACTTGGCTCCTGTTAGCATCCATTCTGATTTCAAAATCTGAAAGAAAAAAATTGATACTAATTTTTCAAACATCGCTCCGAGTGATTTTTTGTTTGAAAAGGTATACTACCACTACCAATAATTATAATGGCAGCCGGTAAGCTATACTGAGCTTATTTACCATGTGCCAAATACTAGTCTGGATTTTATATGTATAACCTCATTTGTTGGTCACAGGAACCCTGTGAGGTGGGTAATATTATTATTGCCATTTTACAGATGAGGAAAGAGGCTGGTGAGTGCCTAACACACAGCACTAGTAAGTAGCAGAGTGAAAATCCACACCCAGCAGTCCAGCTCCAGAGCCAATGCTGCACCACACTAGACTGCTGCAGTAAACTCCTTATCTTTTGTCAGGAAAGAAGTAAAACAGAGGAAAATCATATGAAGTCCCATACCGATATAATAATTATGTGGCAACCATACACTTTTTGAGAAGCATCCTTCTCCCAGAAGGCTACTCAGCACCTCGGCAACCTTTGCATGTGGATGTGATGGCATGGAGGACAGCTGTGGCAGCACTAAGTGTGTGTCCTTGTGACAAGGAACATCATCAAGTTTTAGACAGGCAGCCAAAACATGAAGCTTGTGAACATTCCTCTCCACATCACCTTAAAAAAAAAAGAGAGAGAGAGAAAGAAAATTATAGTTAAGAAAAATATGAATGCTACATTTAAGAAATTGTATTAATGCACCTATAACTCTGAGTATTTGCTTCTTATCAGGAGGAATCTCTCTGTGTCTCCCTAGGTCCCACAGTGTGTAGGTCAGCGCCCTGATAATGTTTTAATCTTTAAAATATCTTTCAAGGTCCTTTAGCCTCAACTCTTCACTGAACAGATGGGAAAATGCTCAGGAATGTTAAAATGCCTCCTGATTAGAGGCAAAGTTGGGACTAGATTCCAGGTCTCCTGGGTTCACGGCTGCTTCCTCCATGTTAGACTGCTTGAAAAATCAGCACATGGTGTTCCTTTTCCACACTTCAACTTTGGAATTTCATACTGTTGTTTTTAAAAGGATTTAAAATACTCTATTCCCAGATAATCATCAAATTTTACACATCTAGCCTGATATTGCTTCTCCTTATTTAATAGTAAAGACTGAAAGACAACAATTAATTTGGTTCCAAGAGTAAGTAAATTCACTACTTTGGTAACTACTTGGTTTCTTGATCTAACGGCTGTGCCCTCATTACAGGCCATGAGTGACAAAGTGTTTATAGCTGCAAAAGTTGACTTAACTTGGCTTCAAACGTGACACATATGGATTAGAAGTACAAACACCTCTGATCAAGGCATAAAGAACAACCTGAACATTTAGCCTTTGCACAGGTGCATGAAGTGTAAATAAAAAGAACAATGACGCTGTGTTTCTCATTCTTGCCGTCTATGGGCAGGATCTGTCCCTAAAGGAGCCTCCACCGGTTTGCTGGTTTGAAGCATGGCCCTTTGACTTCACCATCATTGGTCCTTTCATCAGGAGCACCCGCTCCACACGTTTTAACTAACACTGCGGCAACTGAGACCCCAATCTGAATCACCTGGTAGCCTGGCAGTACTGCTTTATTTTAGTCACCACCGTGCACTGATATCCTACCTGACGTCAGCAGATCATGGATGATGTCCTTTTGAAGAAGCTGATTAATAGGGGCCAGGGGAAAATGGTTCATCAAGCAAAACGAACACACAGCATTCAACAGGTTTTCAGAAGTGATGTGGTGAAGACTACCAGTCAGAGCACTAGCCATAACTTCTAGGAACCTACAGGGGCAGAAAGGAGAGTCAGCTTTCAAATATGAAGAGTAGACAAGGTCATGGTAGAGCTAGTGAGGTGTCACAGAACTGACAGCTTTAAGGGGATAAAACAATCAGGCTTGCAATAAGTCTTCACACATCTTTCAGGTCGGTGACTATCTCATAATAAATACATACACTCAATAAATGTTAGCTACTACTACATGTCTTACACAGGGCAAATGTTTACAAGCTTTAACTCATTTAATTCCTATTCAAACTCTGTGGGATAGGTATCATTATTTTCTTCATAATAAAGATGCGTAAACAGGCTAAGCAGGGTCAACTAACTTGTCCAAGAACACACAGCCAGGAAGTAGCAGAGACAGCCCTGGAATCCAAGTTGTCAGGGTCCAGAGGCTTTTAACCATTGTGCTAGATTTTTTATCATGAGTAAGTCTTTAAGACCTGGAACTCCACTGCAGTTTTATAATCAATTACAATTCTCTAGTTATTAATACTCTGAGTTAAAAGAACTGCTAGCCTAATCCTACCACCCAAGCTAATGTTACGCAGTATAACAAAGCAGCTAAGCACAGAGGCAGAGAGGCAAGATCAAAATTAGGTAAGGTCACGTGTGCAGGGTGGCACTGCTGATAAACGGCACAGATACACTTTGAACCCAGGTCAATTTGACTCTTAGGGCATAAGCTATATATCATTATATAAGAAAAAGGAAGTATTGATACTTGCAGAGTACTGTGATAGTGTACAGGAAAGAAAGTAGATAGGGTAGCTTTGGGGATAAGGAGAATTTCAGTTAAGTGGAAAAGATGGCAAAAGGGAAGACCACTTGAAACTAACCCCTGAAAGTACATGCCATTCATGCTGTAATAACTAGCGAGGCTGGGGCACAGGCAGAGAGGCCCACAGCAGGGCAAGTATGCCCTGAAGTAAGCCCTTAGTACCAATGAGCCATAAAGGGAAATGTGAGATCAACTGGGAGGTCCCGTGAGGAGCAGATGGCCGAGTGAGGAAGGCTGTGACAGGCTAAGCAGGACTGCTAACAGGTCCTAGAGACAACAGTGAGGCAACACTTACTAAAGGGAGAACTGATGGAGTTTGGAGTATGCAGCAAGAAACAGCGGGGCTGCAGAGGACCGATCTGGAGCCCAGCGGTAATCACCTCCCCAGTCTCCTCGCATCCCACTTCTTATGCTGTTACCTCATGCTTCAGCGACACCAAAATCTGTGTCGTTCCCCGCATGTACTCTGCTGTTGCTTTCCTTCCTGACCTGAATACGGAGCCCCTTCTACTCAGAATGGTCTTTCCATCGTTAACTGCTCTCTCTCCATCTTTCAAGATCTGCTCAGGTACCAACTCCTCCAGGCAGGATGCTTGGCACCCACCCTGAGCCTCCACTTCGCCAGGCTAGCATCCTGGTACATCCCTCCTCTATTCCTATATACACTGTATAAAACTCTATCACTTCAATGTTCATGCTGTATTTAACTGCAGAAAGGATTATGTCTCATTCATTTTTGTCTTAAGTACCTGAGTGCTTGGTACAAGTTTTCTGACTAAAGGAACAAATAAACTTAGATGAGGAGGAGGAGAATGTTAATGGAAAAGGAAGAATCAAGAATAATGAGCTAAAAACTCACCAAGTTGTATACATTGAATATGCACAGCATTTTACATGTTGTTATTCATACCTCGATAAAGTGGTTTAAAAAGCTCTAGAGCGCTTTTCAATTATGGAGCAGAGACAGGCTTATTGACAAATAATTGCAGCTATGTGTCAAGGCTCCACCAAAGAGTTATATAAGACATGACAAGCACAGGGGCTGTGATGGAGACAATTAAGGGAAGGCACATGACAAAGCTATATAAGACATGACAAGCACAGGGGTTCTGATGGAGACAATTACAGGAAGGCACATGACATGCAGTATGAACTGAGTCTCACAACAATGGAGAGCACAGTGGGCAGCTGCTTTTCTTGGCCCAGCACTTCTTTGATTACCTGCCCCAAAGAAATGGGCATGTGACCCAAACTCGTTCGATCAGATTTTCTCTTTTGGAAATCTGAATCTTGAGGGAAAACCACAGGGACAAAAAGCTGTTGGAGTCAAGCTACTCGATGGCAAAAAGATGACCAGTGAACCTTGCCACTGAGACCCTCAGAACTGCCCTAGTTTATTCCTCCAAGGCCTCTGTGACTGACACTCTAGTTTTTTTTTTTAATCTAACAATTACTGTGTCTGGCATTGCCTTAAGAACCTGACATAGATTAACTCATTTAATCCTCATAACAACCCAATACGATTAGAAATAACTCTTTATTTCTCATCCCCATTTTAACAGATGAAGAAACTGAGGCACAGATAAGTAACTTGCCAAAGTTAAGTAGCTAATGAATCGCAGAGCTAAGATTCAAACCTAAGCAAGGTGTCTCCAGGGTCTGCGCTTTTAATCACCCTTCTAACAAATGACAAATAACATGTTATATGCGTTTCTGGTTTTTAATGAAACTTAGAACTGACCTAGAGAGGAAGGAAAGATGTTCTGGGTGGAAAGAAGATGAAAGAGCACAGCATGTTTGAGGAATTGCTGTGTTTAATAGCAGAAATGCACAGTTGTGGTTAAAATGAAAAGAATAGAAAGCAGTAGTCTGGGACCAAATGAAGAGTTAGGGTCAAAACTAAACTATAAACTCAGGAGCTGAGGGAATAAGCTGGGGGAGAGTTTGAAATGAAAACTCTTATGCTGAATTACCAAATATATTGCAAAGAACAAAGAAACTGGCAAAAGCAAAGCACATATCTTTAGCAAAGATAAAATAAAATTCTGTTTAACTTCATAAATAAGGAATATTATGTTTTATTTCTGGACATGGATGAAGGCCATGGATGGGTTCGCATGTAAGAATTCATTAAGCTTCGTAATCTTTTCTATAAATACGATATGTGGCAATAAAAAAGTAAAAAAAGAACAAGTACATACTCGTGAGTCCAGCATTTGTGGAAGTGATTGAGAGAAGAATACACATGAAGAATAGAGACAAGGCTTTTCACGTTTAGGAAGCCAGGTTCATCTGCTGCTTTCTTCATAAACAAGTCCATCAAACTAACAGGTCGAAAGCCAACGTTTTCAAATAAGATGAGGAGAAAAAGAACCTAAAAAAAGAAAGAATTGAGGGAAAACTTCTTAAGAGTTACAGTATGCTATTAGCAATCTTTTAGATCTCAAAATATTTAAACCGCAATAGAATTGTCCTGACTGACCAAATATTCCCTTAAAAGGAACAATTATCTTTTCCTTACAAAATCTGTTCCAGTTATTCTTGAATCAGAGTATCGAGTTAACAATCAACCTCTTTTTATAAGCTGAGAACCAGAGCACAGAACGGTTTCCATATTTCCATCTCATTTAAAATAAATATTTTCCTATACGCTTTTCATATAACAGCTCTGAAAATTACCTTTAAATATACCTCTTCTGAAGTTTTTCAAAATGACCAAGCCAATTTTGAACTGCTCTCCCTTCCAAACCTAGACACTTCCTAGATTCTAAGAGATAACTCAAAAATTTCTATGTTCAGTACTAATTTCTATAACTGAGAATAGAGCTGAAATACAATGATTAAATGTTCCAGTTCACCTCTCATTTCCCTCTTAGTCTTTCTCACAATAAGTACTTCTCTTTCCAAAACAATTTCCATACTAAAGTCAACCTCACCCTCCAAAGTGAACTAAACCAGTGACCTAACATGGTTACCACTACTTAACTACAAAAAGAAGTTTTTACCACCTGCTTCATTTAGATGTTTAATTAACACATGCCCTGAATTAAAAGGCTCTTACTCTGGAAGAAACAAGCAAACTTTCCATAAATAGAAAACACACATGATCATTAAGTAATGACAGTTTATTCTTCAAAAAGCGTAAGCCTCTCACATCAGCTATCTCCATTATTCTAAATCTAATAAAGGAAAAGTAGAAAGACAGAAATAATCCTTAGTATCCAACCAAAGTACCATACAACCTTTTGAAGAACAAATAGAAAAACAAACTTTGGACAATATAATTTTTGTTTTGGAGAGAAAGATGGTCCAGACATTGAATAATATATTAATAGGTAACCCCCAGACAAAATTTATAAGGAGCTAATTTTTCAAGCCGATTTAGCATTGGAATATTTTGGAATCTAAACCACTTTAAAATGATAGAGAAATTACTTCGAATGCTAAACAAATTAATACGTTTCTTGAAAGTTTCTGAGGCTTACTCTAAACTGTTAACATACTTACTTTTTTCAACTTCCAGATGTCAAAAGTTGTAGCCACATAATCTGCTATTCCCTTAAAAAGATCTATATTGAAGTACTGGAGGTCTCTGCAAGACTGCAATATGCTGATCAATATTTTAAAGGGACACCCGTGGATATTACCTTTAAGAATGAGTTAGAGAAACAAGAATCACCAGATGGTTTTGACTGTAAGATCCAAGATACTATATACACAGTACTTTTGTTTCTTTAGAAAAAATAGCACTATATTTTGTTAAAAAAAAAAAAAAACACTATAGGCAAAAATAAAATTTAGATCTAACGATATCATCAGATATTTTTCATATAACAGCAAAGTTGTTAAAACAAACAAAACAAATATAGTCCAGAACAGATCGGATGCTACAAATCATATAAGAAAAATTCCCCTTACTTGTGACTATCTTACTGCACTCATTCAAAAGGATAATGGAGCGGTGATTCATGGCGGCCAGTACTGCAAACATGCGCTGGCTATTCAAAACAGAAAACTGGTCTAATTCTTTCAAGGCTTTCATCTAAAGAAAAGTAAACTTAAATTTAATTTATCATTTGTGGCAAAATAAATTAAACTCCTATATTTAAATAAAAAAGGATAAAGTTTGAGCAAGAGGACTCGGACAAACAGGTATATAGATAAATATACGTAAATATATATACAGATAAAAATAAATCTATTTCTATTTCACTTTAGCAAAGTTACATACAAAAGCATAATGTCCTCCTAATAAACTGACTTTAGGAGGTGATAGCAAATCACAAGAAATATTTTTTTCAAATTTTACCCAACAGAGAAAATTCAGAAGGTATTTACCTCCAATTTCCTTTTAAGACCAATCGGTGCATCTTTTCCAATACATTTCATTACAGCTTGTAATGTGAAGACACGTTCTATTTTCCAAACTTGCTGATCAACTAGCATCCTGTCATCAAACACAATAAATACCACAGTCCTAGGATCTTAATGCCAGGTGAGAAATCGTAAAAGTCATTTGGTCCAGCTTCTACTTCTAGGCAAGGAATATGAAGCCCAAAGAAATGATCTACCTGCCCAAGAGTGCAAATAGTGAAAGCTCCAGGACCAGCCTAGTATTGTTTTCTCTCACATTATTTTGCTATCTTTATGCATGAACAAATTTCAGGAGATTATATTAAGACATCCTAATGCATAGTCAATGAAAAAGGGAATTAAAAATTATTCTCATCAACCTATGACATTAGATTAGGTGCATCAATTTTATAAGTTGTAAAACTTAACCTCCTTTTCAAGCGGGGCCAGTGTCATGTGACCTCCACATAGTACCCAATTAACCATTATGAACTGAGTACATGTCAGTTATCCCCCAGCCCACATCAGTACTATGTTTTCAGATAATTTTAGATTTTAATGTTACCCACGCCTTTTATTTTATGGTGGACCCTGAAAGAAGCATTATTTCCAGCTTTACCTGATCCAGAGTCACTATTTTAAGTTTAATAAGGTATTAAAGACCATAACTACTAACAAAGTCTTCCATGCCCTCACTCCAAAAAAGGGAGCTCAACTTTCATCTTCGTTTTTGATTTAAGAGAAACAGAGAAAGGCACCTGAAGAAAGGGTAACAGAGTTCTCACCGCAATCCTGCTCGAAGAACATCCACATTCTTGCATGGCTCCATTGCCTCTAAGATAGTTGACAAAACTGAAAGACATTTCTCATCACACTCATTGATACGTTCCTATTGAAATATAATTACAAAAATACCACAGGTGATGAGCTCATAGTGGACTATCTCACCCAAGCAAAACCACTGAACTGATGCTTTCAACTAAAGGATTAAGTATCAAACCAATAACTCACAGAGTCTGTCCACAATAAACAGCATCTTTGGAAAACAAGATGTCATATGTAAGTGAATTTTCCAAATAATTGATACATTCTTTTATGTATCAACCATTTTTTTACATTCTCCATTATCACTGAAAATGATTTGATATTGATTACCTTCCTCCCCTTCTGAAATAACTTTTATCAAACATTATTTTTACCTCTTCTTGAGACCCAAAGCCATCATGATGACAAGTGCAGTAATATTAGAGCTACAGGACAATTTTCCTACCCCTAAAGAATCTTACACAGCTGCGCTTACAATTTCCCTATATCCTTTCCTGGGTATCAAACTGCAACCTCAGTTGTGAACCTTCTGATTCACATCTGCTGTCACATGTTACCACCACTACCTGGATCTCAAGAGGAGCCCAGGCTTCATGGATCCTTCTTTCAAATCCTCTGAATTAGGGTACTAATTTAGGTTCTAGAAATGGTCTAATTTAGAAAACGAATAGTAACAACACAGCTTACCTAGTGCTCTACAATTTAATCATAACTAGCTTATACACCTCACAAGAGTACTTGTGATCACATCTGAAAGATGTAAGCTCTTTTGCTAAAATTACAATACATGGCTAACTAGTCACAAAGTCTCAAGTCAGAACCAGATAATGATAAGAAATAGATACTGCTGGAAGGAAAAAAGGTCTCATTCCCATGAGAGGGTTTCCATTAACAATTTATAGCATTCCATCAATACCTACTGTGAAAGAAAAGACCACTGGCTATGTGTTTGAAGGGCAAACTTCACTGATGACATATTTCATCCCTAGCTAAAATGTCTTTGCAACATTCCAACATGTTAGTGAGATACAATTATACGTACAGTTAACCTGGCCCCAAATATCCACTGTCCATTCCTCACCAATGCAGATACTATGCTGATATGAATACCTGTCCAAAGTTCATTTAGAGCATCACTGACCAGGTAGAGCGACTTACTGTAATCACTTTTAAATAACTATATAGGGAACACAGTCTACCAAAAAACACGGATATTCTGCGGTTTAAACACTCACACACGACACACAAATTAGTTCCTGGGCGAGAACATGGAAATCATAGTAATGTAAAAAGTTAAAGTTAAAAACTCTCATATACCTATGAACCCAATTCTTGAATTCTATAGTAGGATAGGATATATATCAGATCATCCTCAGGAAACTCCTGTCTTCAAAAATAATTATTTAATTATGATCATTGAGTTCAGAAGTCTGAAGAGTCCACTCTTAAAAGGTAAATGATTACTTTAATGAACTCATCTTTTCCTCAGCCAATCTGGCATCATTTCAGTGACATCGAACAGGACACTGACTCCTTTGTTTGAAACTAAAATTGGCTCCTTCCTCCATTCCATTTCCCACTCCCACCGTAATCTAAATACAAATTGGAGCACGTTGATGACCTCTGCTTAAAATATTTCACTGGATCCCCATTGCCTACAGGATAAATCCGAACTCCTTAGCCAGGCAGAAAAGGCTCTTCACGATTCATCCCCTTTTTCCCCAACCTCATGCCTTGCCATGACACCCAACCCCACCTCCTTGACAACCACAGACACAGTTTCCTCTCCATTCCCTCAAACTCGCAACCCCAGTATTCTGTACCTCCAGCCACAATGAACTACTTTCAGCTCCACAAACTATTCTCCAGGATTTGAACATACAGTCTTCTCTGCTTGAAACACCATCCCCTTCGCTATCCATCTTCTAAGTGCTGGCCATTTCTTGGACTCAGCTTAGCCATCATCTCCTACTGGGCTTGAATTTTAGCTCTACTATATCGAGGTGTTTGTTCATTCACGCAGCAAATATTTATCAAGTACCTACAGATAGTGACACTAACGGGTATGTGACCGTGGGCAAGTTATTTAACCGCTCTAAGCTTAAATTTCCTAATCGGTAAGATGAAAGTAACAATACCTACTTTTAAAAACTACACTGAGAATTACATGAGACAATCCTCTTTTCAAACTTTGTACCTATCACTGCTTCAAACGGTAATCCTGTATCCTCCTCTCCCATCACCTCTTCCCATCATGAAGGCGTACTCCTGCTAGGTTTGAAGCCCTTGTAATGCACTCTCTATATTTTTCTTTCATTGCACTGAAAGCTCTATGTGGCCGTTATATTGTAACTGTATTCCCTATGCTCAGCACCATGCCCACAACATAGTAAATGTATAACTCATCAGATGAACATTGGTTATTTTTGTAATTACCTACAAAATATCTGTTGTCCCCTCTAGGTTATAAGGGCAGGGATCATGGCTTCTATATCTTTACATCCCTAGTGACAAGTCTAGTAACTGATACATAGTTGACACCCAATAAATGTTTACTGTATGAAGAAATCAATCCAGTAGCTGTGTGACTTTAGCCAAGTTAACATCACTAAATCTCTTTCCTCATCTGCTAAACTGAGGTAACATCAACCTTACAGGGCTATTGTGAAGATTAAATAAGACAACACAAGAAAAAGGTATAGGTAGTCAATAAATACTAGTTCCCTTCCCTTCTCTCCTTCTTTCAACTACCCAACCTTTCCTTGTATATTTTGTACCTCTCCCCATTTTAGCTTATTCACTATTACTCAACTCCAGAGAAGAAAAATGGGGCAAGCTTTCATAAATTTCTACAGCAAAAAGATCTGGCTAACTTGAGGACTCTAAATCATATAATATCTATGCAGAAACAAATATAAACTACCATCCCAAAGATAAGTTTCTTTCAAGGAGGCTACATGTCTACGTCCCATCATTCTTTCAAGATATGCTAAACCAAGTAAAAGTATATTTAAGGCTCCTTTTGATTTTACCTGGACCACCCTCAGCAAAGTCTGTATGAGTAGCGTATTCTGAGGGATCCCGAGCTTCACCATAGCATGAAGACTAAACAGCAGGTTGTCGTAGTGCATGATCTTGGCTTCTCTCATAATTTGTTCACACAGCTGGCTAAACATAGGGTGGTTAAACATCAATTGTTTTTCAAAGCGCTTCTGGTCATCAGACATCCGTTTGGCAATTGTCCACATGGCTGAGAAATAGTTACTACTAGGAAATGTAGGTGCTTTTGAAAATATATCTAACACGTCACTCAGGGAATTACACTCCTGAGACAGTTTTCTACAGTTGATCGGGGTTGGTTTTGTTCTCTTGGTGAGAACATCTTCATTGGAAGCCTCATGATGAAAGTTTTTCTTCAATCCATTATCAGAGACAAAGTGTTTTGAGTTAAAGGACAGCCTTCTACGACAAAGTAGTCTGTCAACTGTAAGGACTGTTGCAGTGCTTATGCCCTTTGTTTGAAAGCCATCACCTCCTGATTTAAAAATTAAGGCATCCTGAAAGAGATATCTAATAGATGACTGCATTCTATTATCAAAGTTACTTAAGAGCTTTCTTGGGTTCCAGCTTGAATAAACAATTTTTGGTCTGCAAAATCCCGAAGGATACAGCCTCACAGTTCTGCCTGTTGGAACTAAAGTACTGAATTGTCTGATGTTCCATAAAAAGGAACCTGCTCTGTTATTCATTTTCCTAGCCACTGAAACACTTTCAAATGGCTTTAAAGTTGTCAAGATCACACACACACGTCGCTTCTAAATATGAAAGAAAACACATGTCGTCGCTTTCCTGTAGGGGAAGGGGTTATAAGAGAAATAAAAATTAGAGTAAAACTTCTACTTAAAAATATCAAATGCATTTAACAGAGACTAAAGTGAGAACCTAGGGAGACATTAAGATTTCCGTTAAAAAGGTAAAACCATGTTAGCAATATGGGCTTTCTCCATTTCTACCACAATGTGTATATACACAGCCTTAAAGGTGCAAGGTTACTTTGGAAGTAATCGTTGTACAAATAAGGTATTAAAAAAATAAAAAAGGAAGTGGGTTTCTGACGTAAAAGTTTTCCTGCTTTCTTTGCAGTAAGGCATTTTATGTTACTGCCTTGAAGATGTCGTCAATGAAAAACTGCCTTTATGTCACTGCCTTGAAGATGTCGTCAATGAAAAACAAGGGTTTAACCTTGATGTATACTTTTTAACACAAGAATTTAACTACAGGTAAACACGAACTGTTAAGAATAAGGACTTGGACAAGTAGAACGGCTCAGAAGCAGCAGCAAACTAAAGTGATGCACGTGGCCTGCGCTTGTCTGGAGATAACAACCAGACAGTCTCACCAGGTCTCAGAACCGGTGTCAGGGGTCCGTCCTTCCGGAGCTGGACCTCTTAGTATTAACCCACCTCCCTAAACTTACTTCCCGGGCAACTCCTGAGACCTTTCTCTGAAAGGCGAGAATTCTAAAGCGTAGTACGGCCACCTGTTCCACCTATGCTCGTCCTCCACTCACCTTAGTTCAGAGCCCCCTGGTTATACAGAGGCGCGGCCATACAGCTTCCCCGCGAGCAGAGCGTATCGCGAGATTTTACGGATCCTTCATAGGTCAAAAAGTGTTATGTTCGCGGGAGGTTGGAAATAGTTTACTTGGAGTGAAGAAAGCCTACCGAAAAACTGACTAGTTTTTCTTAGCTGCAGGGAATAGGCACGGGGGAGACCACAGAGCTTTTAATGACAGTGTATAACTGTGTACCCCAACACGCAACCTCTGCAGGTGGGCGCCAGAGTCCGCGCTCAGCTTCAGAGTGCGCCTGCGCCAAGTCCTGAGCGGCGTGGTTGCCTGGAAACGGTGGAGCAGCGGTTCAAGCCCGCGGGTCTTGACTTCACCATGGCCAAATTCGTACTCGCTGGTGAGTGATCCCCGCGTCCGCCCGCAGATCGCTCAAAACACCGACAGCTACTCTCCTCCTGTGACCGCTTGCCAGTGATCTTCTTAACTGGCCTATGTTCTAGCAACTCCAGCCTCTATATGGACCACCAAGGCTTTATTATGCTTTCATTCAAAAATGTATGTTGGGCAGTGACTGTACAAAGCACTGCTGGACACAGGGGATACAGTGAGGGGAAAGACACATCCCTGCCTTCGAGGAGCTTTCAGTCTCCTGGGATACAGAAGCATGTAAACAAGTACTTTTGATACAGTGTGATTAATGCAATGAGAGGTATGTGCACAGGGCTCTGGGGGGTGTTACAAGAGCTGATTTGTGAAGGTTTGGAATAGGGAGGACATTCCAGAAAAAGGCATAGAGGCTAGAAGTGTCATGGCCTCTGGATATGGAGGAAGTGACTGGACCTGGGGCAAGAATGGGATCAGAAGCCAGATCCTTGCACTTCAAGAACACCAAGCAAAAGTGTTTGAACTGTATGCTGAAAGCAATGAGGAGTCATTTAAAATGTTTAAGCAGGAGGGTATCTTAATGAGCTTGCATTTTAGAAAACCCACCTTGTCAGCAATGGAGGGGATGGACTAGAAATGTCGACTGGCATCCAGAAAACCACCAGAGGCTCTTACTGCAGCAGGCTATTGTACCTGCCTCCTTTCCTCTCAGCAAGTTTCTCAAAAGGGTAGACTGCTCTTCTATCTCCAGGTCCGCCTTCCACTCAATCTCCTTTCTACTTCTGCCTCCTACTTCTGCAGCCCTCACCGAAGTCACCAATGACTTTATAGAAGCTGTCCGGTCCTTGTCTTATTTGACCTCTTTGATGCCTTAACACAATTGTCATCTCCCATCTGCCTGAAAACCTATTTCCTCTGCTCCTTTATTCATTCAGAAGAGTATTTTTGAGAATGTTGCATTTGTGGCAGTGGCAGGGCTGGGTTCTATAGGAGCAGGGGCAGTGGCAGGGGACCTTTCTTAGGCAAAGACTTCCCAGAAGAAGTGATTTTTTAATCAGGGTCCTGAAAGATAAGTGTTACATATCGGAGAGGAAATAAGTAGGGAGGAGGAAAGTAAATTAGGCACGGGTAGCAGGGAGTGGGGCTGCAATGAGGAAAGCTAGTTTGGTGATTTTTGAGAGTATACAATAAGCAGAAAATTGAAAAAGATTTAGTAGGGTTGGAGCATAGAGTACAAGGAAGAGACTATCATATGTTAAGGCCAGAGTTAGATAATGTATATTCTTGTGAGCCACGTTCAATATTTTTTAGATGTATTTATTTTTATTTATATTTATTTTGGGCGGCGTTGGGTCTTCGTTGCTGTGCGCAGGCTTTCTCTAGTTGCAGCGAGTGGGGACTACTCTTCATTGCAGTGCACGGGCCTCTCATTGTGGTGTCTTCTCTTGTTGCAGAGCACGGGCTCTAGGCACATGGGCTTCAGTAGTTGCGGCACGCAGGCCCAGTAGTTGTGGTGCACAGGCTTAGTTGCTCCACGGCATGTGGGATCTTCCTGGACTGGGGCTCGAACCCTTGTCTCCTGCACTGGCAGGCGGATTCTTAACCACTGCACCACAAGGGAAGCCCTCAATGTTTTAAACTTTATCTAAAGTACATGGAAGGTTTTTGGAAGGAGATACATAATAAAATTTGCATTTTATCTCAGTGTTATTGCTACAATGTGAGAAGAAAAAGACTGGATGCCCAGAGCCCAGTTAGGTACTGTAGTCCAGGAAGGAAATACTGGTGGCCTGGTCTAGGAAGGTGGGCAATGGAAATGCAAAGAAGTGAATGGATTGGAGAGATGTTAGGGAGCAGAATCTATAGAACTAGACATTTGACTAGGTGGAGGAGGAAAGGAAGGGAGAAGAAAGAGTTAAAATTATTCCCAAGCAGTAGTTTGCATAACTGGGTAGATGGGAAGTCATTGAAAAAAAGCAGAAGAGTAGGCTTTATACTCTGGGTACTGTTAATACTCTTAAATAACTGGGTAGATGAACATAAAGAACATAAGAGAAGGAGCAAATTTAGTAGGGGAGTGATGGCAAAATCTGTCATAGACATGCTGAGTGCCTATGAGACATTTAGAAGGAGTTGAAAAAATACAGGACGGTGTAGACATCTAGATAAGGAGATAGTTCTGAACTGGAAATACAGATTTCTACTTGAAACAAAAGGAGTGGAGGAGATTATCCAGGAAGGATCATAGAGTATGAAGATAAGATGCCTTGTAGAATGCTAACCTTTTAATGCATTAATAAAGGAATAGGAACCTAAAAGTGTAATGAGGAGTGGCCAGAGAAGTAGGAAGAAAACCTGAAGAATGCCCCCACCACAGTGGGTATTTCAAGAGTTGAAGGGAGACAAATGCTACCAAGGGTCAACAAGAAAAGGATCAAAAAGTATCCATTGGATTTAGTGACATGGAGGTCCATGGTGACCTTCTAGAGAATTATGGGAAAAGCCAGATTGCAGTGGCATGAGAAATCAATGGAAGTGAGGAACTGGGGATGGCAAGTGTAGAGAACTATTTCAAGAACTATTTCAAGTTTTAATAGAAAAGGGCAGGTAGAAGGCAATGACTGAAGGGGCTTTTTGTTTCTCAGGACAGGAGAAACTTAAACATAATAAGTATATTTTAATTATGGTAGAAACAGCCCATTAGAAACAGAGCTAAGATGCTAGAAAAAGGGGATAACCAGTGGAGGTGGAAGAGGGTGGTGTTTAGAGCATAAGTGGTGAGATTGGATCTGGATAAGAGGTAGGATCCCTCTTCCACTGAATAGAAGAAAGAAGGAAAGGAGGAATCCAAATGCAGATAGGCTAGTAGGTTTGATGGCAGGAGCTTGGCGGATTTCCCAACCGATGCCTTTTTGTATGATTTGGTTTAGCTTGCGTAAAGTAGAAAGCAGAGTTTTCTGTTGTCTTCTGATAGTACAGAAAAATATTGGAGAGAAGGAAGGGGCTTGAAGGAAGTAGGCAGTTTGGAATGGTAATTGTAGAGACCAGAAGAGAGTGCTGCCCAGGGAAACAGAGGGATCTCCAGGAAGAGTTGAGGGCCAGTTGAGACTGGTGACCATGTATTTATAATGGTACCGCTCTGCTTAGTTCTACCATGTTTATCCAGGGGTGCCAAGTACATGAAACCCAGGCACAGAAAAGGCAAGTTACTGGGTTCATTCAGGGTAAGGGGCTTTTACCAAGCTTACTTGCCAGAAGCACAGTGGGGCAAGAGAATTGCAGACATGAACCAGAAGAGTGGTCTGAATTCATGAGTCATGGATTTGAACTAAACAGGGAGGCTAATAGCCAGGGGGAGTTTGAGAGGGGATGATGACTTAGAAGTCACCGGGAGGTTGAAGAACTGGTGAATTGGGAGTAATCGGGGAAGAAGGCTATAGAGAGGGTTCTGCCCTTGGCCCCTGCCCCTCCTACTCTACCGGACGTCCAGTCCCACCAACTTTAGTGGCTGTCACTTTCTCTGTGTTTATGCCTGCAATACCTGTATCCTAAGCTATTACAGAAGGCCTGCTCTTCAGATTTGCAGGTGCAGCTGCCTGCTGGTCATATCCACTTAGATATACTACAGATACTTCCAGCTGCGCTTTATAATTTAAACTTCTCACCCATGATTTCTCTCTAGTAAGGTCAGGATCACCTAGCCACGCCAGAAAAAAGAAGTTAAGCCAGACTCTTCTCTCCCCGCCACTTCTCCTTCCCCCAATACTCTCTGCACACATAGCAAGTCCACATGTGATTCTACCACCACTCCTCACTTCACACTTTGCCTTTTAGTAGCTACTAATGAGTAGTTCATTATGAGTAGTTCATGCTTAATTAGTAGCCTGGCAGCCTCTTAGAGGAAGTGAGGTCTAATACAGCACTGGAGGAGAATAAATATTCAAGTCTTTTTTCCTTTCCACATTTTATTACTAATGATGCTGATCTCCTATGAAAGTCATTTTATTTTGCCAATATAATAAAAATCAAAAGTTTATGTTATGGCAGTTTATGCTATAGCTCTATATAAATTATATTGTAACTGTGTGATTAATTCTGTAATTATATGACAAATGCTTGTAACTACATGATAATTTCCATGTGATGAAAGTAAATATTGCTAATTTGAATTTTTTAGGTAGAGCAGATTGCCCATATTATGCTAAAGCAGAACTTCTGGCAGATCTTTTACAAAAGAATCTTCCTGATTTTCGGATACATAAAATTACACAGCATCCTGATGTTTGGGAGGTAAGAGGCCTTTACAGTTTGTTAAACTCACACACACAGAAAAATGTGTTCTGATTTAATTAAATATTAGCTAGTGTATCAGATAGCTTTCCAGGAATGTTCATGTACTATTGATATTTTAATATTAGTAAAATCAGTCCTGACTTATCAGCCTCAAAACATTATTTATATTTTTTTCCTAGTACCTAATAGAACAAATAAGGCCCTAACCAGTAAGTAGAATCAATTTGGCTGGTATTTTCCCCCCAAGAATCCACATAGCTTATATTGTACTTTTTTTTTTTTTTTTTTGCGGTATGCGGGCCTCTCACTCTTGTGGCTTCTCCCGTTGCGGAGCACAGGCTCCAGACGCGCAGGCTCAGCGGCCATGGCTCACGGGCCCAGCCGCTCCGCGGCATGTGGGATCCTCCCGTACCGGGGCACGAACCCGTGTCCCCTGCATCCGCAGGTGGACTCTCAACCACTGCACCACCAGGGAAGCCCGTATATTGCACTTTTTAACTTTCAATTCTCCTTCATATTGATTTCTAATGACATGAGGGACTTGTTTATTTGACACACCCTTCTTTGGGACTTAGATGGAAATTTGGGGGAAGGAGTTTCCTTTACTGGGGAGTGTTCTTGGGAACAACATCCTTAGAAGGAATGAGGGCAGCAGGACTGGGCAATGGGGGAAGTTGAACTGCCATACAGCTCTAACAGAGGGCTCAGCCAGCCCTGCAGGGAACTCTGAAGCTGGGATGGCCCTTCAAAGATACCCCCCCAAACAGGCAAGGAGGCCAGGCTTTTGTTCTCCTGCAGCTAACAGTCAGAGGATGTGGGCTGCCCTGGGGAAGAGACTTAACCTTAGGCAAGGGAACATCCTTTGGCTGAGGTCAGTTTCCAGAGAGAGACTCAGCACTGAGCCATCAACAGCCAATACGCCTCGTGGCAGGGGGAATGAGTGCCTTGGTCACGAAGGAGGAATAGGGACTACACGTGACAGGATCTGCTAGTTCACCAGTTGTGCCTTTTGGATCCACATGCTGCATATAATACGTTCACACCATCTGGGAACAGCTCTTCCAGAATTCTGGTTGGCATCTCTCCCCAGGGAAACTTTATAAGAGGAAGTTAAGTGAATAATAGTCTCCGCTGCACATCATTTCAGCACTACACATCGTTCAGCACCATAACTGACTCATCACCTTTCTTCTCTTCTATCCATTGTAGATTCCCCTCACCCTCTGCTGATTCAGGTGACTTATTAGGTGTGGTGGTGACTTACACCTGTATCCTTAGGGGCCTGAGCCCTCGTCTCTATTCCCTTTTCAGGGTATGACTGTTGCACCTGTCCATGTGCTGTCAAAATTAAACAAGGCACTACCAAGGATGCCCCAATGGGTTACCTAGATGCCAACCATTCTTTCCTGCCAACATTGGGTAATAGCTGCCCTACGTGCTCCTGATCAACGGGGCAATTACCCCTTCCATGATGGTAACTCCTCTCCTTACTGGCTGACCTCTTGGCACAGGAGCTCTAAGTGACCATGTGGCAGCCATAGATTAAAGTTTAATGGGACTCTTCCTGATAGAAGCACCCCTCACCCTGGGTGGGTCACTGGGAGTGATGGTAAGCAGGGTCACTCTTAATTCCATCCTTGGTTCCTGGATTCATGTATTCAACCTATTGGGGCAAAACTCTATTGATTTGTGGTATATATTGCATCCTGAAAGATGGTACCCCATCCTTGCAAGGTATCAGTCTCTAAGCTGGTGCATGCATCTTCAGTGTGTTGTTCCATCCCTCTATCATGCTGCTGGATGTTGCCATATATGATAGGGCCAGTGGGTCCCTGGTTTCATGCCCAATGTCATACATCGTTTACTTTAAAATGGGTTTCTTGGTTCAAAGTGATGTTATGCAGGATCCCATGTTGGTAGGTTAAATATTTTGAAAAGTCTTGAACAGGGTGCTGGCCAAAATCCTACAAGCAATAAAGGCAATTCTTTATCTAGAATATATGTTGATTAAAATCAAGGTGAATCACTGCTCTTTCCAGGGTAGAAGGGGTCCAATGTGATCAGATTGCCACCAAGAGGCTGGTTGTTGTCTTTGAGGGTTAGTGCCATTAACAGGAGGTCTGCGTTGATCTCTGTTAATGGCAGCAGCAATGGCTAGGTCAGCTTTGATGAGTGATAGCTTGTTTTCTCAGACCATTGCATAAGCTCTAACTTTTTCATGTCCCCATTGTGCCTTCAGCTGTCTAAGTTATCTTACTGCTGGGTTGCTTAGTGCTTCTGTCATAATAGACGTTCTCTGGTGGGCACTGCCCCCCGTCCTCTTTTATTTCAGAATTCTATCATCCCAATTGCCATGGGGCCCAGCTCTATAAGAGCATGTCATTTAACAGCCATGGCCCAGAATTGACAGCCACACCAGGCTTCTCAGTGATGCTGAGACCCCTCTCATCAGTGCATTCCTTGTCACTTTGGTGAATGTAGTGTCCTCCAGGCCCTTCCAGAGAACATAGGTGACCAATAGTTTTCCAGCCTTCCGTCATAGCATATCCACTCTAGCGAGCCCATTTTTTCTAAGCTTTTTCATCCCTTCTTCCATGGTCTTCCATGACAGTTCTGGCATTTCCACTTTATTTCATCCCTTGCTCCGAGCTCTGAAGAGCCATCCTAGCAACATGTTGGACTCTCTTCTGAGGTCTTTGTCAGGGTGTACACTCTTGAATAGCAGAAGAGTGATTCATTTTGAGAAATTCTCTCTTGTCCAGCTTTATGTTCCACTCTTGCTTCAGCACCCTCAGGGTCCAGTCCTGTACATATTCTTCCAGCTCCTGCCAGGACATCACCATGCCCTGCTCGCTGCTGAAGGTCCTTTGAGGTAGAGTCTCTTCTAGATTCCCAGTATTTCACTGGTCAGGCTACGTTGTGACTAGAGAGGCCATGGGGGAAACATCAACGAGGGAAATTCATTTGTAAGGTAGCTTCATGATACATTCCTCCAAAGACAAGAATGTTGCCATGTACTTTACCCATAGAAATGTTGCATTCTGTCTCTATGCAGATATTGTCATTGGAAGACCTGGTGTACACAGACCAGATAATGATGATTTAAAATTTTTCTAGTAAATATTGTCAGAAATCCCCAGATAATTTTTAGCTCATTAATTCAATCTAAAAAATATAAACTATACTCACATATTTGGAAAGCAATATCAAATTTATATGGCCCTAAGACCAGAGACATCTCATACAGAAGACCATTTGAGTTGAAAAATTCGGCTCCTTTTTTAAGCCAAAACCTTGCACTTCAGGTCTACTCAGGAAAGAGAGCAACATTCAGTACCTTTATTTGGTCGATGAATTCGAAGAATATTCTTTCTTACTTGATTAATTTGTTACTCAACTCATCACTATTTCTATATTTATATTTCTATATTTATATTTCTATATTATATTTATAAATATATTTCTATATTTATATTTTATCTATATCTATATTTATATTTCTATATTTATATTTCACATCAAATATATTTCTATATTTATATTTCTATATTTATATTTTATATTTACAGTTTAAAGATATCTAAATTTTATTATGTATACACAGAGGTAGTAAAAAAAAAAAACACTAGTATTTTAACGTTTGAACTCTAAAGCATTGAATTGAATTCCAAGGCAGATTCAATGTGCGACTTCTCATGGACTCTATCATTCAATAGGAGTGGCTGAAAGAGTTGTGTAAAAAGAATAAGTGGAGTCACAAAAATTCCCCCATCATCTGGAGAGAGCTGTTGGATCGTGGAGGAAAGGGTTTGCTTTTGGGAGGATATAACGAGTTCCTAGAACATGCCCAGGTATACAAATTCAGTTGATTTATCTGTCTAAAACATTATTGTTCTCTCCTATTATTTATATTTTTCCAATGTCTTGCTTTCTAAGGTATTCTCTCAGCTCTCTTTTTACTCTATTTGGGCTTTAAACAAGAACTTTCCATTATAGCCATTGTCAGCTATTCTGGTGTTGTTTTTTTCTTTCCCAATATTTAGCTTTACTATGGTGTCACCTCTAGCATGACAACTGAGCTGATGAAGACAGTTGCTCAAGAGAACCTGGGGGCACACATAGAAAAAGAGCTGGAGGAAGAAGCCCTGAAAGGTCTCATCAACCCCTTGCAGGTCTGGATCACCAGGTGGGACCGTCAAATCCCAGGATTCGTGAGGTTGACGTTTTATGTTTAGAAGGACAGTGATGTAGGATTAATTACATGATGGAAGAATATCTGGGTGTCAAGTGTGAGAATGGTGTGTATGTATACGAATATTATAGATATGTAATATATGTGTATGCCTATATATCCCCTAGTGTAGCCCCATGTATGAGTTTTAGACTATAGATAGATTCAATGTGTATATAATATGCATATAATACACGTACATACTAAATCTAAGAGCAGCTTTATAGCAAAGGTGTTTACTTTTCATAACCGTCTCCAGCTCTCCTGCCCTCATTCTGTGTGTCTCATGCTGTCTGCTGCTCATACGATCCTGCTCGTCGCCTCACTGTCCTTCCTTCCCTCTCCCTTGTTTCCTTCCTTCCCTCCCCCAGCTTCCTGACTGTTGCCCTCTTCCTCTTTCCCACTTGCTAGAGTTGTCCTCATCCTTAGCTCTTCCGTGTTGCACTCATTCTCTCTAACCTCACCCCCGTCACTCTTACCCCTTCTCATTTTTTCTCATCACTCTCGTTCTCAGTGGTGGGTGGACACATTCGATGATTGTCATTGCTTTCTCTCTCTATCTCTGTGCTCTGTCTCTCTCTTTGTCCTTTTGCTGTCCATCTTGCTCTATCTCTCCCTCCCCCTTTCCTTTCCCCACCTCTCAATCTGTCTCTCACACTGCCCTTCTTACTATCTATGTGTGTATCCTAATATACAGGCTCATCTGAAAAATTATTTGTTATTATGAAAGATTTCAAGTGCAGAAAAGAACTGAGAATGATGTAATAACCGTACATGAACTTTACACTCAGATTTAATAATATTACATCTGCTTTAGAATTTCTTTAATATTTATTTATTTATTTGGCGGCGCTGGGTCTTAGCTGCAGCACGCGGGTCTTTATTTGTGGCATGTGGGCTCCTCCTTGCGGCCTGCGGGACCCAGCTCCCCGACCGGGGATCGAACCCAGGCCCCCTGCATTGGGAGCACAGAGTCCTAACCACTGGACCACCAGGGAAGCCCCTAGATATTTTTAAAGGATTAAAATGGTACAGATGCTCTTGAAAACACCACTGCGCCTCTCTCCAAACCCACTGTGAAAAAATGCCCAGATGCATTTCTAAACTCCCCCTCAGGGGTCATTAGGGCTCTCAGTTATCAGCCAAGCTATAGAGTACTCAAATAGTAGCTGAATTGTGGGTGCAGATACATGATACCTCACCTGTGTTGATCCTAGGCTTCTTTATAAGGATTTGGAAAAATAGACCTTTCTAAAAGATGTCATTACTTTGCAGATAAGCGTACAAAATAGAAAAGAGTTATGGTTAAATGAAACTGATTTCCTTATCTTTTTTTAAAAAGAATATAAACACGTAATTACAGTAACACGTAATTACAGTAATATACAGTAATATGACACAGTTCTTTTAAATTTTGCTTTCTGCCTATTCTATTTAATTTGAAAAGCCTTATAAACAAGTACATTTCTTACTTTGGTATTGTTTTCAGATGGCCAAAGCAAGAAGTTAGCAGTGAGAATTATTTTTTTCTACTTTTGATTTCTAGCCTTAAAAATGTCAGTGCAGCTGTGTATGCCAATTTAATATTTTAAATCACCCTATTAATGCACGTGCAGAAGAATATCTATTAAGAATAAAGCCTGGGGACTTCCCTGGTGGCGCAGTGGTTAAGAATCCACTTGCCAATGCAGAGGACACGGGTTCAAGCCCTGGTCCGGGGAGATCCCACATGCCGCGGGGCAACTAAGCCCGTGGGCCACAACTACTGAGCCTGCGCTCTAGAGCCCGTGAGCCACAACTTCTGAAGCCCGGTCGCCTAGAGCCCGTGCTCTGCAACAAGAGAAGCCACTGCAATGAGAAGCCCGCACACCACAACGAAGAGGAGCCCCCGCTCGCCGCAACTAGAGAAAGCCCGTGCACAGCAATGAAGACCCAACACAGCCAAAAATAAATAAATTTATTTTAAAAATAAAAAAAGACTTCTATACATGGTTGGTACTTTAAAAAAAAAAAAAAAAAAGAATAAAGCCTGAAAAGGAGCAAAAGATTTAACCACTCGTAATCGGCTTTGCATTTTTATTAGTGCATCGGCTCCTGCCTGCTACAACCTAATTCCCATCTTGACAAGTGGTGAAGTGTTTGGACCGCATATGGAAATTAGCATAAACCTATTTGACAACAAGCAGGCAGAAGAGAAACTCACAAGCCTTGTGAAGGAGGCTCAGGACCTGGCGTCGCCCTTCCTGCGGAGTGTGTCCCTCTGCACCCAAGCGGAGGAGGCCTTCCGCCAGGCCCACGTGATCATCTTCCTCGACGACCACGTGGACAAGGAGGTGTACAGTTTGGAAGACTGCATCCGAAGCAGGGCTACTCTGTGCCACCTCTACGGATCCCTGATTGAGAAAAATGCTCATGATTCCGTCAGAATTATTGTGGGAGGAAAAACCTTTGTGAATCTCAAAACGTCTTTGCTTATGAGATACGCCCCAAACTTCGCCCACAATATTATCGCTGTGGCCTTGGGCGTAGAAGGCAAAGCGAAGGCGGAGCTGGCCAGAAAACTGAAAACGACTCCGTCATGTGAGTGAGCTCCCGTTTCCGTGTCTGGTTTTAAACAGCGTGATTTCATAGCAGCTAGGAAGAACACTGTCCCCTCTAAAATCAGTCGGGATATCCGGACTAGAAAGTATGAAGCAGAGGCCAAGAACTTCTGATTGTGTGGTTTCGCTACTGTGCATTTTCTTTCTACTAGCTTTTATGACTAGCTGATCTTTTCCCATCATTCTAAAAATTAAGAAACAAATATTTAAATAAGATTTCTATTTTTCAAGTAGTAATTTGAAACTTAATATTCCTTCCCCCCAGCCCCCGTCAACCAATGTAATCGGTGTTTTTTAAAAAAATACTCAGGGCTCTGTTAAAGTGACCCCACCCCACTTCCCACCTGTGTGACTTGGGGCAAATCACTTAACCTTGCTGTGCCTCGCTTCCTCACCTGTAAAATGAGGACGTAAATAGCACCTACATCCCAGAATTGATGCAAGGATTTAAAGAGATAATGTTTCTAAAGTGCTTGGAGGAGTGCCCGGATGCAAGGGTAGTAAACTTGTTAAGGTGATTAAGCTATCTGATCAGTTCCTGCTTCTAATAATCCTTGTGCTTATAGAGGTCAAAATTATAGGAGGATGAGACAGAATCAGAAAATGGATTTTTGTATCTAAAGGGGGAGTGCTGTATCTAAAAATATTTGTCATGTTTGACAGACTTGAGCTATTTGTGCCCTTAGATGGAGCAGGTGCAACGAAGTCCATTTAGAATGCCAGGAAGTGCAAGACATGACATCAAGCAAAATTGGGAAGACAGTGAAATGTGAGCCTAGAATGCTCTCAGTCAGAGCTCTAAGGGACTTCGGTGAGCCCCTAACACATTAGGGCAAAGCCCTAGGACCATAACTTCCGGTATTCTTGCATACAAATCATTAGTGTCTTACCCCCAGGGTCACTGCATACCTCAGCCAGATGGATACTAAAATTATTCGGTAGGAAAACATTTCCTAATCATTTTCTCTCTGTTATCAACCTTATATGTATATGTGTAGATACTGATTTCTCACAAAAGATCTATGATACACTGATGAAAGTGTCAAGAAGAGGCAGTGTTACAAAATTTAAAACAGGGCAGGCACTTTCAACCAGAAAGCTGCTCTCTTGTGGGTCTGGTGGTACCATAACTTCTAAACCCTGCTGTATTCAAAGCCAATAAGCACAGGAGCAGCAGAAAAAAGAAAAGTGGAGACAAGTTGGGACAAAAAAGGGAAATGTTAGAGGGACGGCTGTTAAAGTGGAATTGTCAGTGGAGTAGTAAGGAGGAAGTTGGCAACGACAAAGACAGAGTTAAACAAAGTAACATGAACTAGAAAAACCATCAGGGAGAATTATTCCAGGAGAATTCCAGATGCCAAGAAGGGAGCAGACCTTTTCAGGATATCCCTTGAGTTCAGTTCACACATAAACCTGTTTCTCAGACTATGTACATTGGCTTAGTTGGAACTCTTTCTGTACAAGTGACAGAAAGTCCACTCAAAGCGACCAGAGTCAGAGCTTTTTTTCCACATAACTGAAGAGTGCAGGAGTAGTTCTTATTTGGGGCATAGCCAGATGCTGGGGTTCAAGTGATGAGGTCAAGCCTGGTTTGTGCTCTCACCTGGCTCATCGCTCAGCTCTGTTTTCCTCAGCTTTGATCTGATTCTCGGATAGGCTTTCTCTAAAAAGTGGCAAAACGGCTACCGGCATCATAGCTTAACTACCCCAGTAGAAAAAGAGCATTCTCTCTCGATTCTTTGTATAAAAGTAGCAGAATAATATCTCATTGACTGGGCTTGGAACACATGCCCTTCTCCAAGTCAGTCAGTGTGGCCAGAAATCTGGAATCTAGGTCGGATGCCTATCGATAGACCTGAGGGGTAAGGACAGCTTCACCCAAACCAAATGGACTGAAATTGGGGAAGCGTACCTATTTAAAGAAAAGCCAGTATGCTGTTAAAGAAAAAAAGGAGGAAGAGATGTTAGGACAAAAAAAAAAAAAAAAAAGCAGATGTCTGCTATAATTTTCTCTAGCTTGATTTAAGGCATTTAGAGCTATAAAGGGCCTTAAAGCTTTAAGAAAAATTCTTTTCCCTCCTGCCTGGCTTTGAACACAACTCTGTAAGGGTGTGATACTTGGAGCTGCTGCAGTCATTTTAGGACCATGAGGAGAAGGCCAAGAGAGAGTAACATCTTTGAGCCGCTTAACAAGCCCCAGTGTCACTGCCTACCTCGACTTGTTATCTGAGAAAAGTAAACTCCTTCTAGTTAAGCCAGGTCAGAAGGATATTCTGTTACTTGAAGACAACAGCAATCTTATCTCATACAGAACAGGAAAGAATTTAATCTCCGTAATAGAAAGTGGTATGACCTTTTAAGAGAATTAAGTTTTTAAACAAATAAATAAGTTTATAAATAAATCAATAAAATCCCCTATTTTCACTTCAGATACATTCCCAGAAAATCCACAATTATTAGAGAGAATTATTAGAGAGAATTTCATATATTAGAATCATATGAAATACCAATTCCTATTTCTCTCTACCCCCACCCTCTTCTTTTCCTTGGTAGTATGTATCACGTTGTATAGTAGTTGTTTTCTCACCCACTCCCCTCTACCCCCAGAATATTGCAAGGATTTGGGCTGATTTGTTTTCTTCTGAGCCTCCCACCTAAAAGTGCCTCACACGTACAAGCTAATTCAATATCTCTTCTTTGATTAAGATGTTCCTCGGGGTCCTCTTATTCCAGCACCTTCCATTCTGCAGGAAACGAAATCCACCCAGGGAGTCAAGTGACTTGCCCGAATTTCTATTCCAGTCTAAAATCAGGGACTCTCTGTCAGAATCAAAGCAGATAAAAAATCCTCTTCATGGCAAGCAGAGTGGTGAAGTTAGGACCAGAGCGGGGGTATAATTTTCAGTAGCGCTTTCTTTCAGGGAGCATTTCAGTGTTCCCTGAAGTCAGTCCTATGCTCACACCATCCACGTGCGTTATTAGGAATGTCCAGACTCTGATGATTAAGGAGATGATCCACAGTGTTTGCACATTTTTAGGCAGCATAAACTTAAGTCTGTCTTATAGCAAAAGGACCAATTGTAAAACAAACACACAAACAGAAAGTAGACTACAGTCAATTTTTTATATTACGTTATTTTTTAAAATTTCTTTTCTTCACAGGCATCAAAGATGTGATAATTTGGGGTAATATTAGTGGAAATAACTACGTCGATCTGAGAAAAGCCAAGGTTTACAGATATGAGAGTGCTGTTTGGGGACCTCCTCACTATTCACGCCCTGTTTTAAGCCTGATTTTTGATAGGTACAGTATCTTTTTAAGTGAAGTAGTCTAACAATATTGAATAAACGTGTAATGTTATTATAATCATTTAAAAATCATCTTAGAAATCAGTGTGCAGAAGTAACTGTTCACACTCATCCTCATTTATGCTTTCTATTGAAGAAATGTAGAGAATTCCACAGAATTTCAACTAGTCTGTCCCCACACCCAATTTATTTGATTTTGGAATTTTGAATTTTTATATTTCAGTTTATCCTTAAAGTGGCTCACAGATTCCATTAATGTTATCACTAAAGCAAACATATGTAAAGTGAATCTTATTTAATGTAAAGACCTCTGTCCAAGTTGAAATTAGTTGAAAAAGCTTCGAGAGTAAGGAATTATAATGGTGAGCAGGCCCAGGCCATGCTGGGTGTTGGGTTCCAGGAAAGGCAGAATTGAGACATGGTAAGGGGCACCATCTCTGGAGCCAAGCCACCTGGGTTGGAATTCTCATTCAGCCACTCATTAGCTGTGTAACTTTAGAGAAGTTACTTAACGTCTCTGTGCCTCGGTTTTTCCATCTGCCAAGTGGAAATGGTAACAGAGTGCAGGTCTTATAGGGTCATTGGGAAGATGAAATGGGTTAAGACAGGCAAAGCACTTAGAAACTGTGCCTGTCACAGTCAACACCACCATTACGAAAAGGGCATGGAAGGAGGAAGGGGGAGGAAAGCCTTTGTAACAAGTTTCGAAACTTTGCAGCACTTTCCCAGTGGTAGCATGTCCTTTCCATCACCCCTTTCTTCCCTTTCCTTCCTTTACCCACACCTAGAAATTGTGTCCCTGGACTCATTGTCTTGCATTGCTGCGTGGGTGTGGGCAGCATCTCCTGGAGCTGTATCGTGCCGGCTTAGCAAGGGCAGCTGTTTCATGCTTTTTCTAGTCCAGCTGGACTGTCCCCCGAGTTTAAACTTCAGATTAGAAAACTTAATTATTTCCTTAGTTCTCAATGTGACTAATTCAACATTTCATGATACTATTTTATTTAAAATGAAGGATACCACTGGTTCCAAGATAGCCTCTATGGAGAATAAATTCTTTGTGATGAAATTAATTGTTCTTGCAGCCTTTGGCCACTTTTCTGTGTTCCATATTTATGGTATCAAGTTTTTAGTGTGAAACTTTAGGACTCCTTTCTGCTCTGTTTCATTACTTTTCAGTTGACTCTTTATGGGATTAAAGAAGCTTGAAGAAGGGGCACAGGAGGTCATATTTCTGTTTTGTGGAGGTGATTTCTTGTACTCAGATCCATTGACCCAGGGAACATTCTTATTCATTCCTATTCCCTCCTCCATTGTAAAATTGTTTCTTTCTCTCCTTACAGTGAGTGGGTAAACAGAGAATTTGTGGAAAGTCTTAAAAAGTTCACCGCCACAGGAAGACAATTTGGGGGCATCTTAGCTGCACACAGTATAGCCACTACGTTGAAATACTGGTACCATGGCTCACCCCCTGGGGAGATTGTGTCTTTAGGGGTACTGAGTGAAGGTAAATCTGGGTTTTTCATATCTTACGATATTTTAAAACCTCCATGTATGCCTTGTGCTCCTACTTCTGTGTCCTTACCTAGACAGGCTCCTACCTCTTTTTTTTTTTTTTAAATGGTACAGTTACTTTTTAATTTTATTTATTTATTTATTTACTTTTGGCTGTGTTGGGTCTTCGTTTCTGTGCGAGGGCTTTCTCTAGTTGTGGCAAACGGGGGCCACTCTTCATCGCGGTGCGTGGGCCTCTCACCATCGCGGCCTCTCTTGTTGCGGAGCACAGGCTCCAGACGCGCAGGCTTAGTAGTTGTGGTTCACGGGCCTAGTTGCTCCGCGGCATGTGGGATCTTCCCAGACCGGGGCACGAACCCGTGTCCCCTGCATTAGCAGGCAGATTCTCAACCACTGCGCCACCAGGGAAGCCCGCTCCTACCTCTTTAAAGGCTCTGTGAGCTCTCCGGCTTTTCACAATTCCATAATCATTCATTCATGCCTGCATTCCTTCAGTTATCCATTCAACAGTGCAACAGTATTTTGTGTGCATGCACTGGGAACACACATAGGGAGTAGGCCCGGCTTTTGCCTTTCAGGAAGCTCACAGCACAGTAAAGGAGAGCCACATACATAAATGAAATAATTCTGTTAAGTTTTTCTCACTGTATCCCTACTGAGGAAGGGAAAGCAAGGTCAGTTTTCAGCAGGCAGCAGGAAGAATCAGGACCTGCATCATAAAGGAAGTGACCTTCAGGAAGTCTCACCTGCAAGCTTGAGTAGTTGTTTACCTGACAGACAAGTATGGGAAGAACATCTGGGCACAGGAGCTGTAGGAGCAAAGACACAGACCCACGATACAAAGGGCACAGCAAGACCCAGATCTCAGAGTACCAGGCAGCAGCCGGAATGTGGAAAGCTTGCTCTCCATCCACAAATACTGTGGATATATTTTTATATCCTTAGTATTTTAATCTGCTAAAAGCTATTCAGAGCACTTCTACTATTTATTGAAAAATAGGAAAGGGAGAATAGCTGATGCTCTGTGCACTGAAGACCTAAAGCATGTCTTCCCTTTGTGCTTTACATTCTCCCTGAACAAGCCCATCCACTCCCATCTCAGCCTTGCTGCTGAGCCCTACCTTGTCAGACATTGCCACCTGGATGTCATGCTGTCACTTCAAACCAACACACACCAAACTGAACCTGTTGTCATGCTCCCCAGTCTGATCCACCTCTTGTATCCTTTATGTTATTAATGGAACCACGATCCTTCCCATTGTTTCAGTGACTATGGTGCAGCTCACGGAAATCTCCCTAAACCCCCCAAGTCAGAATTAATCTCTGTCTCTCCTCTGTACTCACATAGCATTTGTTCCTCTATCAGAGAGCGTATCACAGCCTGCCTTTATGGATGGGGTGGTTAGTTGCATATGCCCTCTGCATTAGAGTTCACCCACCCTGAGGGCAGGGCTTTGGCTGGGTCTACTTGTTGCTCCTTCATGGGTAGACTCTCAGTGTGTCTCATTCAATTAAAGTTAATGTGCACGAACATCTGCAAGTGTGAGTTCAAATCACTGTGTTACCTTTTTAATGAAATAGACACCTAAAACCTCATCTTTATCTGTCAAAGTTTAATTAGGGAATTCCCTGGCTGTCCAGTGGTTAGTATTCCCCACTTCTACTGTTCGATTCCTGGTCAGGGAACTAAGATCCTGCAAGCCACGCGGTGCAGCCAAAAAAAAGTTGAATTAATCTCTGTAGGAATTCATCAATAAGCAGTTCAGTGTTGGGGGCAAGTGAGGTGAAGAGCAAGTGATCATTGTGTCCCTGAAATGGTAACACATATGCAGACCCTCATCCGTTGTTCACTCATAAGGCTGGCTCTCAAATAGAGAGTGAACAGAGGGCCTGGGACATCCTCTACGGAAAAGTCTTTTAGATCCTGGTTTCTTGACTCTCCTCAATATTTTGCCCTAGTGACAACATTTTTTTTTTAATTGAAATATAGTTGATTGACAATGTCATGTTAGTTTCAGGTGTACAGTTCAGTGATTCAGTTATATATACATATTCTTTTTCAGATTCTTTTCCCTTATAGGTTATTAAAAAATATTAAGTATAGTTCCCTGTGTTATACAGTAGGTCCTTGTTGGTTATTTATTTGACGTATTTTAGAGTATATATGTTAATCCCGTCCTCCTAATTTAGCCCCCCCTTTCCCTTTGGTAACCGTGAGTTTTCTATGTGCGTCTATTTCTGTTTCATAAATAAGTTCATCTGTATCTTTTTTTTTCAGATTCCACATATAAGTGATATCATATGGTATTTGTCTTTGTCTTATTTCACTTAGTATGATAATCTCTAGGTCCATCTATGTTGCTGCAAGTGGCATTATTTCATTCTTTTTTATGGCTGAGTAATATTCCATTGTATAAAAGTAACACGTTCTTTATCCGTTCATCTGTCGATGGACATTTAGGTTGCTTCCACGTCTTGGTTATTGTAAATAGTGCTACAGTGAATATTGGGGTGCATATATCTTTTCAAATTAGAATTTTCTTCAGCTATATGCCCAGGAGTGGGATTGCAGGATCATATGGTAACTGTTTTTTGTTTTTTAAGGAACCTCCATACTGACAACATTTTTGATGACTAGAATGGCAAGAATAATTTTCTTACTTGATTGAGACACAAAAAACGGGAGACATTTTATCTGAAGGTTGCTCAGTTAGTAATAAGCATTATCCATTTTTTTTATTTGGAGCACATTTCAACTGGGAACTAGGAACTGTGAGATCACCGACTTTCCTTTCCCACTGCCTGCCCCTTGGCTCTGTGACTGCAGCAGTAGGCTGGAAGAGCAAAGGCAAGATTGGACACATGCTCGGGCTCAGGGGCTACCTAGGGGGACAAGGAAAAGCCAAGGAAGCAGACAAAAGGAATCCAGACAAGGTGGAAGAGAAGGACTGCATTAGTTCCCAAGGCAGAGGCAGGGCATCTGTCCCCCAGCAGGGACAAAAGGGATAAAGATGGAACAATGGTTCTTCCTTCTGAGAGAAACACAGAAGGGCAAGTTTTCAGAACTTGGAGAGGTGCTCAATAAATACTTCTCTAGTAAGTGTTTCAATCTTCCCCGGGGAGGAATTTGCAGGAATTCCTCCATTATCATTAAATCCACCATTATCATTAAAAAGCATGTACCATGTCTGTCCTTATCTACAGTGTTACCAGGAAGGTTTATTTATCTGAGTGCTTTCGTTTTGCTTTGCTTTGTGTTTGCTCCCTGCAGGCCAGTTTGGTATTCCTGAAGGGATTGTCTTTTCTATGCCTGTGAAATTTGAGAATGGAACTTGGGTGGTTCTTACAGATCTCGAAGATATTGAAATAAGTGAAAAAATAATGACCAGAATGACAAGTGATCTAATTCAGGTAATGTCAGAATAGCTCCGAGGGAACTGACTTCAATAATAGCCTGAAGCCGATTGCCCTAGATCAAGGCATACACTGATTTTCTGTGGGTTCGATTTGCCTCTTATTCCTAAGAACAATAAGGAGGCAATAAAGGTTTGAAGAAATCAGCAGAAGAACACTCCTCATTTGGTTATGTAATATCTAGTATGTTAAAAACAGTTGTTGGTTACTTAAACATCAAGAATCAAAGTGTTTTTCTCTTAAAGAATGATCGTTAGTAATTGTGGTCATTTAATTCTCTGATTACAAAATTTTTCCACAGGAGAAACTTGTTGCACTTGGAGAGTTGATAAATTTTCAGCCGTATCAATCAGGTAATCTTTTAGATACGATGTTTCACTGGGCTGCTATTAAAAGAGTCTTAAAATATATGTTAAAATGGAATCACTATTTAATATAAATAAGTATAATTCATATTTCATCACTTTTAAGGTAACTTATTGACAAAATAAACTACCAGGTTTAGTGTGTCCTTTGAAATAAAGTTTCTTAAAAGAATGCTAAAGAAATCACATCCTAAAGACACTATTGCCTTATAAAGTTTATGTATACCATATGTATTAGTTTCCTAGGGCTGCCATAACAAATTACCACAAACTGGGTGGGTTAAAACAACAGAAATTTATTGTCTCCTAGTCCTGGAGACCAGAAGACCTAAATCAATGTGTCAGCAAGGCCGTGTTCCCTCTGAAGGCTCTAGGGAAGAATCCCTTCCGTGCCTCTTCTAGCTTCTGGTGGCAGTGATTGGCATTCTTGCCTTGTAGCTGCTTCATTCCAGTCTCAGCCACGGTCCTCACAAGTCTGTCTTCCCTCTGGGTGTGTCTATGTTGCCAAATCTCTCTCTCTTTACAAGAACACCAGTAATTGCATTGGGGGCCCACCTTAATCCAGTCTGACCCCATCCTAACTTGATTATATCTGCTAAAACTAATTTCAAGTAAGGTCACATTTACTGAGACCAGGGAGCAGGACTTCAACATTTTTGGGGGGGACACAATACAACCCACAACACTACAGTTACTTTTAGGTAACTTTAAAAAAATAAATTTCAATAAGCTTGTTTTTCCTATTGGTATTTTCTCTAATTGTAAACTTACAAGGAAGTGGTCTCATCTTTCTTTCTTTTGTCTTAAAGAAAATCTCATCTGAAATATGAAAATACAAACATAAATAAATTAATTCACTTACAGAAAGGCACTCAAGTGCCTTTTGAGAGCCCAACATCCCTTCCATGTACCGGTGTTTATGGAGTGTCAACTGTAAGCCAGTGCTAAGAGCTAGAAATATGGGGGTGGTGAAGATAGACCTGTTCTTGCCTTTTGAAACCTACAGTCCATCAGGGGATTGTAATTTACACAAATGTCTGCAGCTGTGGTGAGTCTTAGGCACGAGAAGTACAGGGTGCTGTGCTATGAGAACTTATACCTGAGGATGTGAGCAAAGACCTTGAGGCAGGAAATCATGTCACCTTGTTTGAAAAACCACCAAAAATAGTTTGTGTGGCCAAAGCCTAATGAGATGAAGCTGAGAGAGACATGAAGGGTAGATGAGAGTTGCAGAGGCTTCTGGATGGAGAATGACCCAATCGGGTTGTGATTAGTTTGGAAAATAAATTGGAACAAGGCTAGACTGTTTGCAGGGAGACCAGTATCAGGAGGGTAGCAGAGTGACACAAGGAAGCGGTGATTACAGCTGAGGCTGGAGGCTGTCGAATTTTGAGAGATATTTAGGAGGTGGAATTATCAAAGACTTGATGACGGACTGGCTCTGGGGAATGTCAGAGGACTCAGACTTCATTTGCTTGAGCAATGGGGTGGGTTTACCAATATGGGAAATAATAGTAGAGGAAATTATCTGAGAAAGACAGAGAGAGAGAGAGAGTGTGTGTGTGTTTGCCTATGCGTGTGTCTGTTGGGTGGCAGAGGACGGGTGCACTGCCAGAGTAGAAGAAGGATTAGTTTAGTTTCTTACATTTTGATTCTGAAATACCTACAGGATATCTCAAATGGATACATTACATAGAGAACTGCATACTTTCTGGAGCTCAGCAAGATCCGGACTGCAGTTAGTCAAATTGGGAGTTGTTGCCTATAAATAGGAATGAGGCCATGAGCATGATGGAGATTGGAGAGAGCAGGGGTACCTGGAGGAACTTAGCCTTTAATGGTTAAGTAGAACAGGAACAGCTGACAGAGGACTGTGAAAAAGGGGTGCTCAGTCAGGACAGCCCCTGAAATCTGACACCATGGAAGACCTAAAGGCGGAGAGTGTTTCAGGAATGAGGGCTGGTCTACACTGTCAGATGCTACGAGGAGGTCAAATAAAATGAGGCCTGAAAAGTACCCAATGGATGTAGGACACAGAGGTCATTTGTGACTTTGATTAGAGCAATTTTGTGGAATGAGGAAGGCAGAAGTGAGACCAGAGTGGGAGGGGAGGACCCCAGCTCCCTGTGGAGCTGGGGTGCTTAGTGCTGCGGGCCTGAGGAACATGCTGGGCGCTGAGAACAGTGAGAAGGGCCCCATCAGGATTTTCACACAATAGAAGGGCTTGTGTGAATAGAAGGGATACAAAGCTTGTATCCAAGTCATGAGAGGAAAGGAGACATTAGCTAAGGTGGGGATAAATGGGAGGGTTGGTTCATTCAGAGAGAGCAACAAGGTGTACAAAGGTAAAGACATAAGGCAGAACTTTCTGTGAACCGCCAATTCATTTTATCTGGAAAATAAAATTTGAAGTGAGAAATGTCAGGAGGTGGAGAGGTTACTTATCTTGTTAAAACCAGTGAAGGATTTTAGGCAGGGGAGGGACAGGAGCAAGTTCAAATTTTGAAATGATCATTCTGTTTTTAATGAGAAGAATGAATTGGATGGGAGAGACCAAAAGTAGTAAGACCAATCTTTTTGCAGGTAGAGAAATGATGAGGGCCCTAACCAAGAAGTGGCCATGAAGATGTAGAGAAGGGGCTAGATTTGAAGATAGAAAGTTGACAGAACTTGACCAATCTGAGATAGAGGCTAAGAGAGAGCTCCGGAGGGTCAAGTATGTCCCAATGTTTTTGGCATCTCGACATATGGTGGTGTCATGCCCTAAGACAGCAGTTCCCAAACCATCAGCCACAAATGGGTTGGGGGTGTGGA